>NC_089857.1:41916783-42276783 GCF_036373705.1 Amia ocellicauda | reverse complement strand
GTATTACATGCGTTTATAAAGGCATATCCAGGAATATTTACACATCACTTAACAAATATATGATGCAAAGTGTATAATAAAGAAATACAATGATTTTGAAATGAATTGAATGATAGTGTTGCCTTTATTGTGGGGAAACTGGTTTAAAAAACTGAAATTAAAGCAGACGGTACTGTGTCGTTTGACAAAGTGTAGTATATCCAATGATTTTACCCAGAAGAGGGGAAAAACACCAATACCACACATATAAAATGAGTCATATCTATTTAAAGCATTGCAAAGTGAGTACAGTGGAAAGGAATTTAGCTGGTTGTAGGATGGTCATTTTACATCTATTACAATTATGAGTATATATATTGTGGTTATGCATTATTATTATTATTATTATTATTATTATTATTATTATTATTATTATTATTATATAGCTTCATGCCAGCATGATGTAAGTAGTGTTAATTCAGATTTGTTTCATTATTGTTGACATGAGTACCAGTGAATAAGTGAAGACTGAGGTATATTTACAGCTTTCCTGAGAGGTTATAGTTTTGACTTTGCATCTGGTTAATACATACATTTCTACATTGAACCAGAATAAATATAAGCTTTATTCTATAACCTGCAAAATGATTTATGCAGAAGACAACCACCCGAGAGCCTTACTGCATTTAAGTGTCTCTGTTGTGCCTCCATGAATTATTCGTTCTGTGAGATCCACTGGATGAAGTGAGACTTTGAGATCCATGTCAGATGAAACTGGTGTTTTCTTTGGTATTTTGCAAGATATAAATAAAACAATGTGCTTTTGACATTTGGTTAAAAGGTATTTATCAAGAGTAAGAGCCTCTGAGCTGGTGGGGGTCCTGTATGAAATATTAAAGCATTGCTGAAGTTCAGGAGCTGGTAGAATTTTTCCCCGTCTGATTTGAATTTGAACACGAGCCTCCAGCTTTTCCAGCCTTTCCTTTTACGTCTTCTAACCCCCTTGTTTTTTCATATAGGGACCTTTCCCGAACAGCCAAAGAGTGTTTTAGTGTATCTTAGTTTACAAAAAATTATAAATAGGTGTGGCACCAGTTGATGTGGTGTTGTATTAGACCAAGCCTATTGAATATCGAAGACTGAATACCAAGCTGACCTCAATCACTTAGCAGATTAATCCATCTTTCTACAAGGTAAACTTTCAAATGTTCTATTGGTTTCATGCCATGCTTTTCTACATGTATATGCAAACTGTTAGGATCCAATCATGTGTGCCAAGCTTTAACCATTAGAACCCTCTATTCAAATTGGTTATATAATATACAAGTAGCCATAATTGTTTCTTTTAAAAAAAAGAAACTAATTAGAGGTATAGTTATTTTATATCAATTTAGTTGATTTGGTCTGTTAAGCTTCACGGTCGATCAAACAGTCAGTCAGTAAAACGGTTTGTTAATAAGTGTGAACGTCAGATGAACCCCCTGGTTGTAAAAGTGATAAATCAATAGTACAAATTAAATAAGTAAAGGCATTAATTGTGAAAAAGCAGGGCTGATGTTTTTAATTATACGCTGACAGAGTGGTGGTCAGTTTTTCCTGTATTACCCAGCATTACGTGGACTCTTGAAGTCCCAGCTTCCAAAGGAAATGTTTCCATGCTTTTTTTGGCAGTCTAAAGATACATTGCTCACAGCAAAATTGAACATAATATTGCCAACATAGAGAAAATACATAGTAGTAAGAAGTAGTTACTTTATAATGTAGATATGGCTTGGTTTATGCACATGCGACCACTACTTACACATTATATAATGTATCGGAAAAGGGAGAGACAAACGCTGTGTCCATATTTTGAAAAAGTGTTGCTTAAAGTCACTTTCACATCCACCAAAGGCAAATAGTGTGTAATAGGGCCTATAAACTACACACCGCGATATGTGCACGGCAATATTACTGGAGAAGGCAGTCGCAGGGAGTTTGGCTCATGTTTTTTCTGACATTCTTCTCCACAAATGCATTCGACCTATAAAACAATAATGGCCAAATCATGAACACGACTTAAATTAGCACTGCTCTGTCGGTGCTCTGAATTTTTTATATTGGCTGAACATTCCAGTCACAGATCATTAACATTACACTAGTGTTGCATAACTCAGCTCGAGAAACAACTGTTTAATTGTACCTAGACAGCAGTCAGCTGGGAAAGCCAGCATTAATGGACACAGCTGGGACGCTTCTGCAAGTTACTACAGTTCATCACTCGCTGCTTCATCAAGACCAAGATTTTCATGGGCATAAAGAGAGTTTACTTCTGAAACCATTTTACTCAGTTAAAAAATAAAACCATTAGGCTTTTTGATATACAGTAATCTTTTGCATAAGAACATAAGAAACGAGAGGAGGCCATTCGCCCCATCGTGCTCGTTTGGTGTCCATTAATAACTAAGTGATCGAAAGATCCTATCCAGTCTGTTTTTGAATGTTCCCAAATTGTCTCTTCAGCCACATCGCTGGGGAGTTTGTTCAGATTGTGACGCCTCTCTGTGTGAAGAAGTGTCTCCTGTTTTCTGTCTTGAATGCCTTGAAGCCCAATTTCCATTTGTGTCCCGGGTGCGTGTGTCCCTGCTGATCTGGAAAAGCTCCTCTGGGTTGATGTGGTCGATGCCTTTCATGATTTTGAAGACTTGGATCAAGTCCCCACGTAGTCTCCTCTGTTCCAGGGTGAGAAGGTTCAGGTCCTCAGTCTCTCAGTAGGACATTCCCTTCAGACCTGGAATAAGTCTGGTTGCTCTCCTCTGAACTGCCTCTAGAGCAGCGATATCTTTCTTGAAGTGTGGAGCCCAGAACTGTCCACAGTATCCAGATGAGTGTGCTTTCCCCAACTCTCTGGTGTAATTGTATTCTGTTTTTGTGGTCCACTGAGTTACTTTGCAATAGGTAGCCCTGTTATAAAGCACAGTGTCTAGTTCGCACATCCATACCTACCTGCATGATGACCTCAGGTGTGAGAATTTCAGTTTCAGGCCATTGAAACAACAGCACAAATGTGAAACCTCCTTCAATTAGGCGTCTCAGACAGAATCCATAAAGGCTTTGTGATATTTTTCCTTTTACACTTTTAAATGAATGACATGTGTGCTATTTGTTTTTAGCAACAACAAAAGCACAACAAATGACTAGAGTGCACATGAAAACGAGTGAGATTCTCCGCAATGAAACACAGCTGTGTACAATTACACACACACAACCCTGCCATACTTCATTCTTTGCCTGCGGTTTAGATTTCAACCTACATATTGATATATATACGTTTATTGACTACCTCAGTGCCTGCAGGGAAAGTAATACACACCCCATGTGCACAACATCTCAAACAAAGCAATTTAGCACCAAATAACTGGAAACAAAGTTAGTGATTCAGAGCCTGGTTCTTTTTTAGTCCCAGGTATACAATTAATGTTGTAAAGTAAGTGCACTGTACAGTCGCTCATTATCCGCTGTATCAGATCTGACTCGTTCACTTGACAGCAGGCCTATTTGCAATAATGTAGAGCTTTCAAGCAGGTTTGTACAGAAAAAAACATCCATGTGGAATATTTTCCTAAGAGCTATAAGCACATGATACCCACAAACACACACATTTAATACAAAGTGGGCTCTAATGTTTTATTTCTTGTTTCTTCATTTTGAAAACCTAAATGAAAAGTATAAAGTGAGATTTTGAGAACTGAACAAATTCCAGTGCGTTTTATGAGAACATACAGGCTACACAAATAATACTTGAGGCTACTATATTTCCCTCCCATTCCTCACATGATTGAATCCAGTAATGCGAACCAAGGGCCGGATTAAATCAAAACTTTGACCCACCCGCTAATAGCAAACTACAAACCTGTACATCATAGCGGTTACATTTCTGATTAGAAGAAAGTGGCATCTTACTGAAAATGAAGCTGCAACTGAGTACAGTTCTGTAGTTTTCTATTAACGGGTGGGTCACAGTTCTGATTTAATCCCGGCCCAAGTGTGGTTAAAGCTCTGCTCAGTGATACATTGATCACTTTAAATCAATCTCCCAGAAGCCCCAAGACACTATGGGCTTATGACATGCCCGGCATCCTGCAAGTAGAGGATCCGCAGCATTAGTCAAGCGCTGCGGACTTATAAAAAAAATAAATAAACTGTTTTTGGAGCCGAGGACTGGACAGATCTGACTCAAATGCTCCGAAAGCAGGGGTGTCGAAACATAACCGGAGTGGAGAGAAACCGAAGTCCCAGAATAGATCCAGAGTGTGCATGTGGAGAACATCTATGTGCTGAATAACTCGTGAATTAAATAAAATCAATAGCTGTCGTTTTCTTTTTCCCTGAATGTAGAAGAACTAGAAAGTGCGGGTTCCGTTTCATTGTTACACAAACACGACAACATACGAATACCAAGGAGTGAAGTGTATCCAGTAACACAGGTCTTGAAATCACGAACATAAACAGTAACATTTGCTGTTTCTAAGCCTTGATTATGCCTAAAGCAATATAATGCCCATGAAGTACCATTTAATAAAATGCTGAGTCTGCCGTGGGATTTCTGCAGCGGTCGTATTCAATAACATGGTTCTGTGCTGATGCATTCATATACACTGGCTCTGGAAACCATGTGGGCTAATGGGATGTTTGTGAAGCTCGACTGCCAAGTCTCATTGAACACAAGCTATTATTCGCTCTTATTTTAGCATTACAAGCTAAATTAATTTGGTTTTGTTCTGAATACAAATCTAAGAAAATGGTCTAAAACAAGAGTCTATTTTAACTAATGAAACATCCTAGTTTATGAAGCATGACACATTAAATCCTTCTTGGGTGTTGATGTGACTCTAGCAGGATGACAGAGGTATTATTTCCTCATTCAACTGCATTTCCCAGCTATGATTCTTGGGTATATGTCTTTTTTGTGGTCTTCTCTTGTTAAATGAATAAACCAACATTGTTAAAGTTTGTAACACTGCATAAAAGAGTAAAATAATAAAGTAATTCCCCACAACTCACATGAACCTTTCTGCCAAAGTATACATGTATGGGAACTGCTGGGGTGTTTCATTTTTGGCCGTATCTTTCCTCCTCTAATGTGTGAAAGCGCATTTCTCTGCTCCATCTCCGCTGCTTGCATTTGTCCCTTTTATGTGAAGTCATGTAGCTAAGGCGGCATGGAAAACAGGCAACGATACAGGTTTCATGTGCTTGTAATGTATTTTTTCCCTACTGGGTCTGAATAATGCAAAGGAAGTAGGACTTGCCTATCTTTAAAACACACTCCATATCAAACAGTGCAGGAAAACAGGATTCAGACTCGTTTAATAGCAGTAAAGTGTATCATTGCCTCTTCTAACTATTGTGTCCTAGTTTTAGTCATACTAATGAAAAGCAAGACACTCAAAGGAGAAAGGCAGAGGGCGGCAACGCGGACAGACAGGCCGGAGAGAGAGCTGAAAGGGAAAGCTCAGTTGTCACGAGTCCACAGACGCATTGAAATGCTGTCCCATCCCTGTCCCGGCTCCTCACCACACCATCAGCACAGCAAGTTAAACACCCAGATGCTAGATCTTGTTTCTGTAATATTATTTATTATCATGCTTAGCGTTGCCTGACATTGACTACAGTACATTAATTGGTCACGATCTTCTTTTTTCTTCTTTTAATTCTGCGTTCCTCTTTTCTTTTTTTTTGGCATGGAAACTAATTTACTTGTTTTCACAGTGACTGCCAAAATACCAAAACATTACAAAATATTCGTACAGTTGCTCCACTCCATCCAGTTTTATTGGAAATGAAACTGAAATATGAACTGAGTTCTTGTAAGTCAGCAGTTGGTCCAGTGCATGTCGAGATATTACTGACACAGGTTTTGACACCTTCAAGTGACATCGTAGTGCTTTGCCTACGTGTCTGAGATCAAGAGCACCACCAAAGACACGTTTACTCTGTAGGTACGATGCATGCTGTGAATTTCAGACTGAATGTATGTTTTGGGGGGAAGCGGAGAACTGTTATTTGGCTTGTAGGTGGAGACTGGCATGTGGCCAAAGTAAATGCTCAGATCTTCAATGGTGTATCTATCTGACTCAATGGGATCTTTATTCATTCATGGAGTTTGGGCATCGTGAATGTGTGTAATGATATTTACAAACTGCGCAGTTCTATACATTGGAGCTGTAGGGTGTTTTGAGGAATGGTAATCTGAGATACTCGTGGAAGCAGCTCCGGGGAGGTGGGGGGGGGCAGAAAAACTGAGCTCTTAAATAGGTCTGAGCAAGGTAACTTTTGTATATGTAAGCATATAAGATTGAGGCATAAATATACATACTGCACATGCCACAGATAAAGATAAAACATTCAAGATCAATGTTATTCTGATTCTTAGAAAATGATTTTTATTAGTTTTCTTTTTTTTTTTTCACAGTAATTTTCAAATGCCAACACAAGGGGGAGTATTTTACTTATGGCTAGTAGGGCCCTGAATCACCAGTAAATCTAAAACCCCACGCTATCGAAATGATGGCGTGCATTCGTACCCGAGTATCTGACAGATTTAAATGCTTTAATGCTGAATTGTACCTTTCAGTGAAGCTTGCACTCCCTGGCTTTCATACCCCGAAAGAAAAGGAAAGGATTTAATTTGAAGGAAGCCCCTGTGCATTTGAAACGCGCTGGACCAGTGATTGCAGCGAAACCTCAGGTCGGACCCAGGAGAGACGCGGTCAGTCCTCAGTGAGCTGCACAGGCTCGGCAACGTGTCTATTAACAGACGAGCCTGAGAGTTATGTACTCCAGGTTGTGTGTATCTGGTTTAATCCAGTTATCATTTCAAAAGTGGGTATTACAATCCAAGGTACCATATCATCGGCATTAAAGATCTAGAGAAGCTGGTAGGTACATATTTCCTTCACAATAGTTAAGTACACAATTTGTACTTCCCAGGGTTTCCCATTATTTCACTTGTCTTTGCTTTAATAGCATTACATAACTGTTTTAATTTCACTTTCTAAATGTGACTGGCTGGAATGTAACTGGGCATTTTATCAGATCTACTCAGTGAAAGCAGTAAAATCCTAAATAAGGAAAATATAAAGACAGGAAATCGGTTTACAGTCGGGCAAACCGCAAAGGTTAAACACAACCATTAATTACACAAACGCAGAAGACACTTCCTGAGAGTCAGAGGGAAACGATGCCAATATAGTAACAACATAAACTCATATTTTTATCAAATGAAGCAACGGACATTCACTAGTAATCTGCATTTAATTGAAAAGCATTGCGAGCAATCAGATGAATGCTTTACACGACACGGCACTGAATGTAAACTGTCAAAGGAATGGCCTGCAATGTCCAAGTGAAGTGTAGTGCATTTACTCTGAGTAACTACACTCACCTAAAGGATTATTAGGAACACCTGTTCAATTTCTCATTAATGCAATTATCTAACCAACCAATCACATGGCAGTTGCTTCAATGCATTTAGGGGTGTGGTCCTGGTCAAGACAATCTCCTGAAGTCCAAACTGAATGTCTGAATGGGAAAGAAAGGTGATTTAAGCAATTTTGAGCGTGGCATGGTTGTTGGTGCCAGACAGACTGGTCTGAGTATTTCACAATCTGCTCAGTTACTGGGATTTTCACGCACAACCATTTCTAGGGTTTACAAAGAATGGTGTGAAAAGGGAAAAACATCCAGTATGCGGCAGTCCTGTGGGCGAAAATGCCTTGTTGATGCTAGAGGTCAGAGGAGAATGGGCCGACTGATTCAAGCTGATAGAAGAGCAACTTTGACTGAAATAACCACTCGTTACAACCGAGGTATGCAGCAAAGCATTTGTGAAGCCACAACACGTACAACCTTGAGGCGGATGGGCTACAACAGCAGAAGAGCCCACCGGGTACCACTCATCTCCACTACAAATAGGAAAAAGAGGCTACAATTTGCACAAGCTCATCAAAATTGGACAGTTGAAGACTGGAAAAATGTTGCCTGGTCTGATGAGTCTCGATTTCTGTTGAGACATTCAGATGGTAGAGTCAGAATTTGGCGTAAACAGAATGAGAACATGGATCCATCATGCCTTGTTACCACTGTGCAGGCTGGTGGTGGTGGTGTAATGGTGTGGGGGATGTTTTCTTGGCACACTGTAGGCCCCTTAGTGCCAATTGGGCATCGTTTAAATGCCACGGCCTACCTGAGCATTGTTTCTGACCATGTCCATCCCTTTATGACCACCATGTACCCATCCTCTGATGGCTACTTCCAGCAGGATAATGCACCATGTCACAAAGGTCGAATCATTTCAAATTGGTTTCTTGAACATGACAATGAGTTCACTGTACTAAACTGGCCCCCACAGTCACCAGATCTCAACCCAATAGAGCATCTTTGGGATGTGGTGGAACGGGAGCTTCGTGCCCTGGATGTGCATCCCACAAATCTCCATCAACTGCAAGATGCTATCCTATCAATATGGGCCAACATTTCTAAAGAATGCTTTCAGCACCTTGTTGAATCAATGGCACGTAGAATTAAGGCAGTTCTGAAGGCGAAAGGGGGTCAAACACAGTATTAGTATGGTGTTCCTAATAATCCTTTAGGTGAGTGTATATCTCAATAATAGCCTATAATAATCACCTACAATGAAAGCGCTCATGTCTGTTCGTGTCGCTGTTTGGTATGTAAGTGAAGTATTAGTATGATACAGTTAAGCACAGCAGAAGAGCAGGACTTAAGCACAAACCATGGAAAGATATCCTAGAGACATGGCAGTACAGGTTAATTCACAATAATTGGAAATCGGTCTTCTAAACAAATGTCTTAATCTACTGATAATGCCAAGATATCGATTGTGTAAAATGTATGTAATACTTCAGAGTTACAGGGAAGGGTTGGGATGGCGGTCGTTTGAATCAGTCAGAATGGAAAATGAACTGGATCCCTATAGAAAGTAATAGGGCGAGAGTCTAAATGTGATCGGAGGTGGGTGTCTGTGGATCTCACTGGGAAGGTACGAAGGGATACCACCAGGCATTAATGCAGCAAATGTAAGCGCTGACCCTGATTTGAGACACTTTCTGGGCAAAATGAAAGCGTGAGGCGTGTCAGACCCCTCCGGGACCCTGTAGATATAGCAGATTACATTCTCTCTGCCCCATTAGTTTGCAGGAATGAGGACGACAAATACCAGATAACTCTCATCACAGCTATCTCTCTATCTGGGAGGGGAACTGCGCCGCGCCATCGGCCCCCCAACGTGTGATACATCCTGACGGACTGATTCACTGATTAAATGAGTGGTGAGACATTAACCAGTTGGGTTCAGATTCACTCTTTGTCAGAATAGCGATCAAAGTCAAAGTCAGTTTGTTTCATTTGTATAAAAGGTATCATTTTTGCTTCCTTTCGGTTTGTTTGCTGTCTTCAGAAATTTGAAAAGCACTTTAAATACAGCTCTGGAAAAAATTAAGAGACCACTTAACATTGATTTCTGAACTTGGAGTGGTCTCTTAATATTTTCCAGAGCTGTATAAATGAAAACCATAATGTATTTCCACTTTGTGCTTTATTCTCATTTTCATTCAAGCAGTTTACTTTTCATACCATTCCATCCAGCTTCCCTAAGTACAAAGTATGAATGAATGAATGAAAGAAAGAAATATAAAGAAGGTATGAATGAATGAAAGATGGAAAAAGAAAGAAAGGATGAATCACTACATATAGATGCAAGCTTGGAGGAACAATCAAAAACACAATTCAGATGCCTCAAACTTCTTAATAGCGCGATGGCCTGTTCTTGTGCTATTGTGACACACATTGAACCACAGTCAGCACCCAGAGCAGCGTTGTCCTACCTTCTGCCGTGTCCCCGGATCCGGTGAGGGGCTGCCAATCGCGACGGCTGGCCAGAGAGCAGGAGAGAGCAGGGCAGGGCTTTGATCTCCTGGCTTGCCCTGAGCTCCCTGTGCCAGCCTGTTCGACCTCTCCATAACGGCCGCCATGAACGTCTTTCCCTCCGGGCTTCTGAAGAGGACTGGCGTTTCCACCGCGGTGGGCTTGCTGACCTCGACTCTCCACCGGACGCCCTCCTTCTTGGGGGTGGATGTTGGTGGGGTCCATCCCTTGTGGGAGCAGCCTCTGCCCACAAGAGGCTGGGCACCGGAGGGGTAAACACATTCTAAGGGTTTCCGAGCCTCCTCGGCCCACACGCCGCACTGGTCCCAGTTGCCAGCCTCGCTCCGGAGCCCCGCGCCATTGCCAGGGCTCACTGCTGGATGCAGGAAGCCCGTATTTCCAGTGCCAATAAAGCTGCCAGCTCTCGAATGGGATGTGGATGTCGCACCCTGCGCCGCACTTGTTTGGCTGTCGTCGTTCATCTCTGTGGCACTGCTCTTGGGTTCCGACCAAACGGGAATCTCAAACCTTTCTTCCTGGCTCCTGGGGCCGTGGTCACTGTCTGGCCCTTGGCAGCGGCGCTCTGCTCGGCGGGTGTTCGTGCCGGTAATTGCTGTTTGGGCACATGCGGAGGCCGGGGATTGTCTTGTGCAAGGCGGAGGGAGTCCTTCCCCAAAGCCAGCTGAGCAGGCAGTGTCTACATGGTATGCGGGCCCAGCTGTCTTGCTCGGTGACTGCAGTTGTATAAAGAGGAAGGAAGTCTTGACCTGATGATGATCACCCATTTCCTCTGCATTAGGTTATCTCTCGCTCTGCTCTGGGGAGGCAGGAGGAGGGGGGCGTCCAGCTACAGAAAGCACAGTGGAGCGCGGACAGGAGCTATTCCCAAAAGCATCTCTTCTGTTCACAGCGCTGACCTACGGAGGGGAGAGAAAAGGGAACAGAAATTGTGAATATCTGAGTAAAATATAAGAAAGGGGCTGATGACTGCAGCTTTGAAGGGTGTGTTGCCTTGTTTTGGGTTTATAAATTGTCAAAGCGATTTTGGTAATTGTAATAACACTCGTTTCAGCAGATGTGTCTGTCTATTCGGTCACAACCGAAAAGCTATGCTCACAATACTCGTCCACTCCCAATATCACGGTCCACATGCTCCATATTTCAGTGTGCGGGCTCGTGGAGATAAATGGCAATCGGGTTACAAGAGAGACTAGTCACCCACGCTCTGCCCAGACTGCTCATGCAGGTACAGAGAAGCTCCCGGGTGTAGAGGCGGAGTAGACACACTGAGCTGTCCGACGTGCGTTGTCTCTGTTGGCCAGCAAAGTGTGGTGTGAGTGTCCACACACAGCGAGGAGAGGGGGATGTGGCCGGCAGCCACCAGATTTGGAGCTGGTCTGACAACACACTGCGGTCACCGGGGCCATCAGGCCACAGCTCATCCCTCACAGTTGCATCCTTCTCAATTCCTCCCTCACACTTTTGACAACCTGCATGGATTATCCCTGCTTATCTACCCGACACCTGTACATCAGCGAATGTCCCCTTCGCCAATTCCCCTCCTTTGATTTCCACACCTACATACAGCCGGTATAATGTCAGATTTCCCAACAATCTCTACACCATACCACATCTTCTCCAGCCTCATTCTAATAATGAGGATATAAAGTGAAACCCTGGGTAGAAATATCCTTAAAGGTTACAGTTTGAATCTCGGACAATTTTGACAGCTCTCTGTGGCTTAAAGCAGTAGAGCTACAGAGAGAGAGAGAGAGAGAGAGAGAGAGAGAGAGAGAGAGAGAGAGAGACGCAACAGCAAAGGCTTAGATATCACTGAAGCACTGAACACCCCTAGCAGTGTGTTTCAGCAACTTTAAAGCCACTCAATTGATTACAGCCCAATTTAATATTAAATCAAATAAATGAATTGAAGCTTTTTCATGTTTTCATGTGCCGGTAAACTACTATTCTACACTGTACAGGGGACGTCGGGAAGCCTTATATTTATTAATGCACATGCAGTACAAGACTGCGCCCTATTAACAAGCAACATTTTTCATAAGACTTTCATAATACTGAAGACAGGAAATCAATGAGATAATGTGAAAGCAGTGTACAGAGATTATTCTATCACTTGGATGAAGTAACAACTATCAAATAGAAGTAGAAGCAAATTGTAGGAACTTCCCATATAACAGTAAATCTTGCTACATTGTTGCTTAAATTGCACATTCATCTTTCCTGAGTGATTCATCATTCAAAAACTGTTATTCAGAAATCCAGTTATGCAGATTCACTAGAAGGTCTGTAATGGGGAGAGATTTTGTTCAGAAATGTGATCACCTTTCTCGCATAGCAAGCAGGAGATTCACAGCAACTCTGTAGTTTACAGTTTTGCAAGATAGCGATCTATACTTATTGAGATGAGGAATTCTCAGCCCGCAGTGCTGTGCAATGCTGGCTGTTGTTGCCACTTCTCTAAAGTGAGCACAGCTTGCATTGTCAGTGTTAGCCATCGCTGCTCTGAGGTCACTCTGGCATGATAATGGTCTTTAGGACAGACACTGTTTTCTTTAGCAGAAATCCACAGAGGTTGCGCTCCGTAGAACAGCCCAACTGTGGCAGGGAGCCAGCTGGGTCCAAAGTCCCGTTGTGACACTGGACTTACAGCTTAGTATTAGTCTCCTGTGGGATCCTAAATCAATGCGTCTCACATCAGAAAAAAGGAAACGGCAATCATCATGTAGTGTTCCCTTGCACTCCCAATCATTGCTTCATGCCTTGGCCAGTTGGTTATGTTGGTATAAGACTATCAATGTTTTCTGTTGCAGTAATAAAGGGCTTCTAGTGTGATAATTCTTCGATATTGTCAGCCTCCTTAGTCTGTGGGTTTTCAAGCATCCAAAAAAAAAGAAAGATAAGCAAGCACATTCTTCCCAGTAAACTCCAGACAGTGTTCCTGCGCCCACGACAGCCACCACAATACCGCAATGGCCACGGACAGGCTGACCTCTGGAGGAGGCAGGGCACTAATATTTACACAGTGGAAACAACACAGTTCACTCAGAGCAGACCTTCACTCAGACATGGTAATGGAGTCATTCTGAAGTCACTGCCGGCCTTGAAAAGATGGAGGCTATAAGAATCCTCCTTCTCTCAGGGCTGTCTGTCTGTCTGTAGCGCTGTTGTCTGTTTGTTACACTGCTCTCTGTCTGTAGCACTGCTGTCTGTCTGTCTGTAGCACTGCTGTCTGTCTATCTGTAGCACTGCTGTCTGTCTGAAACACTACTGTCTGTCTGTAGCACTGCTCTCTGTCTGTCTGAAACACTACTGTCTGTCTGTAGCAGGGCTGTCTGTCTGTCTGAAACACTGCTGTCTGTCTGTAGCACTGCTGTCTGTCTGAAACACTACTGTCTGTCTGTAGCACTGCTGTCTGTCTGTAACAGGGCTGTCTGTCTGTCTGAAACACTACTGTCTGTCTGTAGCACTGCTCTCTGTCTGTCTGAAACACTACTGTCTGTCTGTAGCAGGGCTGTCTGTCTGTCTGAAACACTGCTGTCTGTCTGTAGCACTGCTGTCTGTCTGAAACACTACTGTCTGTCTGTAGCACTGCTGTCTGTCTGTAACAGGGCTGTCTGTCTGTCTGAAACACTACTGTCTGTCTGTAGCACTGCTCTCTGTCTGTCTGAAACACTGCTGTCTGTCTGTAACAGGGCTGTCTGTCTGTCTGTCTGAAACACTGCTGTCCGTCTGTAGCACTGCTCTCTGTCTGCCTGAAACACTGCTGTCTGTCTGTCTGAAACACTGCTGTCTGTCTGTAACAGGGCTGTCTGTCTGTCTGAAACACTGCTGTCCGTCTGTAGCACTGCTCTCTGTCTGTCTGAAACACTACTGTCTGTCTGTAGCAGGGCTGTCTGTCTGTCTGAAACACTGCTGTCTGTCTGTAGCAGGGCTGTCTGTCTGTCTGAAACACTGCTGTCTGTCTGTAGCAGGGCTGTCTGTCTGTCTGAAACACTGCTGTCTGTCTGTAGCACTGCTATCTGTCTGTCTGTCTGTAGCAGGGCTGTCTGTCTGTCTGAAACACTGCTGTCTGTCTGTAGCACTGCTGTCTGTCTGTCTGTCTGTAGCACTGCTATCTGTCTGCCTGTAGCACGCCTGTCTGTCTGAATCACTGCTGTCTGAGAGTAGCACTGCTGTCTGTCTGTCTGTAGCACTGCTGTCTGTCTGAAACACTGCTGTCTGTAGCACTGCTCTCTGTCTGTCTGAAACACTGCTGTCTGTCTGTAGCAGGGCTGTCTGTCTGTCTGAAACACTGCTGTCTGTCTGTAGCAGGGCTGTCTGTCTGTCTGAAACACTGCTGTCTGTCTGTAGCACTGCTCTCTGTCTGTCTGAAACACTGCTGTCTGTCTGTAGCAGGGCTGTCTGTCTGTCTGAAACACTGCTGTCTGTCTGTAGCAGGGCTGTCTGTCTGTCTGAAACACTGCTGTCTGTCTGTAGCACTGCTGTCTGTCTGAAACACTACTGTCTGTCTGTAGCACTGCTGTCTGTCTGTAACAGGGCTGTCTGTCTGTCTGAAACACTACTGTCTGTCTGTAGCACTGCTCTCTGTCTGTCTGAAACACTGCTGTCTGTCTGTAACAGGGCTGTCTGTCTGTCTGTCTGAAACACTGCTGTCTGTCTGTAGCAGGGCTGTCTGTCTGTCTGAAACACTGCTGTCCGTCTGTAGCACTGCTCTCTGTCTGCCTGAAACACTGCTGTCTGTCTGTCTGAAACACTGCTGTCTGTCTGAAACACTGCTGTCCGTCTGTAGCACTGCTCTCTGTCTGTCTGAAACACTACTGTCTGTCTGTAGCAGGGCTGTCTGTCTGTCTGAAACACTGCTGTCTGTCTGTAGCAGGGCTGTCTGTCTGTCTGAAACACTGCTGTCTGTCTGGAGCACTGCTATCTGTCTGTCTGTCTGTAGCAGGGCTGTCTGTCTGTCTGAAACACTGCTGTCTGTCTGTAGCACTGCTGTCTGTCTGTCTGTCTGTAGCACTGCTATCTGTCTGCCTGTAGCACGCCTGTCTGTCTGAATCACTGCTGTCTGAGAGTAGCACTGCTGTCTGTCTGTCTGTAGCACTGCTGTCTGTCTGAAACACTGCTGTCTGTAGCACTGCTCTCTGTCTGTCTGAAACACTGCTGTCTGTCTGTAGCAGGGCTGTCTGTCTGTCTGAAACACTGCTGTCTGTCTGTAGCAGGGCTGTCTGTCTGTCTGAAACACTGCTGTCTGTCTGTAGCACTGCTCTCTGTCTGTCTGAAACACTGCTGTCTGTCTGTAGCAGGGCTGTCTGTCTGTCTGAAACACTGCTGTCTGTCTGTAGCAGGGCTGTCTGTCTGTCTGAAACACTGCTGGCTGTCTGTCTGTAACAGGGCTGTCTGTCTGAAACACTGCTGTCTGTCTGTAGCAGGGCTGTCTGTCTGTCTGAAACACTGCTGTCTGTCTGTAGCAGGGCTGTCTGTCTGTCTGAAACACTGCTGTCTGTCTGTAGCACTGCTCTCTGTCTGTCTGAAACACTGCTGTCTGTCTGTAGCAGGGCTGTCTGTCTGTCTGAAACACTGCTGTCTGTCTGTAGCAGGGCTGTCTGTCTGTCTGAAACACTGCTGGCTGTCTGTCTGTAACAGGGCTGTCTGTCTGAAACACTGCTGTCTGTCTGTCTGAAACACTGCTGTATGTCTGTAGCAGGGCTGTCTGTCTGTCTGAAACACTACTGTCTGTCTGAAACACTGCTGTCTGTCTGTAGCAGGGCTGTCTGTCTGTCTGAAACACTGCTGTCTGTCTGTAGCAGGGCTGTCTGTCTGTCTGAAACACTGCTGTCTGTAGCACTGCTGTATGTCTGTAGCAGGGCTGTCTGTCTGTAGCAGGGCTGTCTGTCTGAAACACTGCTGTCTGTAGCACTGCTGTATGTCTGTAGCAGGGCTGTCTGTCTGTCTGAAACACTGCTGTCTGTCTGAAACACTGCTGTCTGTCTGTAGCAGGGCTGTCTGTCTGTCTGAAACACTGCTGTCTGTAGCACTGCTGTATGTCTGTAGCAGGGCTGTCTGTCTGTCTGAAACACTGCTGTCTGTCTGTAGCAGGGCTGTCTGTCTGTCTGAAACACTGCTGTCTGTCTGAAACACTGCTGTCTGTCTGTAGCAGGGCTGTCTGTCTGTCTGAAACACTGCTGTCTGTCTGTAGCAGGGCTGTCTGTCTGTCTGAAACACTGCTGTCTGTAGCACTGCTGTATGTCTGTAGCAGGGCTGTCTGTCTGTAGCAGGGCTGTCTGTCTGAAACACTGCTGTCTGTAGCACTGCTGTATGTCTGTAGCAGGGCTGTCTGTCTGTCTGAAACACTGCTGTCTGTCTGAAACACTGCTGTCTGTCTGTAGCAGGGCTGTCTGTCTGTCTGAAACACTGCTGTCTGTAGCACTGCTGTATGTCTGTAGCAGGGCTGTCTGTCTGTCTGAAACACTGCTGTCTGTCTGTAGCAGGGCTGTCTGTCTGTCTGTAGCAGGGCTGTCTGTCTGTCTGTCTGAAACACTGCTGTCTGTCTGTAGCAGGGCTGTCTGTCTGTCTGAAACACTGCTGTCCGTCTGTAGCAGGGCTGTCTGTCTGTCTGAAACACTGCTGTCTGTCTGTAGCAGGGCTGTCTGTCTGTCTGAAACACTGCTGTCTGTCTGTCTGTCTGTAGCACTGCTGTCTGTCTGAAACACTGCTGTCTGTAGCACTGCTCTCTGTCTGTCTGAAACACTGCTGTCTGTCTGTAGCAGGGCTGTCTCTCTGTAGCAGGGCTGTCTGTCTGTCTGAAACACTGCTGTCTGTCTGTAGCACTGCTCTCTGTCTGTCTGAAACACTGCTGTCTGTCTGTAGCAGGGCTGTCTGTCTGTCTGAAACACTGCTGTCTGTCTGTAGCAGGGCTGTCTGTCTGTCTGAAACACTGCTGTCTGTCTGTAGCAGGGCTGTCTGTCTGTCTGAAACACTGCTGTCTGTCTGTAGCACTGCTCTCTGTCTGTCTGTAGCACTGCTCTCTGTCTGTCTGAAACACTGCTGTCTGTCTGTAGCAGGGCTGTCTGTCTGTCTGAAACACTGCTGTCTGTCTGTAGCAGGGCTGTCTGTCTGTCTGAAACACTGCTGGCTGTCTGTCTGTAACAGGGCTGTCTGTCTGAAACACTGCTGTCTGTCTGTCTGAAACACTGCTGTATGTCTGTAGCAGGGCTGTCTGTCTGTCTGAAACACTGCTGTCTGTCTGAAACACTGCTGTCTGTCTGTAGCAGGGCTGTCTGTCTGTCTGAAACACTGCTGTCTGTCTGTAGCAGGGCTGTCTGTCTGTCTGAAACACTGCTGTCTGTAGCACTGCTGTATGTCTGTAGCAGGGCTGTCTGTCTGTCTGAAACACTGCTGTCTGTCTGTAGCAGGGCTGTCTGTCTGTCTGTAGCAGGGCTGTCTGTCTGTCTGTCTGAAACACTGCTGTCTGTCTGTAGCAGGGCTGTCTGTCTGTCTGAAACACTGCTGTCCGTCTGTAGCAGGGCTGTCTGTCTGTCTGAAACACTGCTGTCTGTCTGTAGCAGGGCTGTCTGTCTGTCTGAAACACTGCTGTCTGTCTGTCTGTCTGTAGCACTGCTGTCTGTCTGAAACACTGCTGTCTGTAGCACTGCTCTCTGTCTGTCTGAAACACTGCTGTCTGTCTGTAGCAGGGCTGTCTGTCTGTCTGAAACACTGCTGTCTGTCTGTAGCAGGGCTGTCTGTCTGTCTGAAACACTGCTGTCTGTCTGTAGCACTGCTCTCTGTCTGTCTGAAACACTGCTGTCTGTCTGTAGCAGGGCTGTCTGTCTGTCTGAAACACTGCTGTCTGTCTGTAGCAGGGCTGTCTGTCTGTCTGAAACACTGCTGGCTGTCTGTCTGTAACAGGGCTGTCTGTCTGAAACACTGCTGTCTGTCTGTAGCAGGGCTGTCTGTCTGTCTGAAACACTGCTGTCTGTCTGTAGCAGGGCTGTCTGTCTGTCTGAAACACTGCTGTCTGTCTGTAGCACTGCTCTCTGTCTGTCTGAAACACTGCTGTCTGTCTGTAGCAGGGCTGTCTGTCTGTCTGAAACACTGCTGTCTGTCTGTAGCAGGGCTGTCTGTCTGTCTGAAACACTGCTGGCTGTCTGTCTGTAACAGGGCTGTCTGTCTGAAACACTGCTGTCTGTCTGTCTGAAACACTGCTGTATGTCTGTAGCAGGGCTGTCTGTCTGTCTGAAACACTGCTGTCTGTCTGAAACACTGCTGTCTGTCTGTAGCAGGGCTGTCTGTCTGTCTGAAACACTGCTGTCTGTCTGTAGCAGGGCTGTCTGTCTGTCTGAAACACTGCTGTCTGTAGCACTGCTGTATGTCTGTAGCAGGGCTGTCTGTCTGTAGCAGGGCTGTCTGTCTGAAACACTGCTGTCTGTAGCACTGCTGTATGTCTGTAGCAGGGCTGTCTGTCTGTCTGAAACACTGCTGTCTGTCTGAAACACTGCTGTCTGTCTGTAGCAGGGCTGTCTGTCTGTCTGAAACACTGCTGTCTGTAGCACTGCTGTATGTCTGTAGCAGGGCTGTCTGTCTGTCTGAAACACTGCTGTCTGTCTGTAGCAGGGCTGTCTGTCTGTCTGTAGCAGGGCTGTCTGTCTGTCTGTCTGAAACACTGCTGTCTGTCTGTAGCAGGGCTGTCTGTCTGTCTGAAACACTGCTGTCCGTCTGTAGCAGGGCTGTCTGTCTGTCTGAAACACTGCTGTCTGTCTGTAGCAGGGCTGTCTGTCTGTCTGAAACACTGCTGTCTGTCTGTCTGTCTGAAACACTGCTGTCTGTCTGAAACACTGCTGTCTGTCTGTAGCACTGCTGTCTGTCTGTCTGAAACACTGCTGTCTGTCTGTAGCAGGGCTGTCTGTCTGTCTGAAACACTGCTGTCTGTCTGTAGCAGGGCTGTCTGTCTGTCTGTCTGAAACACTGCTGTCTGTCTGTAGCAGGGCTGTCTGTCTGTCTGTCTGAAACACTGCTGTCTGTCTGTAGCAGGGCTGTCTGTCTGTCTGTCTGAAACACTGCTGTCTGTCTGTAGCAGGGCTGTCTGTCTGTCTGTGTGAAACACTGCTGTCTGTCTGTAGCAGGGCTGTCTGTCTGAAACACTACTGTCTGTCTGTAGCACTGCTCTCTGTCTGTCTGAAACAGGGCTGTCTGTCTGTCTGAAACACTGCTGTCTGTCTGTAGCAGGGCTGTCTGTCTGTCTGTGTGAAACACTGCTGTCTGTCTGTAGCAGGGCTGTCTGTCTGAAACACTACTGTCTGTCTGTAGCACTGCTCTCTGTCTGTCTGAAACAGGGCTGTCTGTCTGTCTGAAACACTGCTGTCTGTCTGTAGCAGGGCTGTCTGTCTGAAACACTACTGTCTGTCTGTAGCACTGCTCTCTGTCTGTCTGTAACAGGGCTGTCTGTCTGTCTGAAACACTGCTGTCTGTCTGTAGCAGGGCTGTCTGTGTCTGAAACACTGCTGTCTGTCTGTAGCAGGGCTGTCTGTCTGTCTGTGTCTGAAACACTGCTGTCTGTCTGTAGCAGGGCTGTCTGTCTGTCTGTGTCTGAAACACTGCTGTCTGTCTGTAGCAGGGCTGTCTGTCCTGGGGGGCCGGGGTGTCTCCTGGTCTTTGTTCCAGCCCAGCTCTTGGCCCCTTAATCAGTCTAATTACATGATTAGCTGGATGATTTTAACACTCCTCTCCAGACTCTGGAATGTTCTGTGGATTCAATATTTTGAGGAATCAATACATTTTAAGTTACCAGCTGTAAAACTAAAATGTGAAAGTCTTAGGCTATATTTGAAACTGCATACTACCATACTACACGTACTACATTCCAACATTTCAGGAGTATGCAGTGTGCAAACTGGACGTAGTATATGACTATGCAGCGTGGTAAAGTGCCCGGATGGCTTGCTACATTCGCCAAAATATACAATACACAACCAGAGCTCACTACATGGAAACCTGCATCCCATCATGCTTCACATGTCTGTCGTGTGTGGTCATGCCATGTCTCCATGCTGCCAGGCCTCCGTGAAAAATACAGATCATGTATCTACTTAACAAACTCATTTCAAAGCAGACATGATCAGATTCAACATCTGTATGTCAGCCCAGGCCAACTTATTTATACCTTGGTCACTCGGGATATTGAGCACTTTATCATAAGGACACACTTGAGAGACAGATATCCGTAGTACTCCAGGTATGGGAGGATGTTTGATATTAAACAAGCCTTTAATTATGACCTGCAGCACAAGGCAGAGCCCTCAGCGGCAACTTATAGTGCTGAACACTGAGTTCATGGGATGCTTTTGAAGCAGAGATGACTGTGGTGGAATAGTTTACTACAGTTGCAGAAAGTTGACTGTTGTTTAGGTAACATCCGCAGCTCAAAGGGGGGGGGAAAACAGCTATAAACACTGATTAGCAAAACATTTACAGACCCTGTGCAGAACGCAAAACGAAAAATTGAAAAAGGAAATTATGTCATCTGCACAGCCAAGGGGCACATCAGTTTCTGTTCAGCTCCAATCACCTTTACCTCGTTCAGCAGTGGGGCTCGTAAAAATAGCAGCACTGACTGTTTAATTCACTCTGAAAAAGCATTGTCTTGGCAGCCATGCGGGCGGCATGACCGTGAACAGGCAAAGCAAAACAGCTGCAGCTGCAGTAAAACGGACCACCCCTCTGCTAGGAGTCACACAGGCTGGAGCGGCGAACCGCCTTTAAAGACACCCAGAGAAAAGCCAAACACGAACGTATGACCGCAGATATCTGAAGAACTCGAATACAATACGACTGCTTACACTTGATCGAGACACCGAGCACTGTGATGTACAGAGGTGAAATGAAGTTGATCTCTTTTCAAAATGATATATTTTCTGGTCGAAGTGTATACAAAGGACAAGGCGTTGCGAAAGGCTTTCTAAACTGTCTCACACACACCATGTGATGCTGTTTTCTGAGGTGACAGGCACTCTGCCGGCCCTAACCCACCGTGATGAGAGAGTGGGGGAGTGAGATTGCCCTCTCCGGGCAGCCGAAGCGGAGAGCTTTGTGGAAGACTCTGGTCAGCAGGTGACTGTCTCTTTATACTGTTCTCTTGCTGTTTGCAGTATGCAAGCCTCTGTAGTGGGGGAATACTGCACTCAGCATGGTCTGGCTACCTGGGGGATTTTATTTCATAATAATATATGATACGAATGAATGAATGTGCCAAGGTAAATATATTCATGCTTGCATTATCTTATGATGATGACGATTCAGGACAATCTGTGTAAAACGATCTTTCCAGAGTAAACTGGAATATTGTCAGAATGTCCACCACAGGTGCAGCAAAACAATAAGATAATTGAATAATGCTCCACAATAATCACACATGCACAAATCTTGTACTGTAATGTATGTTTTCACCAAACAGATCTGACCTAATCTGCCCCCATCAATGGAAAATGATCAAGCAAATCTTTCCAGACACTCAATATCTAACCTGAGACTATTAAGATCTCCCTTCGACATTTCAGGTGTCTATAGTCTCAGTCCGCTACCTCTGATGCAAGCATGTACCTCCCAACAGACAGACCACGACGCAGTGACCTTCCAGTAAACCCTGTGTAAAGTAGTTTACAGTACCTGTAAAAGAAGGCTACAAAATACACTCCTTATCTTGGCCAGCCAACTGCCTGCTTCAGTGAAAGCCTCCACAGCAGGTCTTTGGGAGCGCTGTGTGGGTCTGGACTCAACAAGTCACAAGGCAGACTGCACATTTATAACATTAATGGCTTTCCAAACACAGACGCAGGTCTCTGCTAATAAAACACTGCTCCCACTCAGCTCTTGGTTTCTGCTATGCATGCCCTCACCACCGGCAACAGCTCCGCCGGATGAAAGAACTTACCATACTGAGGAAATCTCTTCAGCAAAAGCAAATGTGTGGATTTTGTTGCTCTTGTTGTTGTTGTAGTAGGGAAAGGAAAAAAGGTTGCATATCTCAGAAGCTACCAGTAACTGCTGCAAAAGCCGTTCTGCCAGACCATATTGTAAAAGCACACACACACACACTCACCGACAGCCCTGCACGCGCTCGAGAGTGTGTGGAACTGAATCACAGGGCTCCACTGTCCCAGATCCTGCTGCCGTCCTCCTGCTGCCCGTCTCTCCCGGGCTGAAAATGAGCCGACAGGCACAGGAGTCCCCACAGTTGTTCATTAACGGCTCTCTTCCCCCTTGCCATTTCCTCACTCATTTCTTCCACATGTGCTGCCTCGGAGTGGGGGTCTCGCACAGAGCCGAGCAGCCAGCCAGCATCGCAGACCCTCTAATGCGCTCAGGGCTAACAGGAAGAGCTACCTTGCCTGGGAGTTTTCACATTCAAACAGTTTCTGTCTCCTCTTACGGTGGGGGAAACCCAAAACCAGCAGGACCGCAACACTGCACAACCGACCACCCCCCAACCTCCCCCACCAGCCCCTTTACTTGTCTAATTTCTCACTGCATTAAGAGGTTTTTCTTTTGGTGCATTTTGCCTTGTGTTATTTTTGTACCCTTTGTAAATTAGGGGTGGAAAGGAAAATGGGGGAAGGGGAAGGTTATAGATGAAGTTGTGGTTTTGTTTTATTTGCATTGTACAGATGAATTGAGACCCTCTTTAAAAAATGACTTAAACTTAACTCCATAGTCTTCTCAGAGTTGCTTGACTGTGGTTCTTCTCTGCAGAGGTAAATGCAAAAGAGCTTTATCGATAGCTGTAGTATTATTAATATGGCCTGTAAACCTTGTACTAAATCTGGGTGCCGTTTCTTTGTGACTTAGCTGTGTCTGAATGCCACCTCAGTCATCTTTTTGGACAGATACTGCCTCTGAAAACAAAAGACAGTTTAACACCACATAACCATTATTTTTCAGAATAACTGTGATCGTGTTTTTATTAACACGTAGATTGTCTGTGAGATTTTGTCAGCATTTCCGTTTCTGCAGAACCCTGTGACAGCATGAATACGAAGACATGTCAAGCGTTGATGATCTTAATAATAATCTAATAACTATGATGTTTCAATGCAGCGGGGGGGGGGGGGGGGGTGCTTAATTGATGGCAGCTCTTATCATTTCTCACCCAGTCTGTCTAGTCTTTTCTTTCAGTTCACCGCGTGGATAAAGGGAGTGTGGCTATTTTTATGTAGTTACACACGATCTATGGGCTGCGTATAATCCTTCATTTCAAAATGCATAATAATTGTCAGGGGGAGGGGATCAGATATACTTAGTTGCAACTTTAAACAAACCTGCAGGACGATGTGAAATGTAATGAGATTATTCTAAATCCTAAACCGCTTAATCAAGAAGCAAATACAAGATCTGAAAGCACAGTGCAAAGATTAATCTGCATAACCAAGCTGTGGGGAATCTCCTCTTTTTCAGTGCATTTAAGGGCTTATACTCAAGTGTGTTTGTGTGCAGGACTGGCTCACGAGGCGCTGCACTCTGCTTGTCGTTTTTCCTCGGCCCGTTAATCCCCGAGGTGTGAACTTGTGTTAGTTTAACACAATGGGAGCAGTGTGGGGTGATGGTGCGTCTGTTAAATCCAAAACAGTCCAACCAAACATCGGGCCCCTTCCAGAGACGGTGCAATATGACGCACATGTCCCAGGTTTTCTGATCTCCTTCAACACAAAGATGTCTGGGAAATGTTGTGTCGCACAATTCTTTATCTTCTCAATTTCCAACAGACAATGCAGTCGGACAAACCGACAAACAAAGACAAAGGAAGAAGGGAACCCAACAGAAAGGGCTGCCTTAAACTCTGAGGAGAGAGAGAGAGCCTTTAGCTGAAACCACAAGTTTTAATCTACAGTGATTACCGTTACCCCGGCTGAGTGGCATTTTGCGTTACAGGGGAAGATTGCTCCTATTCAGGGGCCTCAGCATCACGAAGTCATTAAAAATAAAAACAACCTCCACAGTTTCTGTAACATGCACAGAGAGAGCAGGGGCAGCTCACGTCTGTGTTTTGTTTTGATATTGACTCTATTTCTTTAACATTTGAGCTTCAGACCTTTTCTGTTGAAGTTTGGATGGCTGAATGGAGAAACACACTCTCCCAATTTGGACAACAGCGTGTGATAGTCAAATCTCCCGCAGTGATCAGATGCAAAAAAAAGCAGTTTGGGGAGCACAGCTTTTCAGTGCATTTCTCTGGGGGGGGAGCATTAACATGAGATTTAACAACAGCACATTTAAAGCAGGAGAAACTGTTTGCCTAACCAAGAAATCAAGGTATTGTGATGCCATCACATCTGATTTATAATGTTGTTATTTTTTATTGACAAAATACACTGTTTAAAGGAACTAGAGCACTCTGTAATTCTGATGTAAAAGCCAAGACGTAGATGTTTTATTTAGAAATGGGGGAATTCCGTTTAAAACCAAAGGTGCTAAAAATTGAGACGAGAAATTCAGCAGTGTCTCTTTAAAAAAGTTTCCACTCAGTCAGCCTCAGTGCAAGCAATTAGAAAAGATTTCTTTCCTGGGTTTGTTTCCCTAGAAACTATTCATCCATACTGGCAGCTCGGCTCAATTAACCGTTCCCTGCCCGACGGGCGCTGGGTCCACGAACGCCTCCTGCGCGCCGTGTAAACAGGCAACACACGTGCCCACAGATTGAAGGCATTTCTTCATCAGCATTTCCACGGCCCCCATTTCTGGAGAGAGCACTCATGTCCTGCAGAGCGGGGTCTCTCACTGACCCGGGCCGCGTTCCCGTCTGTGGCGCTTAAGTAGCTGAAATGAAAATATTATGGAAATAAAGTTTTCTTTCATGTCTGTCTTTCTTTCTGTGTAAAGAAGAAAAGGTTTAAAGCAAGGGTGGATATTCCCGGATTTTGTAAAAGCTTTTTCACAATGGCAATCAGCACTGCGCTTCGTGGAGGGGGGGAAGGGGAAAGTATATGAATGGATATCAATATAGCTCTCTTGTGATCTCAACCGGCCCCTCCAAGCATACAGTCACGGTGTGGCGGCTACACAACACGTGTGTCACCGTGTGCGATCCGTCATCCTTACTGCTGAAACACCAGACAGAGGGCCACAGGACAACGGCGAAGACACAGGCACCTTTGATTTTGGCGATGTATAGTATGATTTCTAGCCCCAGAGCATCTCCTGCACCGCTCTCTCGACGTCAACGTCTTACTAAGTCGGAAAAATCTTTAGACCTGATCATTTTTTTAATCACCGTTCCACCACAACACATCTTGTGAAGACACTGCAGAGGCAGCAGCAGCTGTGAAAGAGCAACCTGTGCTGGACTCTCTCCGGCCTGGGAAGTGTCTGTGCTTTGGGATAGCGGTCTCTTTCGGGTCACAACACTGAGGTCTATAAGCCAACCTGATAGTGCAAGATGCCCTCACACCCAGCCCAGCGTTTATACCGTTAAATATTCCAGCCAGCGGATAAGGAAATACACAGGACGAACAACAAGAGTATTGTAGCTCTAGAAACGCACAAAATAAATCAGCATGTTAGGCTGATTATTAACTCTGTTCATTCAACACTACACAATAAAATAAACTGTAGTGTAAGGGGATGTGGAAATGCTTTACATATTGATAACTGCATGCTGGAAAAAACATGTTGCATTACAGCAGCTGGGATCATTAAATGATCACCTCGATGCGCAGGTAGAAGCACAGTTTTTAAATAAACTGACACCCTCATTAGTGCCAGGAATATTTTTTCTCTCCTGAGATTTGAAAATCAGGCTACATGTCTTTTTATATTGTAGCGACATATGGGGTTGTTGCTAATAACTGGCACAGCACCTAAAATTAGAAAATGGGTCAATTCAACCACAGCAATTATGCCCTGCATTAAACCTGTTTTATTCATTTAGAGAAACTAAAACTAAAACTAGTCTATCTTTCAATTAATATTACTCCACTCCAGAAATCAACCAATGCAAACAAGTTTTTTTGTTTTTTCAAATTTAAGGAATACACTGTACCTTATTTGGCTGTAAGATGTTCTGGTCCAGAATCCCACAGGATTTCCTCAATAATACTATGGCAGTCCTAGTCTTGGCCAAACATATGATGAAATTGTATATAACAGATAGACATGTAGAACAAAATGTAAAAGAATACTCAATCACCTGAGCAATTCACAGCTTTCCAGCTCCTGTCAGTGAAAGTGTAGGCATTGGGAGCACAGGTGTAATTGGGCCTGATGCTCACGACACAGGGATGGAGGATGAAGTGGATAATAGAGAGTTTGATAGGTAACTCTCAAGGGATTTCTTTGGGGTTCAACAACAGTCTGACTCCCAAGCTGAGGCAATAATAGGTGATGAAAACATCCTTCTCCAAGACAGGCAGCCCCCACGATTATTGTGAATAACTTAAACCCAAGAAAATGAATGAATTATCGATCCGTCTGCTTTCGGTCGTAGTCTATCTCCCGCAGATGGTTACCGACGTGATTGATGCCCACGCCGCGCTGGTAATTCAATACGGGCCACAAGACGAGTGAGTTGCACTGCTGTCGTGAGCGGTGATTTATGGAATGTGATATACATGAATTACATTAAAACAATAATCGCAGTCTGTCCTGACAACACGCAGAGACACAGATGTTGACCTCGGGAAAGGTCAGCCTAATTGCAGCGTTTGAGGAGCAATTTCAGTCGAGCGGCGTGGGGTCTGAAAGGGGCTTTGTGTGGGGGGCCGCCTTCCACAGCTCCGGCCACGTTCACAGCAGGAAGGGCCGTAAAAACACGATTAATAAAATAATAATAATATCATCTAATAAAAGTAGTAGTTTGTATAACTTCTGAAGCAGGGAGCAAGTTAGCAAATACAGGCTGTTCTTCACACTGAACTAAACTGTTACACGTTAGTGCTCTTCACTGTTTTATATGATAACTATGTGGGCGTTTAAGCTATATATTATCCCCGGGGACAGGGGTCCACAGATGGTTCGTACAGTGGGTTGGTCTGACTCTTTTGTTTTGTGTTGTTTCTTGCACTGTACAGATGGCTGACGTCATCTCTGTACAATGACTTCTGCAGTGAATTGTGGGTAACAGCACTCTGATGGAAAGTTACGGCAAGTGTGAAACTCTCTGGAGGCGTTCCCGGTGAAACCAGAGAAAGTCTGACTGCTGCAGCAGATCAGTGCCACAAGCAGGCACTGTTTTTTTTTTACTTTTTAGTAGAAGTAGAAACAGTTTATGAAATTCTGTGGCGTTAAGAAATGTAACTAAATTCAGTTAAGCTTGGAGAAGTCAAATTAAGACCACAGGAAAAGTGGAATGTTTTTGTGGTATTAATCTGACAAATTAGCAGCTCAGTGTGGTTCAAGTGATTTCAGTACCTACTCTGAGGTTATTCAGTTTTACCCCCTACCACTAAAGTACTCCTGAGAGAGACTGTTCCCGTGAGGTCAGTCCTGTATCTGCACTTTTGTGTTACTCATGTAACCTGTAAGTCTCCCTGCATGAGGGCGTCTGCCAAGAAATAAATAATAATAACAGTAATAATAGCAATACCAATGTGAAGAGACAGTGCTGTTCTTATCCGTTACCTCTTTCTTTACCCAAATCTTGTTGCCCACCTCTGACCTGTGCATATTATATTTATTTTCCATGCATTCCTGGAGAAGGATTGACAGAATGTATTTAATTGACCTCGTTGAATATGTTTTATATTAAGCAAAGAGTTTCATGTGTTTTGCCGTATGTAAAAATATTACCCCCACAGCACCTCTTGAAGGACCAGCCCGGCCTCAGCCAAGGCAACGACTCGATCTTATGATGAGAGTAAACCAGTCAATGACAAACGACCAGTTCAAGTCTTAACTGATGAAATGACATGTGTAGTGATCTCAGGTATCACGCATCTGAGGAATAACTTGATGTGCATCGTGATGAGCTATAAAAGCTACTGTAACCAGGCATCCAGATACGTTTGTACGCGATTTCTGCTCTGAAGCATCCCTTGGTTGTTGTCGTTTTTGTTTGTTTGTTGTACAATGTCATATTTATAAATGTGTTACATGACATCATTAGCAATGGCTACACTGTCCATGCCAATTTGAATTGCCAGGAAAAGAGATCAATTGAGGCAGGTCTAGATCTGTTTCCTTTTTCAGAAACTTGAAAAGCTGCAAATAAATAAGAGAATGATTACATATATATATATATATATATATATATATATATATATATATATATATATATATATATATATATATATCATGTTATATTCCCTTCCTTCTATCAAAAATGACACTATTACACTGTGAGTAAAAAAAAAACATGAGAGTAAACTATGGCATTCAATGAAACTGGAAACAAGAACTGGCTGGTGATTTGTGATGCAAGTTGTACGACACGATACACCAGACAGGGCAAACGCCGGCAACACACCACCACTGCCAGGTACCGCAGCCGACACTTTGTACAACTGGACCTCATTACCGCGGAGCAGCCGAGACAGAGGGCCCATTGACTGGGTCTGTGGGAGGAAAGGGTGTCAGACAGAGAGGGGGGGAGGTTACACACACACACACGGCCGTGGTTTTCGACGGTGATCGTGGCCTGAAACAACACTGGTCACTCCAGCCCCTGTGACCCGTGACCTCACCTCATGTGCCGGGAATAGGGTTTTATTTTAATATCACTATCTGAAAGATTTTCAACACATTTTCACATGCAGAGGCGCTGTTGGTGCTGGGAGTCGTACTTTAAAATTGCTGATCTAATTAGGGCTGAAAGGAAACCCCCAGAACATTTATTTATATTGCAGATTTGAAAGGGTAAAGATGGCCCTACAGCACAGTGCTAACAAATACCTACTTTAAAGACTCTGCCTAAAAATGATTTGCTACCACAAGCTCATGTACACCCGTGATCAGATCCGGAGCTGCGAATGCCCAGTCGGTATCTGCACAGTGCCACAGATCGGCGGTGTCCTGCGAGGCCCCCCAGCCCTGCAGCTCCGCACCCCAGCACACATCACAAGGCAGAGGTCGTTGTTTTAATATGTCAATTGTTCCCATTTCCTTCTGAGCATTAAAAATCATTACATTAATGCTCAGGGGGCGGCAGTATCCACAGATGTATGGGAACCATTAAAAGCGTTGACTCCCGTCCAAGTTCTTTCTTTCTAGAGAGAGAAAAAGGTCATTGTTTTCACTGTTATTTATTGAAGGGTGCCAGTGAAAGCCTGGCCTTGTGATACTGTTTTGCAGGCAAACGGTTATTGAAATGTTTACGTTTTTTTTCTTTTCTGAAGGAATCCACCAATAAAACCATTTTCTGTTGTTGTTTTTTTCAATCATATTCTACTTTAGATGCATGTGTGCGAAACACGAGTGAGGGAACCTGTCCTTTACGTTTTTTACTGCAAGAAACTGTAATGAATTCGACCTGTATTGATGCACAACAATTAACTACTTGAAAGTCGACTTATATAAAGGCCAATTAAGACCGTAACCGATTAGTATTAATTGGAAATAACACAAACTGCTAAATATGAAGCAACATAAGTCAATATTTAGATCCTCAACGTGCCGCTAAACCTCACATTGCAGCCAAGTCCTCCCTACGTATACAAATATGTGCAGAGTGATGTCACCAGCAGGGCATCTGTTTACCAAGTGCAGTCATGTGGTTTCCATTAGGGCCCGTCATACAGTTACGATGAAGCGGGCCCTCCTGTACAGGCCTGTTCCAGTTGATGAATTGAACCCATTAAGCCAGTGCCCCCGGCCTCCGTAACGCACATTATTTTCAATATCTGCCCCATTCTCCCAGTCCAGCCCAGCGAAGCCAGTAGAGCAAATTAGTACGCAGCGCACAATTCTCACGGGAAGTGGCCCCTGCCATGTGTTTTTTATTAACACAACTTCTGATAATAAATGCAATTAGTCAGCATAAATCCCCGAACTGACAGTTGCTTTTATTCATTTGACCGATCCTCGGCTGAGGAGGCTGAAGCAGCAAAGGGTGAAATGGCAGACAGACAGACCGTTAACAGAGAGAAGTCGGATGTGTTTATATATACGATATCTATAAGTCCGTCTCCATATCTATAGCCACTGAGATTCTAGCTTATAGTTCTTGTTCAGCCCCAAAGTCCTCGATTGCTGTGCGATTGTTTTGCCATTTAGTCACTGTAGACTGTGTGGTTTACTCTGACCCCCACTAACAGGACGATGGCCGAAACGCTCACTCACGTCCTGCTGGGTCACTCTACCCAGTCCACTGATCCTCGTCACAGGCCCTGCGCTCTGCAAACGCCGGCCCCGGCCCCTGACTAATTCTGTGGGGGCGTCCCTACTGGAAACACGACCACAAACTCGAGCACATGGACAATCACACCCCTGTTTTAAACTCTCCGGTATAAATATTGATTCTCAACGCTATTTTAAAGGAGTTCAGCCTTCATGAACAACCACTTAACAAAATGCCCGCCTGCCCAAGTTTCAGACAGAGACAGCCTATTTACAAAAGCTCAAACTGCTCCCGGGGCCACACAGATGGTTCATATTTGTCCGCAACGCACAACAACAGCACAGCATCGGAGACACGCAGCGGCTGCGTGCCATCCCAGCCTGCCCCTCTGCCCTCGGGGGCACAAGCTGTTTATCCGAGACACGGTGCCGGGGTCAGGGCTGTCTGCAGCAAAGTATTGAGAGTCTTTACATCGGCTGATTCCATTATTCACAATTCACTGATACAATCAAACTGATATCTATTCAGCTACAGGGATGAGGAGAAAGACATCATGGCCGTAATGCTAGACAAGGAAAAGGCTCAATCAGTCCATCGGTGACAGTCCAATTTCAGCCTCCCCCGGAGTGGATCCGACGCCACTTCCTGGCAGGAGACGCAGAGACACTTTCACTTCTCCCTGGCAGAAACAGGAAGGAGGTTTTGCTTTTCACTTTAAAGGCGGCTCGGTCACTCCAGCGCAGTGGCGATACTATGAGCTCACGAAATCTGAAGGGCTTTGAATGGGTGTGAGCGCACGTCTCTGCTGTGCCGGGAGGAAGGCTAATTCTGCTCTTAATTGGCCCTCGCCCTCCCCTGTGACCAGATACATCTGCCTACAGATCTCACAGCCAAATGGTCCCTCTCGGGGGGTTTGAGGGGGAACATTTGCAGCGAGCGCACAACATCAAACGCACATTGATGCGAGGACAGTTTTGGGTCACTTGTAATTATGCTTATGATATTGCTGCAAAAATATCCTCACGCACCAACACGATAAGATCGATGCTTCTGTAAACACTGACAAATTATAGCGTTGCACAAAAGAGAGCAGGGAATGTTTATTGTGTTTAAACTGAAGCAACCCAGTGCTGCTCCCGACTGTTTCACCAACATACAGCTAAAGGAGATCTGTGCTTTTTTTCCACATAGCATTTTTTACTTCATTTTATTTTCTGCAGTGCAAGACATTCTATAATGTAGAGGTTTTAGCTTCACTAACTAAACTACAAATCAAAAGCAAATTTCAAAGCAATTCGATATCTTTTCCCTCCATGGGGCATGTGGTATAAATTAGGGAACTGGTAGTTTGATGATGTCATCTGTGTTTTGATCACTATGTTTTTTCTGGTGGTCTAGTGTCTCATATTTGAAGTTTTTCTTGTGATTAAAAATACCATATGTATTTTTTTTGTATGCTTCTGAAATTATCACATTTTATGAAAATTATTATTTCTTTAAAGCACGGACGTGTTTTAAAAACCTCCTCATATCAACGACCAGGAGAGCACAGAAACGCAGTTAAACTGGCACAAGAAACGCTGCAGAAATCACCACTGTGTGGCGCACTGCGGTTGGTTTTGAGGAAAGTCGTCATGACACAATCAAATTAATTCTTCATAGTCATGATTGCATTATGATAAATATACAAAATCACAGACTACATGTTAATAATTAGAAATTATATTGCAAAAGTTCAGAGGAAAAAAACCTTTTTGGTACAGTCCTGAACAAAACAAACACTTAATTTCAGAAAATCACAACTAAAGAGCATGGCTCGTTACCTAAAGGACGAATATGAAGGCCCTCAGCTGAAGCCGGTGATTATATCTTCCTAACAAAAAAACAATATAAACCTAATTCCACCGCAGTATGTAACTCGAAGACCACCTTGTTAGTAACTGTGCAATATTACAGTGGAAGAGGCACACCTGTATTCATGTGAGAGGAGCGTTGCTTATTGGTTTGGATTGAATATAGAAAAGTATGAAGAAAAAATCTAAACATAAGGCAAGTAAAACTGAAACTAAAATCATCCGACTGCATTTGGATGCTCAGTTTTCACTTATATCCCCATGACTAACTGCACCAATGAATGGCTTCATGGCCGACACGAGTCTCAGTTCTAGGTTGCAGAACGGAAAGGAGAGGAAAAAAAGCTACTAGCTGTGGCACAGGGACCTGACCTTAGTTCATATTATATTGTGAGCATTTGTCATCGTTTAACTGTAAAGAAATACAGATATAAAACAAAAAGGTGCAGGTGGGAGAGGCCGCCCAGGCAACCGTTAAAAAGAGACGTTAATGAAATATCTCAGGAGACCCACATCCACGCGGTCGCTTTGTAGCCGGTCCCGTCTGCATCCTGCCGATCAGCAGATAAGCCCTCAGGAGCGGCTCGGTGCGATCTGGGAGAAACGCGGAATGTGTTCCTTTAACCGTCCCCTAAACCGTCAACCCTGGGAGCCGGCCTGGACACTCACAACTCGTCCTGCTGCCTTTTTGCGTTCATTTACAAATCCACAGCTGAAAAGCACAGGGCAGGGTACCCCGTTGGAGGACTGGGGACTGACTAGGATGATTCATTTCAAGGGGAAGAATTAGTCAATTCTACTCACCAAAAATGTCTCTGCACTCAGGTGACCCAGTTCTATATAAATGCTCATTGTAATTCTCCTGCCTCTTGGAGAAAACAACATGTGCTTTTTATCTGAATTTCAAGGTTGGGACACACTTACAGATGTCTTAATTAAATATAGAAGAAGTTAAGAAAAGATGACCCATCGATCTAAACATAGGACCGTCCTGGCACAAACCGGTGGACAGATGGCCTGTCAAGTGTCTCCAGCAAAGCCCTCGACTGACAGAGATATCCAGGGTGTTAATAAATTAGATGCACCTCTCCCTAGTCTTCATGGAGTTTTAATTTGACCCACTTAGAGGGTCAGTTTCTCTCAACAGCTTCATCCTGTCAGTACGACTACAGAATAGTACAATCAAAGAACAGCACACATGAGAGGACTGAGTCAGGACACTGTGGTTACTCCAGGATATTTTATTTAGTGTTTATGAGTCAAACAACTTGACACCAAACAACACAAGGAAACTTCCCCATGATGTTGCACACTACGGCTCAGTTATTGTTGCAGCAAACAGAATCACAGGATCCCTAACCACTTTCATTTCAAATGCCTAACTTTACACATCAGGCAAATGCGAGGAATCGATTGTCTTTCTGATTAATATTAGGATTAACATGTATCCTCTTCAATACAGCTTCAAAGCCTCTGCACAACATTTGATGTGGTATCTGTGTGCCTGTGAAGTGCAGATATCGTCTCTGATATTAGCTGTTGTGCCTGAGCTTATACAGGATGCGTTGATAACAACCGCAGGAAGCAATCGGCGCAATCCAGCGCTGGGACGGACCCCTGGCCCCCTCGGAGGAGGGTTGGCTTTGGACGCCACCTTGTGTCTGAAATTACAGAAAATAAGTTGCAGCCCAAGACTGGCCTCCAGTCATTAAACACACGTCCTTTTAGTGCATCTGATATAATTGGTCCAGTACAAAAGAAAAATAAATCAGACATTATTCATTATTATGCAGCTCATTATTATTATTATTATTAGTAGTATTATTATTAGCAGAAGCCCTTATCCAGGGTGACTTGCAAAATATAACAGCAATATAAGTGTGCAAAGAAAGTTTACATTTCAATCATGAGTCTTTCAATGTATCATGCGACTTCATTTTTATATACACATTCATATTTATATATTTAAAAATATTCCGGAAAATAAATGAATAAAACAGTAAAGTCCATTTCAGAAGGGAAAGATTTTCCAAGAAAAGCTTATCAACTCTCAGATACGAGGGACAGTAACTTTGGGATGAACGTGAATTAAGATTTACCGCAATAAACAGATCAATATCCGTGTGTGTACAGCTTCTGAATATAAAGACACCCCAATATACGGGACCAAAGAATATCAAACAGGAAAATGTGCCACAGAGGTCCAGAAGATATCAGACAAAACAAAGTACCAACAAGAAGAGCCTTACCTGTGCCCTATGAACCCCCAGCCCCTCTCTGCCCTCTAGAGCACGTCCATGCCCGACTGGCACACGATACACTGCAGCCCTTTGAACAGGACGCAGCCCGCCGTCTGTACTGCAGCGCCATTGCGGGCACTGACCCACACGATCATACAAATAGACATTCAGGACTGAGCTGGAGCACAAACCTGTCAAATAAGCTGCTTTTGGGAAATGGGAAACCACGTGTGAAAAGCCCCCACACAATCAGCGCCTTCTTCTGTGGGCAGCAGAGCTGGGGGGTATATTTACCTTTCGCAATAGCTGGAGTGAGAAACACTTCCTCGCACAGGGAGGAGAGAGAGAGAGAGAGAGAGAGAGAGAGAGAGAGAGAGAGAGAGAGAGAGAGAGAGAGAGAGAGAGAGAGAGAGGGGCAGGTATGCGGTGAGTCAGGCTGGGGCTGAGCTGCTGCTGCTGCGCTCACACACAGGGAAGACCTCTGGCCGGGCATACAGGAGAAAAACACGCACATCTGGGTAAGACTGGCATCGCTTTCTTTTCTTTTCTTTTCTTTTCTTTTCTTTTCTTCCCGCAGCGTGTTGGGAAACAAACTGTATCCGAGCAGACTCTCAGTGTTACACTGTAGCCGCGGTGTGAACCGGTGTAACTCAGCTCGACACAGTCCTCCGTGTCATTACAGCACAGCTGTGAGTGTGTGTGTGTGTCAGTGTGTGTGTGAGTGTGTCAGTGAGTGAGTGTGTGTGTGTGTGTGTGTGTGAGAGTGTGTGTGTGTGTGTGTGTGTGTGTTGTGCGATGCTTTCGGGAGGGGGGTGTGTTAGTTTGGGCTTTTCTGTATTTTGTGACACACGACGTGAAAAGACCCAAACTAACACACACTTCTGTGCGACATCAATCCATGATCCGCGTGTGAATCTCTATCCTCCACCATCTTCTCCGACTGTGGGGGGTATTTTGGTGGATCAGTCCTAATGTCCTGCGAGTTAGTCGGCAAAACAACACCCTGTCTGTTGTACTGGGTCCCAGGGGGTATTAATTAACCCCCAGAAACCGCAACATACTAGTAATTAATACAAGGATTGTTTGTAAGTAAACCCATTGATGATCAGTACGGTGAGGGTGTGTTTTGGATCCACATTGGCCTCATTGTGCAGTAATGGCAGCTTTATTTGCTGTCGTGGTTGGTTAAAGAAAAGCATGTAACTCTCAATTACAAGTCTCGTTTCAGCTGCTCGCTGTTTATTCACCAAAAACAAGCGTGAAACCGTTGGCCTGGGGGTGATCTTATTCATCCCCGTGTTTCAATATTTGCAAGTATAAGTTTCCACGATCAATGAGCCGGTTCAGGACTTCCTTGTAATATTTCACCTGCATTGACGGGTTTGCAGTGGCCGCAGGCTTTTCTCCCTCAGAAACATCCACACCATTCACTGGGTGTGTGCTGCTCATTCACATACTGAAACAGTCTGGCTGTTTTGCACTTGTTGATTAAAAAGAAAAATAGTAGTGAAGGTCAGATTACTAGCCTTGCTCTCTTTCACTGTGTTAGTTATTTAAACGTTTCAAAAGCACGCCTGGAGCTCTGTGATAAGGAAATAGGTTTTTACTTTTGTTATCCTGCTGTGGTCCAACCTCCATTTCAGCCCTGACACTGACTGACATCTCAACTTTGCACTGTAATGTAAGGCTCTTCCTATTGCAGTGACATTTGCTCTCACACTGCCACTGTGAGCAAAGATTAACACCCAGCACTGGCAACAGTCGGTATCTGTCAGATGCAGTTTACTGTAGTCAAACCTGGGAACACAGTGGTGGAGGCCATCGGCTTTTGAAATAAAGCCCACTCGGGTTAGTGTCTCGCTCTTGTTGGGAACCCAGTGGTGTTTTTGAAGTTGTGCGGTGCTGCAGTAAGTGACATAAGACTTGGTGTCAATGCCCTGTATCATATGGCATCCCCAGCCCCTGTGCTACACCGTTGTCTAAAAAAAGGAAATAAACAGACAAGCTGTCAGGTTTCCAGTTTCCCTGTACTTGTTCTTAAAAGTGTAACGTGTTTGTATAGCTTCCACATTTCTTGTTTGGTTCTTTTGAGTTCCTGCTGCTTGTTTGGTGGGAAGGCGATAGTTTCCCAGCTGGCTCTGTGTCTGCCGCTGATCTCTAACATGTGTCGAAGAGACGTGCCATCTCTGACCACAACACAACATCAAAGCCATGCCGGACTGGCAGTGTGGGCCGCCAGCGGAGACTCGAACAGAAGTTAATGTGATCTGCAATCTGAAACAACTTTATGTTCAAATGTTCTTGTTTTATTAATCTGTGAATTGGTACTAGTTCTTCGAGTGTGATAATTTGTACAGGGAATATACACTCACCTAAAGGATTATTAGGAACACCTGTTCAATTTCTCATGAATGCAATTATCTAACCAACCAATCACATGGCAGTTGCTTCAATGCATTTAGGGGTGTGGTCCTGGTCAAGACAATCTCCTGAACTCCAAACTGAATGTCTGAATGGGAAAGAAACGTGATTTAAGCAATTTTGAGCGTGGCATGGTTGTTGGTGCCAGACGGGCCGGTCTGAGTATTTCACAATCTGCTCAGTTACTGGGATTTTCACGCACAGCCATTTCTAGGGTTTACAAAGAATGGTGTGAAAAGGGAAAAACATCCAGTATGCGGCAGTCCTGTGGGCGAAAATGCCTTGTTGATGCTAGAGGTCAGAGGAGAATGGGCCGACTGATTCAAGCTGATAGAAGAGCAACTTTGACTGAAATAACCACTCGTTACAACCGAGGTATGCAGCAAAGCATTTGTGAAGCCACAACACGTACAACCTTGAGGCGGATGGGCTACAACAGCAGATGACCCCACCGGGTACCACTCATCTCCACTACAAATAGGAATAAAAGAGGCTACAATTTGCACAAGCTCACCAAAATTGGACAGTTGAAGACTGGAAAAATGTTGCCTGGTCTGATGAGTCTCGATTTCTGTTGAGACATTCAGATGGTAGAGTCCGAATTTGGCGTAAACAGAATGAGAACATGGATCCATCATGCCTTGTTACCACTGTGCAGGCTGGTGGTGGTGGTGTAATGGTGTTGGGGATGTTTTCTTGGCACACTTTAGGCCCCTTAGTGCTAATTGGGCATCGTTTAAATGCCACGGCCTACCTGAGCATTGTTTCTGACCATGTCCATCCCTTTATGACCACCATGTACCCATCCTCTGATGGCTACTTCCAGCAGGATAATGCACCATGTCACAAAGGTCCAATCATTTCAAATTGGTTTCTTGAACATGACAATGAGTTCACTGTACTAAACTGGCCCCCACAGTCACCAGATCTCAACCCAATAGAGCATCTTTGGGATGTGGTGGAACGGGAGCTTCGTGCCCTGGATGTGCATCCCACAAATCTCCATCAACTGCAAGATGCTATCCTATCAATATGGGCCAACATTTCTAAAGAATGCTTTCAGCACCTTGTTGAATCAATGCCACGTAGAATTAAGGCAGTTCTGAAGGCGAAAGGGGGTCAAACACAGTATTAGTATGGTGTTCCTAATAATCCTTTAGGTGAGTGTATAAAGCACATAATTGACTGCTTTCTGGGAATTGTAGTTAGTCTCTTAATTTTTTCCAGAGCTGTATATATATATTTTCTCTGTTGGGTCAAAAAACTTTCCAGCCGACAAATGAACTTGTCACTCTGTCTCGGTTGTGTGTGACCAAATGTCCAGATGACACATGTATTATACAGTACATCAATAAAAGCTTGTCTCTTACTCTTTGCTCAGTCTCTTCAAGGGAATGTTAGTGATAGAAATAGAAATAATTATATAATGATAGACTGCCAGCTGTATGCTCAAGACAAAGCTCATATTAAACATGGCCCTTTTTAAAAATAGAGCCCTAAACTTGTGTTTTATTGCAGGACGCCTGAAGCCACAGCGATGAGACGGCCCTCGCCCGGAGTATAATTACAGCCACTCTTTAAAACTGTACATTATCCACTGCCACCCTCCTCCGCTTGGCTGGAAATCACAGGACGTCGTGCTGCCCCTCCTCTGTGAAACGGGTCGGCCACATCTGTAGACATGCTGAAGCAGATCCTGGCCGATATGTACATTGAGCCCGAACTCCTAGCGGAGCTCAGCGAAGGGCAGAAGCAGATCCTCTTCTTCAAGATGAGGGAAGAGCAAATTCGGAAGTGGAAGGAGCGGGAGGTCAAGCTCGAGAAGGAGGAAGTGGTGCTGAAGAAACCTGTCAAAGGTGTGGTACCTGGACGTTCCCGATGCTTTATCATCTGATCTTGCATTTAATTCCTGACCGTCAAGAACCTCACAGGCTCGTGCAGATGAAAATGTTGTTGTTTTTGCATCAGTCTATTTTAATAGTTTGTAGATGTGTGTTTCTCACGTCCGACGATCCCACAAGCAAACACGTGTGGTGGCATTTTTGTTTACAGTAATATTCTCCTCAGAAACCTGTTCATTCTCATGTAAAGGGGTATAGACCTACTGCACCATCGCCACTAAAGCTCCCGTGATTCATTAGCAGGCAGGTTGTTTCTCTCCGCAGCGCCTGGGAAGAAGGTGTCATGGCTTAAGGGACTGGACGAAGACGTGTGGGTGTGGGTGATGGGGGAGCACCCAGAAGACAAGCCCTACAATCAGATCTGCGACAACATCATAGCGGAGAGGGCCCGGCAGCAGGCCCAGAGAGAAGCCGAGCAGATCAGGTACGGCACGCGGGTCGGCACGATCCACTGCCAGGGTCAACTGCGGAGCACGGTCAGCTCCCACTGCGGTGGCCGATGTGAAGGGGTTTATCGGTTGAATGGTACAGTACTGCGGTACAGTCATCCCCCACTGTGCTTGGGATTGTGGATGCTTGTTGTGATGCTTGTGCACAGTTATTCTCCTGTGAAGGAAGTTGAAAATGTGAAATAAGAAGGAAGTGGTAACAAAGGGACAGCGACATTCAAAGCATCGGTAGTTTTCGGTTGTATTGATTAATATGTAAAGAGAGAGCAGGGCATGTCATTTATTTGAATAATGACTGTCTATTTCTCTGTGGGATACTGTCTGCCGAGATCATGGTCTTGCAACGACAAGCTTGCAGGTGTAGCGCAAATCAGGGCAGCTTCCCGGGATGTATCCCACTTCACTCCACGGTATCCTGGACCTTTCCATCCTAAACACGATCGTATTCGCACCCGGAGCAGAGATGCGTCCTGTCAATGTGAATATCATCCGATTAGGAGCGGATCTGTTACAGCAGAGATGAGATGTTGGGTTCAGCTTCCTATGAAGAATGGGTTGTGTTTCTTGTTTTATGGATTTGAGGAAACTGAAATGCGCTGTATTGTCATGTACGCTTTCATTCGGCTGTAAAAATACCGCATGCTGCAGCAGCTGGAGGAAAGTGTACTCGGTAAAATGTGCAACAGCCAGCCAGCCAGCCAGCCAGTCCACTGGTACATAATAATCTGTCCCTGGCCGGTCCAGAGCGGTGTTCACCGCCTCGGCCGGCTGGTTTTGGTCGTTTATTTTGCACTGGTTTTTCGTGAAATCTCTTTTCGCCAGGGTGTGTTCAAATGTAAGATAAAATAGGCCATGCAATGCATTTACCTATCTCCCCGTCACTAAAATGATCTGCCTCGCTTCACCTCAGTGACTTTGCAGCTGTCGGCAGAGTTTCAGTCCCACCTCGACGGCACTGTAAATATGCACATTGCTCCAGCAGACAGGAAGTGCCATGCTTTGGTTAACATTTTCTAGCTCTCATTACAGCAGTTACTTATCAGTTGGAAACACTCCTCTCGATATTTGCTATTCAAGGTTTCCATTTGTGTGTGACTATTTCAGGCTGAGGGGCAAATTAGAAGCCTGCCATTGTCTGAAAGTACATAAATTGAGGTGACCTTGAAAAAATTAACAAACAATAAATTGGAAGTGGTGTGTGTGTGTGTGGAATTTCACAGTAAAAATCACTCGCTTTGCACAGCTGGAAACCTATAAATCCTTTATTCACGCTTGTTAAATGATTCGCCCCACCCTGCACAACTGTAGTTGGAATGGCAGCCATTATTGAAGTACAGGAAACAATTAAGAAAAGCACCTTGTGTGTCTCTTTATAACCACGAGTCTCTCTGGGTCACAGATGCCTTCTAAACCGCTGACACGATTAATGAAAAATTAGTCTGTCCACTTTAAAGGAGTGTGTTTCTGCCCCCCTCTCACTGATGTTGTGTCATGTCCTGAAAGGGCCAAGAAGGAAGAGGAGCTGGTGAAGAGGTTCTCCAACGTGCAGCTGATGGATTCCCAGATGGACATCATGGAGGTGTTGATGAAGGAGGCCGAGGAGAAGGAACTCCAGGCCAGACAGGCAGCCGCCGCTGAAGAACAGCGGAGGATGGAGCTGGAGTTGCAGGTATCCGCCCCCGTTCAAACAACCTGGTCTTCTGTGTCTTGTGTCCTTCTGATTCTAGAGTGAAGCTCAAGTGGTGGCGTTTTATGTTATTTAATCATAGTCCCTGTGCACCAGTAATAATGAACACTCCAGCTCGTTTATCTGAGTCTGCTTACAGTAAATGTTGGATATTTTCTCAAACTGGCAGACGTGTATCCACTCCTCTTCAGAAAAACACACTCCAGTTCAAGTAACCACTGTATTGTTGAGTCCTGCAGGTGCACAGGGATGTTTTGATCACCCGGTTCACGTGTAGCGCTGTATAGTGGAGCAGGCGTATCGGACTCTGAGGGAAGAGGCGCCGGTCTCTTTGAAAGACCCAGTTTGAATCAATTTGCCTGCCCTTGTCTTTGCCAGAGGAGGGAGGCGGAGGAGCGGCGGAGAGCCGAGGAGGAGCTCCGGCGTCTGGAGGAGCATCGGGCCCAGCAGATCTACATGGACCTGAAGGAAGTGCAGTGCTCGGTGCAGAGACATGACAAGGAAGACCCCGAGTGGCAAGAGACGCGTAAGTTGTCCTTGACTGACTGGAGCACAAGTGCTGGCTGCCAGCTGTCCTCGGCAGATGAGACCTGCAACGGCACTATGAGGGGGTTACACACCCAGAAGCAGTGGTCGTTTTCTGCCTCTTACTCCCACTGATGAAGTGAGCAGGTGTATTCGAGTGCCTTATTCACGGTGCTGCAGAAATGGCACAAACCCGTCTCCAGGCGAAGAGGAACGAGCGATTTTTGAATCCGTCTCTCTGACCAGATCGCCTACCGAACTGAACTGCACACTGTGAGCAGCCCGTTAGATATGAAGGGGTTCACCACAGAATTACCTTTGCTGGTTATGAGATGTATACCAGCATCGTAGTCCATTCCAAATGAAGTGAATCGCTAGGATATTCGCAAAATCGTGATTATTGACCTATTTAATAGACAGATTCTAAGGAATTATATTGCCGTTTATCTAGAGTTACTCAGAGTTGCCTGATAAGTGGATACAAGGTTCAGCTGTAACGCCCGCCTCCTCCAGTTTAAGTCAGTGTGCGGATGAAAGATTGCCTAAAAGAGAGATTTTAGATTAATATTTAACCACAGTGTTTTACATTAATTACAAATTGCTTTCTTTAATACAAAGAGTGTGGATCTGAAAAGGAAACATTTGGGATGTTGTTTATAATTCAATATTTGTTTTATTATTATTAATCCAGTGATTATAAACTGTTTAGTCTATAGTAAACTGATTGTTTAACAAACTGAGAGAACAGAGTTGTAAAAAAAAAAATGGAATTGACTTAAGAGAGAAGCACAAATAATCCAAAGATACAAACTGCCTGCTGCTAATTTTAGCAAACAGTCCTGTTGCATGTTGGGAACCAGTAGGAAAGAAGAGGAATCTCATCAATTCTCTTGAAATGTAAAAGTTTATTAAGTCTATAGGACAACCAATCAAATCAAAATCTGCCTTTTATTCCAGTCACAGATGTAAGAGATGTTTTTTCAATTGGTGGAGTCAAACCTTGCCTGATTATTGCTGTTTTGGTTATTCAGAATTTAATTTGTTTTCCCTTCAATTAAATGTAAAACCAAGAGCTTAATGGAGGTGTTTGTTTATGTTTTGTCTGTCTGTCTGTATGTTCAGTGCGGAGGTCCAAAGCTGCAGACGAGAGGCGCAGGTCCGTAGCCAAGCAGGCCCGGGACGACTACAAGCGCCTGTCTCTGAAGGCGGTGGAGCGGGGCCGCGTGGCCGCCATGTCCAAGGCCTTCGGTGGCGCTGCCCCAGAGCCCAAACCCCGCTTCCAGCCCAAGCCCAAGCCACGGACCGTATTACTGAACAACCAGCCCCTGAGCCGGTAGGGACACCCGAGTTCACTCGCTCGCAATAAAGATCATGGCATGCCAGCGCTGATGGTTTGGTTCTTGTCTAGATGTGTTCTTGTCCCATCCCCTTGCTTTGTCTTGTTGGTATCCTGTTACAACTGGAGTGAGAGGCCTGCCTACCCAGGGTTTTATTCTGTGAAGGCTTACAAAGCTGCTTTATTTATTTATGTAGTGCAGAGATGCACTGTCAAAGATGCTGAGACCGGAGTAACAAGGGTGTAAAAGCCACAATAAGGGTGTGGAGCCTGCTTCTATGGACTGTCTACTGTCAGGTTCACCTTTTTTAACCCAGAGTCGTGCCTCGAGCTGTGCATTTCCGACACGATTGTAAACGGGTGTCGTTGCCGGTCAGAACTGATGAGAGAAGCCTGTTTATCTCTCCAGCCTGGAGTTAACTGAACGGACCTGCGGAGATAAGAGACACCTTCTTTGTGACTCAGGCTGTTGCACAGTTTGCGCGGAGCATTGAGCTCATGGCACGCCTGGTTAAACATTAACCAGCTGAGGTATTTCCCTCTTCGTGACTTTCAGGAAAGCCGGTGTGCGCAGGACTCAGTCCACCTCCAGCCGAGAGACCATTATCAAGTGGTTCAAGGACAAGCAGGTGCCGATGCGGGCCGGCTTTGAGAAGGACCAGGACTGCATCGCCCCCTGGTTCCACGGTGAGGGAAGCCCGGCTGGTGGTTTAGTGGTGCCCATCGGCTTAAAGCTCCCGGTGACTCCACTTGGCTGGCGGTTCCCATCCACCCACCCTTTCCACTGAGCCCAACAGCCACTATTCAGAACAAGAAGAAACTAAATTTAAACTTGTATGTATTTTTAGCTTAAACCGCCTCCCCTTGGTTTCCCAGCAGACGTTGGAAGTGAAACTGGATGACTGTTGTGTTTATAAACACACAAGAAACAAGTCTAATGTCATTCCTGGGCTGTGGAAGGCCTCCGGGATGCCTGCTTGTCCTTGAGATTATTCATTATCCTGCTACATAGCAAATGTAACAATAAGCAATCGAAACAATATGGTAGGAATGTGTAACAAAACAAAAAAAGAATGTGAATGCTGACGAGAACTAATCGCTCAAGAGTTTGAAGTTCTGTACAGTCTGTTCAGAGGACGGTTTTCCTTTTTCACTGGGGACTTTCTTTCTTCCTGTTCTCTGCTTCCCTCTAGAGGAGTTAAGCCCCCTGCGCAGATCCTGAATTTTAAACTTCAGTTTGTTTCCATAACCAGAGTACGATGTCTTGGAAACGTTGAATCTTCTGTAAAATACGTGTGTTTACAAGACATTTTAGATATTTTTTCCAGACATAAACTTCGGGTAGCTGAATGTAAACGCCAGCAAAATAACATGCATATCTACAACTCTGAAACTGGCAAGGAGAAAATGTAGCAACATAAAAGGTCAGGGGTAATAAACATTTCCTTACGTTTGGCTACACAGAAGATTGATCGGAAGTGAATGAATACATTGCTAATTAAAGTAACTTAGTCACTATATAAATAAAGCAGTAAATGCTCTCTTCCTAAAGTGCCCCGTGAATGTCTCGCATACAATCTGAACAACCTTTGCTGGGTTCACTGGAGAGAGTTATGGTTCCCATTGGCAATTGTGAAAGTAACATTTTCTCTGTTTTGATGTTGTACTGCGCCGCTTGCAAAGGACTCGGGTTGTGCGTGCGATTGCGTTGTAATAGAGTACACAGCAATTCAGTTTTGAAACAAATAAGTGGTGCATCAACAGGAAAAACCTGATCTGCTCCCTTCCTCTGGCCTCCTAAGATTAAGGTGTTAGCTATTTATTGATGTAGCAAGTTAGTTCATTACTTCATATAGATTTGTGGCAAAATCATTAACCTTTTAAGGATGAAGATTTTAATTTGGCTTAATTTTAATTTAACATACTCTTTATTCTTACTAATTTGCTAAAAAACTGGTATTATAAATCATTGTTTAATTACCATTATTAGTAGTAAAAGTATTAATTGCAGTTTATCATTTTTAAAATGGTGTTCTGTTACCTGGAGGATCTTCCAACACTTTCTGATAGTTTTGCAACAAACATAGGCCCATATATATATATATATATATTTGGATGACTGCAAGACCCGTTGATGACATTTGCTTTGTTGTTGTTCTCGTTGTGGCTCTTGTCCTCCAGGCATCATCAGTCGACAGGAGGCCGAGGAGCTGCTGAGCTCGGGGGTGGCGGGCTCCTTTCTGGTCAGAGTCAGTGAGAGGATCATGGGATATGTCCTGTCCTACCGCTGCCAGGAAGGGTACAAGCATTTCCTCATCGACTCCTCCGAAAACTCCTACATCTTCCTGGGCGTGGAGCAGCTGCAGTACGCGTCTCTCGCCGACCTGGTGGAGTACCACAAGGTAAAGCCCTCCTCTCTGCACACGGACATTTGATAGCCTACTTCTTTCCCATGGGGTGTGCTCAGGAGTGGAGGGGGGACCATGGATCTGTAGGGCCACAGTCAGATGAGCAAATACCAGTTCAATTCAGTAACAGAGCTGAGGTGGAGCAAGACCTCCGAGAGTGACCGAAATCTCAACGGTCAGGTTTGTTTACACCACCGAACACGCAGTGCTGCCCGTGACAAGGTGTGTGTCGAGTTCGATCGATGGAAAGGCCTGATCAGAAGGCATTTAGGTTCAGCTTGGTGCGGTGAACCCTTTGTGCGTATTTAGCGGTGGTTGTTTTTACTGAATCGTTTTTCAGAGCGTTAGAAATCCACCGCAGGGAAATGACGCCCTGTCCCCCGACGCTCCAGTCTGAACTGTGCCAATGCTCCAGTCCCGTCCCAACACCGTTCTGATGCCATTGTTCCACCAGGTGGAGCCCATCACCATGGCTGGAGGAGAGCAGCTCCTTAATCCCTGCGGACAGAGGGACGGCCAGCTGGATTACGCGGACCTCTTCAGCTGAGGGACCCCCATCGTGTCCTCTTCCCTGGTATTTAACCATTAAGGAACCTCTGCACTCGTCTTCAAAGAGCAGAGTCCAGCAACCCGTCACATGAGAAACCTGCAGGGGGTTCGGGGACGGTTTCTGGATGCAACTTGACTGAGCTTCTGAACAATAATGTGTTTTATTTTATTCCAGTCTGTCTCATTCATGAGAGAGTGAATTGTATCAGATATTAAATGTATATATTTAGGTATAAGACTTGAAGTGAGAGCAGTATCGTTATGTTTTCGGTCACTCAGATTCTTGGACTGTTAATATGGTGTGTTTGCAGCTCCTGAACACATTGTGCCCCTCTTAAAGAAACAACAACAACATATATATATTTTTGTATGTGCTGGGAGGCAAGTTCCCTTATAAGTGAAATGGCAGATCAATAGCCAGCCTCCTCGGGGCTGAGAGAGCTCTTCAGGGATGCAAGCATATGTGAGATTCAAGAAACTGACACGACGGCAGAATCATGTTACTTCTCAGTCCCTCGTACATCTCTTGCCCTTTCTGGTCTGCTGCTGGGTGGGTGAGTCGGGTTCAAGACCATTCTTACTTGTGTTTGTAGACACAATGTGTGTTTTATGTTGGACAACAGTCAGATTTATTAGAAATTTTAACAATTGACTACATATATGCACTGTACATACATAGATAAACACATTTTTCTTGCATATGTAAACCATTACTAGTATAGGCCATAATTGCACCCTGCAGACACTAACCATATTAGCAAATATTCATATTTGTTTTGGGAAAAATATTTGACTGACTTATTCATGATGTAGGAGAATATATATAAATAAATAAAAAATAGAACAACCTTGCCAAAGAAGAGGAGAGGGAATTGATTAGGATGTTTTTTTATTATGAAAACAGTTTTATTTTTAAATAAATGTAACTTTTAATACTATGAAAACATACATTGCTGTAAGGGACACAATATAACTATGTATGTACAAAGCACAACACAATAAAATTAAGTTTCTTAAAATTGTAAGAAATTCCCTCAATTGAAGCACGTTGTTTGAAGTTGTTGTGTAATTGGCTGGTCACCTTTCAGGTCCAGTCCATTGTTTTAATATCCCTTTATTAATAAGCTGGTTGTGTTACAGATGAACAAGTAAAGTATCTACACTTACAGCCCACCCTGTGCCAAACATCTGATCTATACGGCTACATACAGCTCACTGACAAAGAAATGCTTTGTTTTCGGTTTGATTTTCATGGTTTTATTTAATTTAAACATTGCATAACATGTCCAAATCCCACTTCAGAGCCCCGTGGCCCCACGGCTCAGACTTGAAATTAGAAAAGTTTGAGAACACTGAAAACATCATGGCTGAGCACCGGAAGGGAAGATTGCTTGTTATATTTTGTAGTTATAAAAATGTAAAAATCGCAAAGGGGCTCTGAGTAGGATCAAGGAAGGTGATATGAAGGTGAAGGGCAACGGCTAACTTTGTGCCCTCGCTGTGCAGAACACACACACGGCTCCAGCAGCAGGGCGGCTCCGATTTCAAAACAATTTCAGGAATGACACGCGACCAGAACAGGGAGACAACTGATGGGACCAAAGAGTTTGCACGGAGATCTACATCACGTATGGATTCGATGACACGGCGACAAAACATCCACCGAGCTGGGCTGGGGCCGGGCCCTTGACCTGGTTTGTTTTATGGTGACGTGAGTTCGGCGTAAGTGGGTGTGAACACAAGGGGCACCTGCACCGAAACGCTCTGGAGCCGAGCAGTCTTGCAAACTGTGTCTTTTACAGCCGGTCATCAGCCGATTCGGGCTTCATTTGCAACTGAGAGGAAACGCCACTGAGTCTCTCCCGTGGGCTGCGACGCCACAGTGCAGACTCTGTGTTTCGTGGAATTCACAAAAATAAAAACCGTGTCTGTCTTGAGAAAGATACAAACATCATTAATGACACTTGCAGTGACTATTGATATACATTTTCCGTAGAAAACGCAGTTCCCACCGTCTCTTCCTCTCCCAGTTCACTCCAGAGAGATCTGAGAGGATCGAGGTGGAGACTCCTTCCCAGACACGAAAGCTTCAATTAGTTCTAGAATCACGCTGCTGTAGTGTCTCAGCTCTGTGTCTCCGTTCGCCGGTGGCTGCACCATAGATGTCTGGCACGCCGCTGTCCAATTTAAACCCACCTCTGCCGAGCACAGGACTTATGGTACTCCTCCTCGCCAGCAGAGGGAGCCAAGACCTGTAACATCTATGAAAACAGCGTGCCTATGTGAAGATACGATGTGGGCTCTGATTTTGTACCAGTGTAGTCGAGTTATTATTGGCTATCCTGGGTTAACGATGCCTGGAGACGCCAGTGGGTTCCCGCTGTGCCGCCGGCTCCGTCCCGGGAGTGTGTGGGGGGGGCGTGGATCACATGAGGAACTGAGCCACCAAGTTGGCGATGCCCAGCACGATGAGCAGGCTGTGGAAGAGGGCAGAGGGCCAGCGCAGCTCCCCCGCGCGCCGCAGCGAGATCATGTGGATGACGGAGGGGAACACAAACACGTAGGCCAGGCCGCAAGTCGCCCCGGAGTACCTAGAGCCAGAGGGAGGGAAAGAAGGAAGGAATGAATGAATGAATGAATGAATGAATGAATGAACACCATCTGTTTGCCAAAAATCCCAGAACCGACTGTCTCACCTGATAATGGAACCGATGTTGGGGAAAAACTTTGCCATAACGACACCTGCTGCCACTATGAACAAATTCAGGGTGAACACGTGGAAAAAACTAGGGAAGAAAAACAAAAACAACTATTTTTCTCCTGATTATAACATTATTTGTTATTATAAGCAGATTCATACAGCAAGTAGATCTAGTAAAGACTCCATTACACAATCACAGGACACCCCTGAAAAACGACAACAGCTGGAGACTAAAACATCCGAAACACGCCCTACAGTAAAATCTTCCACGCCGTATTCATTTTTGTGGGACTCGATTGTCTCGCCAGATGGCAGCTGCAGTCCGGTCGGACTGGATCACCTCTGGCAGCCGATTCACGATATCTGTCAGTGTCTGCCGGGTTACCTAGGGTAGTGATTCCCAAAGAACTGCCCCATCAACTGCACTCGGACCAGGTAGCCCAGTAAGGGGTACACGGTGGTCATCTGGAAGAGCAGGCAGGCCCGGGCCACAAACACCATGATGTCACTGCTGGGGAAGTTGTCCAGAAAGTTCTGCAAAAGCACGAGAGGTAGAGGGGTCAGCTGTAATCCAGCCAAGGCTTTCGATTAGACAAAGATGTGGAGGTTCTTCCCACCAACAGTCTGTTTAACATGTCTAACAAGATCTTCACTGAACTGCCTCCATTCAGCCGTTAGCCTGACCATTAACTACTTCATTGATTCAATTCCTGTGCTTGATCGGTTAGAAAGACAGTATTCAGTGCCTGATGACTGCCACGGCTCTCCAGACACAGACACTCCATATCAAGCATCGGAGAACAAGATACAAGATGGGTGCGATGGCGCGGTCACTTTGCCGGCGCGGCAGCTCTTACCGGCTCAATGCAGTCTTTCGTCAGCGGGGGAGAGGGAAACGAAGCAAAGATCAAAATCCCCACGTACAGGTAGGTCAGGCCAACCAGCAGGTAGGCAACAGACAGGTCCCTTACCTACAATTAAACCGCACACGTGAGAAAGCAGCCAATCACAGAGCAGCATTTGCAAACATTTGTCTTGTGTATAAATGTCATTCTGTGCAGTCAATAGTCAGCATTTACACATTCTTGGGACCAGTGACGTTTCAGGAGAGTGAATGCGGTGAGGGGGGGCCCCGGATCAGCACTGCTCCAATAGGTGTGTTAATCACCGAGTTGGCTAGATTTGCTTCATACTATGTTCTCACTAGTGTATTGCACCTCCCTGGGTGAAAGACCATGTGTGTCCCCCGCGGTCTCAGGACGGAGACAGCCGGGTGGGTGTTGGCCGCACTCACGTTGTTCTCCTGGACCTTGTTGTTCTTCAGGAGGGTGATCACACAGTTGTGGATGAAGAACGCGAGGGTGAGAACTCCAGTCAGCTGCGGGAACAGCAGTCTGAACTCTAGACGAGAAATTAAACCACAGAACGAGGCCGCTGTGATTTCGGCTCACGTCCTGCTTTATCAGAGTATACATGGGAGAGTAATAGCAATATTTCTGCGGCGTGAATCAGGTGCACTGTAGCTAAGCGGGTTATTAAAACGAAACAGTTACTTTATACGATTGTGTGGTTTGGTGCAATAACAGTGCCGTGGTGAATAATTCGCAGGGCCATCAGCAAATGTAAACAAACACTGGCAGAGCTTACGGGATGTTTTACAGCAGCTTAATTCAACAACTCGAAAAACCAAACACGCACGTATATGTACACATTTACAAAACGTAAACAGACGATGACCTGTTCAGCAAACAAGGGCCTGTGTGACAGATGTTTTGTTATGCATCGGATCATTCAAACTTAATTATCTCCCTTCGCGAGAAAAACAGACATTTCGGTGCCAATGGAGGGAGTCGGACTTGAGCCAGTGTGCTTTCTTTCTCTATTCAATTATTTAAACAAATAAAAAGGTTTTGCTCCGGTCAGCTGTTTCCTCTGCATGCCGAGGAGGCACTGGTCCAACGGCCTGGAAACACAAACCTGCCACAAAGAACTGCGTCGACTCAAACCAGTGGAACTCCAGATGGAAACCCAGGCGGGCGGCTTTCAGGGTCACCAGAACGATGAGGTAGACGACCGATATCGTCCCTGCGAGGATCACACGAGACGCATTTGGTCAAATAAATGTGACAATAGACAAATGAGTAACATATTGAGACAATCACCTGTTCCAGAAGGCACCGAATTCCCCAATCAGACCGAGGGGCTTGGTATGTTGACAGCCAAAGCACAGTGCACCAAACACACCGGGCAGGGCGGTGGAGACGATCCCGCAGTGACACTCACCCAGAAAGGTAAACCTGGCGAAGAAAGACGCCGATCTGAAATTCAGCAAGGGCAGCAGCAGGATGATCAGGTAGAAGGGGATGGTGTTAGTCTTGTGCCACCATTTGTCGAACAGAGTGCCGGTACCGTTGTCCGTGGCGGAGAACCCGTCCCCGGTGCAGTTCAGGTGGCCCGTGTTGGGGAACGGGCAGATCACTGGAGGAGTACAAATGGAGAGAGAGTCACGGCAGGCCTATCGAAACCACTCCGAGCATCTGGAAACACGTGAGGAGATTGGAGAAAAGACAAAACCAGCCTGGGTGGAGATTGGAAACGCTCACCTCTTTCAGACCCATTGGTCCCAAACTCCAAATCAGCCACACTGACGTTGTTTGCAAAGTCTGCAAAGAGAAAGCGCTCTGTTGGTGAAATTGCCAAAAGTAGGACTGAGATGCCTACGGTGATGCGGCAGATTACACACAGCACGGTTTGGGCACGGAGCGGGAGGACATCAATATAAACTTCACATCACATCACAGGAAATTACATCACTTTACACAGATATGACGGGCAGATTAACGACTCCAGAGTTGGGCACAAGCTTCAGTGAAACATGTGAGACCCTGGGTGGCGGGAGCCCTCGGTGTCTGGAGCATGGCTCTCGGGAGACGGGACACAGACTAGCGCCACGCACTTCTGGACATGCGTGGAAACGGCAACACAGTCCCACACCATCAGCAAACTTCTGGCAAGAACCTCGCAGCTGTGGACGAGGGACCGAAGGGAACGGAGACCGATCCATCCTGGAGCTAAAGGCTTTCCCGTGAGGCCGGGTCAAGGGAGAGTCTAGGGCCAGGAGGGGAACCGGTTCTGGTACAGGGTTATGAATCGGACACGTTCAGGTTCACATACAAATCACATGCATACAAAATAACTAAAAACTCACTGTAAATAAATTTCCCAGTATTAAACAGGAAGTTGGACATGAGCACCCAGTAGACAACCATTGCCCCAATCAGGGACACCATGGAAAACACAAGACTGGACCACTGGCCAAAGGCGCCGAAGTAATATCGGCAAACATCCGGAAACTCCCAGTCTGAGGTATCTATAAAGGCTGGAAGAGAAAGCAGGAAAACTAAAGTTATGTCTCGACTATTTTACGGCTTTGAATCAAATCAGTTAAAAAAAATAATTTCAGTGATAGTTAGATGTATTTCCACAGTGAAAAGAATGAAAGGGTTTCCCTCACGTATCGCTGCGCGTGACTTCAATACCCTGTAGCAGCAGTACAGCGTCAGCAGCCCCATGGACACAATGATGAGAATGCCGAACGTGAATCCCGCCTGAAAGAGAACGCAAGATCAAAACCACGGACCCCTGAGACACGCAGGTCCTAATCCTCCGCGGGACATTCCTCAGCAAACTGTCCCCACTTCCCTCAGAGGGACATTCGGCCCCCCGGCATTTCAGAGCCGCGCAGCCAAGATGTGAAGCTCGGACGTACCTGCTTTATTCCCCAGGGGATACTGAGAATGGAGGTTCCCATCATGGTGTTCCAAATGGCAAAACTGGAAAGAAAGTAGTAAAAAAATGCAGATTAATTTAGGAAACCAGGGATGGCGAACCTTTTTTGAATGGAGTGCCCAAAGTCTGGTTTGTATACTTTGCCAAAGGGTGCCAATGATAAATTGGGGATATAAAAGTATAGGGGCTAAACAGCATTTTTTTATAGCAATATTTATATTTATTTTTTTGTTGTAATTAAGCAAACATGCTAACAAAACAAACCGCAATACAGAAACATCTAAAAACTATGGACCACCACCTTGGACCTCCCCCCCATATCCCTCTGTAGTCTGGAGAAGCCAGTGCTGCTCCAGTCTGCTAATGGGAGTCTGCTGCTGCAGAGTATGAAGCCCAATGAAGCGAGGCACATATTCTTCCCCCAAAATATTATAAATGTGCAGGCTCCATTTTTGCTCACAGATTATTGTCAATTGACATTTATAAAAATCAACAGTAAGAGCACTTCACTAGCTCGATCATTTTTGGAATATGTCCCTTTTTATTTTGGACAATGAGAATCTTTAATCCTCATTTAAAGTAAATCAATCAATCTTAACTGTATATAGTGGAACACCATGCCAATGCATGTCACAACATTAAAGAATAAAGAATAAGTACATCATACAATGAGTACATTATTTAAATGTTGCAGTATTGCTACAGTGCAGTAAAATGCAAGAATCACATTTCATCACACATTAAGTTTGAGGATTATAATGCTAAAGTACATTTAAAAACCCCATTCAAATTACAATCTACCCCCAATACAAAGTCCCACAGATTCCCCCATTGCCCTGCCGTTACATACAAGTAGAGTTTTGTTAATTTGGCTGCATTAGAAACCCTTCATATTGTTTTGTGTTTTGTTTGTACTTGCCCTTAATAATTACCAATTGTTTTTTTAAATGTATATTTACTTAATATCTACTGCTTTTACATTTTGTAAAACAACTAAAACTGGTAGATTAATATACATTGTCTGGCACTTATGTTTTAAGAAAAAAATAATACAGTAGAATCAATCTACCTTGAGTATGAGTTTGCACAAATGAGTGCCCAATCAAAGGCATAATTTATTTATTTTTGAGAATTTACAGCTTTCTTTTGCCAACTTTATGAAGTTTTACAGACACGTCCATTGCTGACCACAAATCAATCACAACAGGACAGACTTAGTTTGTGTCCTCTTCCTCCTGCTCCCAGAATGCCACACCACAGCATAAACAGTCATTTAACACTAACATCTCGTCCGTGAAGTGGAGATTTTCGTAGTTCTGCGTGAATCTGTGCAGCTCCACCAATGGGAGCGGAGGATTCTGCAGTTCTGCGCATAACTGAAAATCTACGCACAAGAACCCGACCTAAAGCATTAATATTTGGAATATAACGTGAGCGCTGATCAATGACTTGGGGGTGATGCCGTCACTGCCAAATATACTGACTGGTTTTCTAAAGTGTCAATCAGTTTAGACAATTGAGGGGCGGGCTGGCAAAAAATGCAGATAGCCGCTCAGTTGGCATGCCAAACTATATGGCTCTGCGTGCCACAGGTTCGCCATCCCTGCACTAAGGGCTTTTAAACTGACAAGGGATAGTGTTTGATTTTGGGAAATGCATCAAAGTGATTTTGCTCAAATATGTTCTCACAAAATGTCGTAAAAGTATCTGTCCCTGTATTCACCACATGACATGGTTTTAGATTATGATCTCCACTGCATTATAGATAATTTAGCCTACACAGAGCAAGCACGGGATCTCATGCTTATTGAACGACAGGCCCGGCCAGCCTGAGGGTTCGGGATACATACATGGTGACGATGCTAGGGTTCTTTCCAGACCCATCAACACTTCCTTCCACTTTGAAGGCCGTCCCCAGGGGGCTGTAAACATAAATCTCCTCGGGCCCGGGGATCACATGGTCCGGAGGAACCTGGCGTGGAATACAAAGACAGTAAATCCGTCAGAAAACACACCCAGTTAACAGTGTGTCCTCTGTGAGTCGGTGAAAAGGATTTGGGGTCTCTCCTGCTCCCCAGTGCTATTGGACAGATGCAAGCTAACAAGTACCCAAAAAAGAGCTCCATCCTTCTGGGAAGCCATAGTTAGAAAACGTACATCATCTTGGGTCCCTGAGAGACGGCCCTGAGAGGAAGCCCTACCAGCAGTCTGTCCGAGGAGCCGGTGAGCCGGCCGTAGTAGTGCACCCTGCTGCTCATCACCGAGGCCTCGGCCGACACTCGCTCCTGGGCGTCCTCCTCTACGATGTTGCGCGGCTCCACGTGGAAAGGCCTGTGCGGGGCGAGGAGGAGATGGCTTGAGCGTGGACAGTGGCTGGCCAGTTCACCTCATCATGACGAATGCACAAACCTGCTTTCACAGGCACAGACGCAAAGCATCCATCCATCTGTACATACATGAGTAACGCCTAATGCCACTTTCACCTTTAGCTGGCTGGAAGCACAACACACTTAACAAGCAGGCCGACACACCCGCCTGGGACTGAAGAAGGGTTATAACTGGGTGAAGGCACTGAGCACATCTTTCTTCAGTCTGGCCCTACGAGCGAATTGAAATTACAGTTTCATCAATTCATTAATTTCTTGAAGGAACCCAAAGATTCAACTGGGCAGCTTCTCCCAAATTCCCACAATTGTGTGTCTAATTCTATGTCTCATATTTTAGATTCTAATGCAACCGCTTCTAGTAACTCAACAGGTTTTACTTTCCTCGAGAGTGTAAATAACAGTCAATCATCATCTTTAAGCCAGTGAGATTTAGATTTAAGAAAGGTCTGTATTATTTTAGAAAACATAAGCTCCAGTTAGGCTGCCAGACTAAAAAACATCAAATTGTTTGGATATTTGCACAAAAGTTTCAATCAGCTTCAATCAGTAACCCATGACTTTAGAATTGCCTCATATACTGTAGCCAAGCACATGTTTGTCATAAACCTGGTCTATAAAGAAAGTGAATAATATAATTAACTGCATTTTTTCTGAAAAGGATGATTCATCATTCTGAGTTTTGCGACTACGTGGCCTTCTTTGCAGATCTGAAACCTGAACTGTGTCTGCAAGTACACATAGCTGAGGAACTGGAGGAGATTTCTGCGTATGGTCAGGGATTATTGACGTATTTAACTCCATCATTTGGACTTTAGCCACTTCAGTCAAAACCTGATAGACTCTGCTGGATTGTTTTCAATACTTGTAGCAGAAAAAACATACACCACCTTTTTGGGATGTAAGAAAACGCAGACGTTTAAAGGTTCTACTAACCAATAGGAAGAGACAGAAAAAAGAAATGAAACTAAACGTAACTGTAGCACACACAGAAGAGACGACTCCTATTTCTGACCTGGTCATTATTTTCCAATTGACTTTCTATCTCAACCTTCTGAACTGCAGGCTGCTGAAGGCGTTCTGGAGGTTTTACCTGGTTCATGACACTCTATATAGACCTGAGTAACCTGACAATTTATTCTACTCCTTTAAGAAAAGTATTTCCCCGTTGATAAGAGTGTAGCGATACTCGCACAGCTTGTTTTCCATTACACTGCATTCTTCACACTTAAAAATATTCCTCCCATTGCTGCGCTATCAGGACAAACAAGGAGTGAGGTAACGGGTTTGGAAAAGCGCGCACTGTCACCGTCTAATGATCCGCCCTGCTGCGTGGCGCTTGTGAAATACCTACAGGATTAATGAATTAATAACGACTTGTTACTCAGCTGGCCGTGCTGTAGGGCCTGGCCAAGGATAATGGACCATGTGATAATTGCATTTCCTCAGAATTGAGGTCAGTGTGTTATCTGTGGGGAGCATGTACCCGTCAGCAAATCTCTCCACAGTGGAAGTGAAGGACTGGGAAGCGGAGTGTGAAAGAGAACACGATTCCAAAACCTGCAAGAATTTCCCTTCCCTTTTAATGTCAGCGAGATTGGAGCTGCCAAATACCGAGCAACACAAGCCTGAGCTTCAAGCCAGGTCTAAAGCATCGTCACTCAGCGATACCCGCTCACTGACAGGGGAGTTCCCTTTCAGAGCTCAGCGTTGTGCACCTTTATTTATTTACTCCATTATTCTAAAAGGGTTAAGGGTGCTCAAGATTTCCTCTTTAAATCAATAAACAGACACAGAAAATAAATACAATTCTACCGAGCTCTGTCCTGCTGAACTGCCAACGACAGCGACAGCGGTACCTTTTAGACCTGGGGTCAAAGGACTCCAAGACACTGCGCTCGGCTCCCGCATAGCTCTCTCCAGCTCTCTCGGACGCAAGCAGCGGTTTCACATCGTCTTCCATGGTTGTCGGCGGTCAGCAGGGTTTCATTTACACTTCATTACTGGGAACGAAAGGAATGCCGATTATGCACGCTGCACACCAGAGAAACAACACAAGAACTCGGCACTGGAAACAGGCGGTTTGGTCACCAGATTACTGTTCATCTGGTGAAAACAAACCAAGCTGAAATGTATGGTTCGATTTTGAATTGATTTCATGAAAGGGTTATTAAGTCATACTCCAGCTTGCAGCAGGTTTATCAAATTATGTTTCAATCGAGTCTTCATTTGAAAAGGAGGGATGCACTTCTCACAGTTCCTTTATTGTAGTAGTTATTTCACAAAAAAGCTTCACACAATCATACTTCAATTAGTTAAACCTAAACAGCTTATATACAATATAGGTCTCAGACACATATACACTTATATCAACATTTTAAAATTTGTATTAGCTTTTTCTATTCATGAACAACGCAGGAACATTTAAAATAATGATGTTAACAGCGCACACATTAAGCTGCAACTATGATATGGTGGAACATTTATTAACAGAGTGAATTATTAGTGATAAATCAGAAAACCACTTACCTCATTAAGTTATGTCTACTCACTCCACACTTTGACCAATAAAAAACAAAAACAAAAATAAAGTGTAAGGACACAAAGGGATAACTGATACAGTATGTGTCCTCGCCTCCTCGACAGATAGATCTCACCAGTTTGGCCACCATGCACAGAGGACAAGTTCACTGAAGGGCTGACCGATAGACCGCATAAGCAGATCAAATTGTTTCCAAGTAGAACCAATCTTGTCATGGTACAGAAAGCCGTTATGAATTAAATTCCCTGCAAATGTCTCGGTGGCTTCCAAATTACACACCCTGCCTTTTTAGTGTGTCAACGCTGAACAGGGTTCATAGCACTGAACTGAAAAGTCCCGGCTAACAGAAACGGCGCAGGGAGAAACAAGAGGGCACATTTGCCATGCTCTGCATTTCCTGTAGATTCTCAAATGTGCTTACGAGCACGCTGCTTTTTAGACCTTGCTGTGAATAATGATGATATAGAAGAAAAGGAGAAGTGAAACGGCTGAGAGGCAGTTAAATGCTGTCACAGAAAATAGTATACTGTCTGGATTAAACCAGGGACTGATGAGTAATTTCCACATCGCCATGATCACACTCTTAAAAGGATGGTCAGTCTGAAAATATGTCCCAGTAAAGACATATGCAGACACAGGGCATAGGAATTAAAGGATCAGTTCTGTTTTATTCAGCATTTAATGGGAGGGATGCATCCAAAATACCACTGGGGACAGCAAGTGTCATCTAGTATTGTATTGCTATAGATTACTTTCATGGAAAGGTTTCTGGAAGGGATATTGTAACTTGCCCTTGCTAATCGCTCAGTTCTCTACTGCTCTTTTTAAAAGCCATTCACAAATAATGATAACAGGAAGAAAAAAGCATACGTAAGGGCCATCAATGGGTTTAAACCAGGGCTTTAGAATCACAAAGTTTGATATTTTATATTATGTGCATTTACTTGTTTGCAAAATAGCATGAAGGTAGGCCAATGTGATTGTTCACTTTCATTTCATTCTGTAGTACACAGGTGCTACACTTACATGCATGAATTACAATTGACTTTCTCAGACTTGCGGCAACACGTTTTCCACAATAGGGATTCCCTGTTTTAAAATGGGAAGTAATCTTCCAAACTTCTGTAGATTTACATTTCCTGATCCTCATTTTCTGCCCTTTTGTAATATATTACGCAAATGCATGCGTCTATTTTGTTGTACTTACATTCATGCTTGTTTGTCAAGAAGTTTACTGTGCAAAACGTGACTAAACGGATCAAAGGGCATCATGCTGTCTGCTACACAGAAAATCACGGGAGAACATTTTACAGTCCAGAATCAAGCTTTATGCTGAATGTGTTTTTCTAATATACCAACCAGTAAGAATCGAAGAAAAAATATTATTGCGCCAGTTTAATGTTTAACCTTTGCATTTACCTTGCTTTATTTAAACATTAGCCCAACATTTTGAGAGAAGAAGCCAGCCAGAGAGGCATAACAATGCTTGGCAAGGACATAAAACCACAAACTGTGGATGATAATGACACACAATTTATAATAATCATAGGATGAGTGCAGCTGGTACCTGCAGTAGTGTATGTGTGTTTTCAGTGGGAGCAAAACCTGGGTGGGTTATGATGAAAAAACTCTCATCCTCAAGCATTTTGTGAAGATCCATTTCGAAACACACTACTAGAAGTACTCGTCCTTTCTAAGAAATGGGGTGTATGTGCTAGAATTCACAATCCCTTCCTACAATTCATAGACAAACACGTGTGTTGTACTGGGCACTGACACTATGAACTTATATGATTTAAAGATCTCGCTATATTGCCGCACAAAAGTAATGTATTGTACCAGTGGGAATCACTCCATCTGCAGACAAACTTGCATTTGTTTATTTTTTTGTTTTGTCTTAAAAGAAAAAAGGCATTCAGTTTCAGAACTTCACATTTTACTGTTTTTATTGGTCTGTTCCTGGCTAGAATTAAGTCTAATGCAAATATATTAGATTATTTCATAGTCATAGCCTATACACTGTTGTAACTAGATAACTATCTGTGACAATAAAGTGCACAAGCATTGTGAACTATAATTATGTTGCAGACTACTCATTAAATCAGCACATCTGAAACCCATTTGAAACTCAGGGATGAGTTTGCCAATGTTTATTTTAATTATTTTAACTAGACGAACTTGATTTTAATTCAAATGGTTGCTTCCACGCATGCAACTTGTTCAAATCGGGGAATTCCAGTCGATATACGTGTTGTTTTCTTCCAAGCACATCCAGCACAGGATTCATTGACGTGACTGAAATCTGTTCCCTGATGTCAAGTTACCTGTAAAATCTTAAACCGTGCGACATCCACAACGCTTTGATCCTCGACATGCCCTGAAAGTCGATCTAAAAGTGCAAGATCATAATATAGTGAAACGAAATCGCTGTTACTCACCTCAACCCCACAGACACCCAGACAGATGACAGGAACCCTCACACCAAACATTGTTTTGATAACAGGAAACAATGCGACTATAAAGCGAACGTGCCTGCACACCGCAGTGCATCCTGGGATCTGTAGTTTTAGGGTCCGTGCGCCTGTTGGCAGAAAGTGTGCCACAGAACTACACTTCCCAGAGTGCACTTCACCCGGTCAGCTGAGTTAAGACGTTGCCGCTGCCGGTTTGTGCGATTTACGTGATACTATAAAAGAATGAATAAACAACTTACGTACGTTGTTTTCGTGCAAAACATGCCACACGCCCCGCACATTTCAATAACAGTACAAGCAAAGGTGGAAATACTCTCTGTTAATATATTAGTATCCTTGTAGATAGTTTTCTCCATAGATACTCATTACAGACAATGCACATTTTAAGCTGACACGGCAGTGACGTAGGGGTAAGTGAGTAAATGATATGGTAAAGGATAAGGCAGCGGCATTTGTGTCCACTCTGACACTATTTAATTTGTCTGCTACTACATTTTTGTGGGCAGGTCACTGTGTGGGGAGGCAATTGCGTCAGGGGGTCACTGTGTGGTTCAGTTGAAGTGCAGAGTGGGCAGATTGTTTTAAATAGCATTTTCTCTATTTCTGTTCACATACAAAACCGTCAAAGGACACTTAAAACAAATACCGCTTCCAATCAAAACGTCTGTTAATACACCTTAATTGATCATCCTATAGAATTAACCGACCTTTGTTTTAATCACAATTAATGTAACTGGACAAATAAGGTAAAGACGGGCAAGTACTGTAATATTACTGTAATAAACCGCAGCAATCAGCAAGGCATAAGTGAACACATAAGAAAAGGGAATTTAATTAAAAACAAAACAAAACATGCACATACGATTGGTTGCTGTAATATGTGTAACATGTACACACCGCACACATGTTCGGGACCGAGTGTTACAGGAAGGAAGTGCGATCACAGGCCGCCGCCCTGACGCAGGTGTGACGCGCGTCGTCACGTCCGGAGGAAAAAGCCCGGATATAACCCACGTGTGAGTTTCCCGCCGTTCCCTTCGCGTCCGGAGCGCCGCCTGTCCGCCCGACCCTCGCCCGGCGTGTGGAGACGAGTGAGTGAGTGACCGACCGACCGGCACCGCCTGCCCGCCAAACCACTGTTTCATACCGCAGTTTGGGCGTCTTTAGGCGAAGTGACACTTTAACACTTTAAATCCGCATTATAGAGGCAGGCCGGGCGGCTGCACGTCGTGAGTCTGGTTGCGGTGGGCTGTCGAGATGTCATGAGCGATGGTCGTGTTTTTGTCTTTGCGGAGTTTAAGATGTGTATCGATATAATCTCAAATAAAAAAGTCACCCACAACCTGGCATGTGGAAGGACTGCGCGGATGCGTGTTCACAGCCCGGGAGTTGCACTGCGCAGTGCGGCGCTTAATGCGTGAATTATGGGCATTCAGGCCTCCTGACGGCGGAGGCCTCGGTTGTGGTACACAAGTCATTTTAAGTCAAACCTGTATTATTTGGTCATTCACTGTATTGTGGTACTAGTATTGTTTTTTGGTCATGTACAGTATGAAATATAGCATAATTTAAAGTGGCGGCAAGGTACAATACGAGTGGCGGCCATCTTGATGCAGTGTTGAGTCTTATCTCGCTTTTTAAAATGTAGATGTTGCTAAATGTGATCCCGGTGCAGCTGAAATAGTTTTAAAACGAACCGTCGTGTGCCAAAATATCCAATTCGGCTTAAACGTGCACGCATGCGCGCTAGTCCAGACTGATCTGCGACAAAATGGCCGGCGTGTGGGTTTGACCTTTCCATTGCCAGTGTCGTGTAAACGTCACGACTGCGTGCGCCCCTCCATTTTATCTTTTATTTGAATGTGTTGTCATGCCCGAGGTTTTCCGAGTGGGTTTAAAATGGCAGCGCGTACAATCTGTGAAGAGTGTATTATGTATCGTTTGGGAAATGACTTTAAAGTCTTAATACCGGGAGGGGGGTAAATCCCGTGTCCACACCGGGACCAGGGGGCGGGTGAAAAAAGCCGAACTGGAAATCCCCACCGTGTGTATCTATCTATCCATCCTATGTATATCTCTATCTTTCTTCATTCTAGCATATATCCCGACAAAGAATGGATGACTGGGAGGAAGAAGCAGTAAGAGATTTTGCTCCATACATTTTCCTGCACTGTATGAATGACGTCACAGCTTTACCAGCATGACGCATTGAATTGAAAAATCGTACATTTTAAGTAAATGGCAGACTTGCCTGTTTTACTTCTGTACCTCTGATATAATAGTGTTTGTATAACCAATATTGCATTACGAAGTCTCTGAGCAGGGGAACTGAACAGCTTTCTTTGCTCTCGGGTGACCGTAGCCTTGTGTTTTTGTTTCTTTTGAACAACTAAACCTCTGCAGGAACCTGTGGCCAAGACTGATTACAGTGCCAGAGGTACGTGAAGATGTTGGGATCCCTAACTTTCAGTCTGAAAATATTGCAGGGCAGACATTAACTGAAAAGTCACAGTAAAAGATTAGTGTATGTATGCTGGTAACACACTGCCGCCTAGTGGTGTTTGTAGAAAACTGAGAATTGGTGACTGAAATCAGTATTGATTGAAATTTCTGCAACGCATGCTTTGATATGATGGTGCCAAATTGTTAGACGTGTGTGTGTATATATATATATTAGCATTTTTATCATCCATACATGGTCTAAATACGGTAAATTGGGAATGAACCTTAAACAGTCTCCTTTTGCAGCAAATGGAATGGACTCCTGGAACAGCAAAAATCAAAGCGGCGGTTTTGGGAGTCGAAACGGTTGGTGCCTAATGTGAATTGTAATAGTACAGCTGATCAGATTTTAACATGATTCATGCCCTGGATTGGCATATCACTTAGACTGATACTGCTGTTTTTTTAGTTTTATTGATGTTGGTGAATCTACCCCCCCATCTTTCTTTGGGTGCTTGGCCAGTAAAACCCTTTTGTCATGTCTTCAGTGCACAGCAGGTCATGTGGGTTTCAGATCTCTGTAGCCAGCTTCACCTAATGTCTTTTTAAGTGCAAAACTGCTCTTTTTCAAATCGTTCCCAAGGACTGAAGTGCCTCCGGGAGTGAAAGGAATCGACGGTTTTGCACAAAGATGTATTTCCAGAAGTGACTGGTTTGCATTTTAACGGTTTCCCATTTGTGTATTTTAATGCTAGTATCTATGCATTTTGCCTCGTCTCCTTCCACGCAGATAATGAAAATAAGACCTGGAACAACAACAACAATAACGACGGTGGTTTTGGGAACAGGGGTGGTTTTCGCAACGCAAAAGGTAATTAATTATGCACGATCCCAGAGTAGTCCCGTGTCTTGTAGTGCAACTGTGTGAGAGCCGAGCAGCGCCGTCTGTCCGAAGGCGTTGGACGTACTCTGCCGTTTGCCGGACGGGTGACCTGGCAGGACACAGGGTTGGTGTATCCCCTGTGTAAATGACTCGTATTGCAAACAGGTGGCAGCGGAGGCTGGGGAGGATGTGCGTCCTTTTCCTCTGCAGGTATCTCTGTTCGGTGTCTCCTGGTGGGTTTTGTGCACATTTGCGATGTTGTGTGTGTGACAGGCACGGTGGTAAATACACGCCAGCTGTGGGATTTTATTCTAATTGAACATTTCAGATACCTCAGTTTAGTGATGCTGTACAGGGGGAAAATACAATTGCAATCACTCTTTAGTCTCTTTCCCTCCCCTGCTCTACAGGCAATGTTGGTGATTTTGGGAATAGCCAAGGTATGTTTTTCCCCAATTTCCTCACTTCTGTGCTTCCCTGGTTTTTCACATTCTCTGAATAATCCGTGGCTTTTGACAAATTCTAACGCTAACCTTTCCACTGCAATTAATCTGTAGTTTATTGTATTCAATCTTTTTGTTTCCACGTTAGATATAACATGACTTCCACAGCATTAGTGCAGACTTCAATATTTAACATTAATACTAGGTAACACATTGTAAAGTTCCCCAAAGCTGACCTCTAGAAGGTGTAAAGAAAGATAACCAGGTTCGAGTTCTATCTGGGTCTCCTTTGTCTGCCCTATTGATCAGATTTATAAGCGCTGTCGCTCTTGACCTGGTTGTATGTTGAAAATGTATCCAATTGTCCCCGTCAGGCTTCGGAAAGGACTCCGGCTTCGACTCGGGCAGCGAGTGGCGCGGGGGTGGCCGAGGGAGAGGCAGAGGAGGATTCAGACAGGGTAAGTAGTTTTACAGATGGGAAATGGCAGATTATATATTCGCAGACTGCATTGTTTTGTTTTTTTTTCTATTAGAAAAGTTCAGTGCTGCTTGTTTCCTTTTTATTAATTTTTTTCAAATCGATAAACCCTTCCTAAGATAGTGGCAATTTCAGCTACTCCGATGGTTTTCGAGGACGAAGGGGAGGGTTTGGAGACCGATCAGGTGGGTTTAGACTTTTTCTGGTGGTGGGGTCACCCTACATGGGGGATTGTGGTTTGTTCTTGGTGGCATTTCTTTTGGTCATCTCATGATTTGTGGCGACGAATGCCGAGCTTGAAACGCGTCATTCAAGTGTGCGCTGGTCTCTGGCGGGTGACTCGTCTGACCTGCGTTACAGGGGGCAGAGACGGGGGCGCCAGAGGTCGAGGGCATTTTGGCGGTGGAGGATTTAGAGGTGAAACGACTTGAAAATTGCAACTTGAGATTCGAAGCATGGCCATGCCTGTTTTTTTAAGTGAATGTGTTGCTTCTACTATTAACTCCTTACTGCAGAAAATGAAAAACCGGCTCCACCCTCAGCGTTGTTTAAACAAACATGATTTGAGTTCTAGCACTTCACAGTTTGTGTTGCATCCTCAGGTGGCGAGGACGGCGAGGGAGGAGGCCGAGGGCGTTTTGGACGCGGAGGATTTCGAGGTGAGACGTCCAAGTAGTGATTTGTGGTCTTGACTTCGTAAACGCCACTTGATTTATTAAAGAAAACTGTGTACTCGAATGAGGCAGTGCTGGCTGGAGAATGCTTGTTTCATAGCCTGCGAGGGAGTGCAGTGACCGTGGGGCGTCTGCCTGGAGCAAACCGGGACGTCCTTACAAGCAGAAAGACACGAGTGTCAGTATTGTTTAGCCCACCAGATTATAATTTAACCAGAGACATTGTAGTAAACTCTGATTGTTCACCCATCCAAAGCGGATCTTCGTTCTGTTTGAAAATTTCAGTATCGTATCCTAAATTCTCAGCTGCCAAGATTTTATTTTTTTATTCTCTGGTAGTTATCCTTTGCGGTTTGAATAAGAACAGTTAAACCTAAGTTTAGTTTAAGGCAACAAAAGCTCAATTTACTGGGTGCCGCTAGTATGTCTGTTTGCTACAACATTCAGGAACGGCTTTCTAAATTAAAATGCCCAGTTAGTGCCCGCTGGCTGAGATGTGATTTGGTGAGATTCTGGAGTGTCTGGGCCGGATCCCAAGCATTTCCACACGTGGGTTTTAAAGTGAATCGGTGTTGCTTCTGCTGTGAGCTACTTACTGCAGTAAATAAAACCCATATGTAGATCCCCTTCCCCCCCCCCCCGGCAATAAAGCATTCGATTCTCTCTTCATGGTTTGTGTTGCATCCTCAGGTGGCGAGGACGGCGAAGGAGGAGGAGGCCGAGGGCGTTTTGTAGGAGGAGGATTTAGATGTGAGATGACCTGAATTGCAACTTGAGTCTGAAATTGTCAACACTTTTAAAACTGGTTATTCAGTGTTTTGAAAATCCTTTCTTTAAGTACTAAGCTGCCAATATTTTTTTGTTCTTATTCATTGTTGGCCGTCTAACAGAACAATACAACCCAAGTTCAGTTAATTAACTTGGACAGAGTGCTTGTACATTTTTCTTTGGATCCCACCATGTATAGGGCTGTCATTCAGATTAAAATGGGTTTGAATTTAGTGCTTTAGTTGATTTTACTAATCGATGGATCTGAGCCTTTTAAATTGTGATCAGTCTCAGACTTGTTGCATCCTCAGGTGGTGAGGATGGCGGAGGAGGACGAGGGCGTTTTGGACGTGGAGGGTCTCGAGGTGAGATGCGCTGAATGGAATTTGACTGAATTGTTCAACGCCAGTCAGGGTGTGTGTAAGATGCAAAGGGCCTCCGCTAATTTGAAAACTGACTTTGTAGCAGTGGCCTGTGTGACCGATGAATGTCTGCCACCTACAGGGTCATCCTCTAGAGCAGGAATGTCTCCTGGTCTCGTTGTCTCTGTCTCGTGTGTGTACCAGCTAATTGCACCAGGGAAACCTTTTACCGTAAACTTCGTGACTCCTGCCGACCCCATGCCTCCTCACAATGCGCTGCCAAGAGTCTGATTCACGTTGTTTTTCCTCAGGTGGCTACAGAGGACAGGATGAAGACGTGCTGACAGAGAGAGGTGCCAGACTGCTTTTGCGGGGGGTGGTGGGTTGGGTGCACAGCAGTCTGCTTTTACAAGTTACAGGCATGCTGGGTTCCCGGCAGCGCTCATTAAGGCGTGGCAGAGTGTGCGTGAGGTTGGTTCTAAAGAGCCCGCTGGCAGAGTAAGTGCCCAATTAGCTTTAGAGGTGGCAGCCTGCCAGGCAATTAAATTGCACCTTTAGAAGCTGACCTAATGCATCTTGTTAATTTTGGAGAGTTCAGCAAAATCCACTACATAGGCCTGCAGTCGCATGGTCAGATGCTGTGACTTTGTGGGTTTTGTGATGAGTGACTAATCGGTCTTATTTTTAAGTTTCCTCCAACTCGGAGAAAGGAGCCGAAGACGGAGGGGAAAATGCTGGTGAGTTTGATCTTTTGCCACCAGATGGCAGATGAGTAAGTTCCATACTTTTACGTGTCAGTCAAGCCATTCAGCACTAAATCGGATGCAGGCAGGTTTTTTTTTTTTTTAAAGGAGTAATCAATGGTAATTTAACCTGAATCAATGAAGCTTTAGCTGGGTTTTTGGGGAGTTTCTGCCTGTCAGGTGGTTCTCATTCATTCTCTGAGGACTCAAGTTTGTAGTAAATTCAGTAATTCTGTTTCCCTCAGGACCACCCAGAGTGGTTTATGTGCCCCCCCCACCCCCAGAAGAGGAGGACTCCATCTTCGCTCACTATGCGACAGGAATCAACTTCGACAAATACGACGATATCCTGGTGGACGTGTCGGGCACCAATCCGCCGCAGGCCATTGTGGTGAGCGGTTCGTTCGCGGTCTGTTTGATCGTCTGGCATCAGAGTTCACAAGCGTCAAAAATTTTACTCATTGAGTGATCTCTCACCCATTGGATTGCCTTGTTCCCAATCCTCCCCCACCTTTAGTGTTAAGGAGACATTGGCAAAACCCATATTTTTCTGGTTTTATTACTCACCGTTTCTCCTTCTCCCCTTCCCTCTGATCCCAGACCTTTGAAGAGGCGGGTCTGTGTGACACACTGAACAGGAATGTCAGTAAGTCTGGCTACGTGAAACCCACCCCGGTGCAGAAACACGGGATGCCCATTATAATGGCAGGAAGAGACTTGATGGCGTGCGCACAGACAGGTTCTGGGAAAACGGTGAGTGTCCCCCCCCACCCCCACCCCATCCCAAGCTGAAACCTGCAGCTGTCACTGTTCTGTGGATCGTAAGACTTGCACAGGAGTGGCTGTCTTGTAATCCTGGAACATTGCTTTTCTTTATGCAAATTTAAGTTTGTCGAATAACACCCCCAGGGAGGTTTCTTCTTAAATCTAACCTTTTCGTTTACTGGTAGAAATATGTTGGCAATGTGAACAGTTGGCAATTGGACATTGATAGTCTTGTTTACTGTGCGTGTAAGATGAGGAAAACAGTGCTGCTATTGGCAAGAACTTCGATTTGAGAAAAGTAAACATGGCTTTTGGCTTTGTATTCAATTTTTCTTGAGCAGGAGCGGCTTTGTCCCTTCGTTTCAGTTGAGGGGGTTGAAACCAATTCAGGGAAAGTTTACACTCTCGTTCCAGTTTAAACTGACCTTGAGAGAACCACTCCCTTATCTTAAGCACAGGTGACTGCTTGGTGTTCAGAGTCTTGCTTTTGCTTTCAGGCGGCGTTTCTTTTGCCCATTTTGCAAGAGCTGATGTCTTCCGGTGCCGCCGCTAGCCGCTTCAGCGAGATCCAGGAGCCTGAGGCTTTGATCGTGGCTCCGACGAGGGAACTCATCAACCAGATCTACCTGGAGGCCAGGAAATTTTCTTATGGGTGTGTATGGAGGCAGGACTGGCGAACATCGTGGTCTGCGGGGGGTGTCCAGCCGCTGTCCCGTAGGTTTAATTAGGTCTGTGGTGGATGCTGTGCCGCTGGAGAAAGTGAACATTAAAATGTAAACGGACAATGGCCTGGCCGGCCTGCTGCATCGGGAAGTAGTTGACGGTTCAGTCCGTTGACCTTCATAGCACAGTGTCCGTGCCTGGGAAAATCTGAAGCTAACCATTAACTGGAAACGCTGGTGGTTATTTATAACACTATCGCAGTTCATAGATCTTTTGTTTTACTAAATGTTTGGATTTGTAAGACTTGTCTGCAGGAGATAACACAATCTCGAGCAGGGTAAACGCGTCAGAACTGGAATGTCCGCTGCTCTTGAGCCCCTCGGCCTCTTCCCCCTCCCCTGGTCTGTGCAGATCCTGCTATAACGCGGAGCTTTGCTTCGCAGGACGTGTGTGCGGCCTGTTGTGGTGTACGGAGGGATAAGCACGGCCTACACCATCCGAGAGGTGATGAGAGGGTGCAACGTGCTGTGTGGGACGCCTGGGAGGCTCTTGGATATCATCGGGAAAGGGAAGGTAATGAGGCTGGAGAAGAATGGCTGCTTTAATTTAAAAATGTCCGATTTCGGTCCAGTGCATCTGTAACCTCTGTGGGAACTGTTTGATGAGCCAGTGTGTACGGAAGCTAAACCCCTGCCCTCCCCCTGTAGGTCGGCCTGAGCAAACTGCGGTACTTAGTCCTGGATGAAGCCGACCGCATGCTGGACATGGGTTTTGAGCCTGACATGCGCAAGCTGGTAGCGACTCCTGGCATGCCCCCCAAAGAAGACCGCCAGACTCTGATGTTCAGTGCCACCTACCCAGAGGACATCCAAAGGTGACACTCGTTCACGCGTGGCCTTGCGCCACGTAGAGATCCACGCTTTGACACGCCGACACGATGGCTGCCCGTTTTTAAACCGATCCCTATATGTTCTACAAAAGGCTCGCGGCGGAGTTCCTGAAGACGGACTACCTGTTCGTTGCAGTCGGTCAGATCGGAGGCGCTTGCAGCGATGTGGAACAGACTATCCTGCAAGTTGAACAGTATTCGAAAAGACAGAAGCTTGTTGAAGTATTGCAAGCTACAGGTAAGTGGCTACAGCCCAGCCCCCTCGCGTGGGGAGTTGAGTCTCGACCGCTGTTCACCCTTGGGCGAAGGAGTTCCTTTTAAAATAAAAATGTGAAAGTTGCATATCTTCGGGGGGAAACCAACTGCATTTTGACATGACCTCCTCTTTACCCTGGTGTTTTAGGTACCGAACGTACAATGGTGTTTGTAGAAACTAAAAGAAAAGCGGACTTTATCGCAATCTGTCTCTGCCAGGAGAACATACCCACCACAAGTATTCATGGGTAAGTGTGGCTTCCCGTCCTCTGGTGGCGTTTCAGAGTAAGAGATGAGGAAGAGGAACAGCTTCCAGCAGGAACATGTAGTCATTTACATAAAGTACATTTTAAGGCATTTAATTCACCTGCAGGTTCAAGATGAGTTTGCTTTTGTAATCCCAGTGATGAGGTTTCTTAACGTTTTTGGGGTCTGTTGGTTGTAGAGACCGGGAGCAGAGGGAACGGGAGATCGCTCTTGGGGACTTCCGCACAGGCAAGTGCCCGGTCCTGGTCGCCACATCTGTGGCCGCCCGAGGCCTGGACATCGAGCACGTTCAGCATGTCGTGAACTTCGACCTCCCGTCCTCCATCGACGAGTACGTGCACCGCATCGGGCGGACGGGCCGCTGTGGAAACACCGGGAAGGCGCTGTCCTTCTTCGACCCGGAGTGCGATACACCCCTGGCCCGGTCGCTGGTCAAAGTCCTCTCCGGGGTGAGCCCATCGCGTCTGCTTTTAAATAGAGAGGGAGGAGTGGACGTGTTCGGTGCCGGTTTAATTAGTTTGTTTTTGTGAAAAGGCTCAACAGACCGTCCCTGCCTGGCTGGAGGAGATCGCATTCAGCGCTCACGGCACGTGTGGCTATAACCCACGCGGGAAGGTGTTCGGATCCGTAGACACTCGCAAAGTACGTTTGCTGTAATCTTGGGGATTTGCAGGAAAGCAGACATGTTTTGAGGTTGTTTTCTCCTGCTACTGGAATAGAAGTGAATTTAAATTAAAATGTTTGGCTCGTCCCCAGTGGGCAGAGTCTTTACGTTCTGAAATCTTATCAGTGAATGTGGGGTGAATCACTTGATAAATGCCGATAGGGGTTCAGTGACCCGTCTTCAACTGCATAAAGACTCAAATACGTCATGGCCTGCAGTCCTGCCAGTGAGAGCTGTGCCTCCTCTGCAGTTTATCTGGGAAATGAGCAGATGGTTATGTTTTTGGAGGGCAACAGTTCTCTCGGTCTGAGGGTCAGTATTTAACGACCATTGGGATGTAGTGATTGGCAGGGTGTGTGGGAATCTCTCTTTCTCTCTCTCTCTGACCCCTCGACTGTTTCCACAGACTTCCTTTATGCAACCAGAAGTGCGCACCGTGACTCGAGAGGTGGTGGAGGATGACAACTGGGAGTGATTTGATTGGATACTTTTTGTTTGCGTTTTGTTCCAAGTTGAATTGAGTCTGTTTTTTTGTTTCTCTCACCCTAAGTGTTGTGACTGGGATGCATCGCCAGATCCGCACGCAGACCTACAGTTTGAAATTCCAGTTTTGTTTTAATCCATATGACTACTTTAAATCTAGGCTAAAACCTTTATTTTTATTTTAATGCTTTATTTTGTGCTGTGCGGTTTTGAAATTTTATTTTCTTTTGGTTTCTTTTTAAGCAAGTAGAAAATGTTGATGTTTCTTTAGGGAATAAACTGTAGTAAAATGTGCTGGCCTTGTAGAAGTTTGGATTTGTGTTAATTAAATTGAACTGAAGATGAATAGCCCTACTTTAACGTGTCGAAGAGGAGGCACCGAGTCCCTGGGATGTGATCAAAAATGTGTTTTCAAACCTATGGTTATTGCTGAAGTGTGCAATATTCCCCCCCTGCCCCGATAGTTACTTTGACTTGTGTGTTTGGTATTTCACGGTTACAATAAAAGAGAAGTTTAGTTCCTTGTTGTGAAAGTGTTGGTAGAGATGTTCTTGCGCACTTGTATGTATTTAAAGTTTTGCCTGAAAGCCTCACTGTGAATAAACTCCTAATCGTTCTTGAACTCCTTACCTTTTTAAGCCTAAGCTTGCTTTTCTGTGCCATATTGTCAGCCCTGTCCTGTCCGTGTGTTCAGGGCTGTGGCAGAACTGAGATTTTAAACGTGACCTCGACTCTCGGGAACTGAAGATGTCTGTCTTTGACACAACTGCTGCACTGGTTACAGGAGTACAATCCTGACAATAAAGGTGATTCATGGTTTACCTCTGTTGACTCTTTCACTCATTTTAAGATGCCTAGCGGGGGGTTTCCATGATCTTGGATTGAGGTGTGTTCACATGACCAGAGTTTTTAACCATCTATAAACCAGGCTTTCTGGTCAAAAAGTGATTTTTATTACACTGGAGATATTTAGTTGTGGAAGTTGGTGATTGACAGGTTGCTGCACCCCCTCAATTTAACCAATCCAGAGCAAAGTTGACTAGAAAAAGACTGGAGGATGGACGTAGCCTATGTTTTGAGCAAAACGGTTAAATAAAATGGTGTGACTGCTTAAAGCTGCTTGTAGCAACAGAGTAATTCTTCAAATACTGTGGAACAGCATCATTTCTGTGTATTTAAAACTAGTCTTACCAAGAAAAAAGTTGTAGAATGGTTAAAGTGCTTACTGAAGTGATGTGCATGACTTTATTTTAATGTATTTAGACTCTTAAAATAGTTTTTGCATGTGTGGTTTAAACACTAAATACGTGCTCCTGCATGGCTTTCAGGAATTGATTGTGCCTATTTATACAACTTGAGTCCTCTGGGATGGAAGCTGCTTCTAAGTACTGTGGGTGTCTTTGCTTTTAAGGCCAGATCTAACCGCTTCTAGTCTTTGGAAATGTCTCCCACTCCTTGGAAGTGATTGAATTGCTTATATTTGGTTTTAAAGCTGATGCTGCCAAAGGTCGTCTTCATTTAGGCAGCTTGTGAAAACGGCAAACCTAGAGAAAAAGGAACCATTAGTTTTAACCAGTCAGATGTTTTCCTCCTTGAATCGCATTGAACGAGTGTCTGAAGTGATTTCCGTCTGGGCGGTGTGCGATTGTACGCTATTAATGTGGTCTTTTTCTGTTTGTACTTCTATTGCGTACAACAGTTTGAGAGGATTATTAATGGTACATCTTACCTGTAAAATAACAAAACAAAAAGCTAGGTAAGCAGAAACCGGGCCGGCGCCACGGCGGGGGCATTGCCACCCAGTTTGATGATTTGCTTGGATACAGACTTTTTTGAACATTTAGGGTCGAGTGGACGAGCTGGTGCGCGGCGGCGGCCTGTGTGGCTGCTGAGCCGCTGGATTACTGACCATCTGAGGAGAATCACACCCATAGACAACACTATACCAATTATTGTATGAATTCATGTTATATATAAAATTCTGGATTCAAAAAACATCTATCAATGATACTAATACCCTCGGTGACACCTGCTTTCATTGCTGGTAATTGTGGACTTGACGCTCCAATGTATGCGACAAATGAAAGCGTCTTTAAAACCGCTTTCTGCTCGGAATAATGGACGTGCTGCCATAGTATTTGATCAAAATGTTACTTTGCTCGTATTCATAATTGCCCTGAATCGTAATGCAACTGAGCTGCAGTAGAGAAAATAGTCACCAATAATAGCCTGTAATCTGTCCGTTTAGTATACTTGCGTCCAAGGGAATCAGTTTGTTTATAAGAGTATGATGATCATGTTCAGATTGAGTAGTCGGTTGAGAGTAAGCATTAGCGCATACTTTACTCAACTCCGTGTATCTGTGACTGCGTATCCACTTTGTACAGGCGGCTCAGGTCCTTTCAAGTACTCGGCTCAGACGCTACATTGTCGCCAATGCCCTGATGATAATAACATTCATTTATAATCGGAAAATGCTGTAGTAATGCGTAGCATAGTTTATAATATTGTATTATGAGATATTTCCATTGTTTAATGTCTTTATAGGGAAGTAAAATATTAAAGAATATGATTTGAGTTTCCAAAATGCCCCCCAGAGCGTTCAGGCTGCCGCCGCCCTGAGCAGAAACCGTGTAACGCAGTCATTGCAGTTTGTGTTCATTAATTGCAGTGGCATAACGGTACCTCCTTATGATTTTTAGTAGTTGAAAAGACAGTATTATAAAGATATCGAATAGATTCTGGAAAAGAACAAATGTCTACTTGTAAGTTTACATATTTCAATTACACTTTAAACGGATGCATTTGTAATAATTGTATAAAGTTCCAGATACGTTGTGTATAGTGTATAAGAAGGTACACTAAACCAAGTATGGCTATAACATTTCGGATGTGTTTCTAAGACGAATATGTGAGTTTGCGCATCTATATATTTCGATTGGATATTTTTTCACCGTCTTAAAATGCAAAAGAATAACTTCAGATGTTTTAATTGAGATTCAATGTATCTATATTCACCCTTGTATGTGTGATTGACACCTGGCGGTGCCGTTTCATGCACTGCGGTGAACGTGACAGATGACTCCAATTAACGGTAATTAATGAACACACCAGCGGGGTGTGGAAACGCGCTGCCCGCCGCGGGGTGTCGACACTTCCTCCTGGGACAACACCGTTTCTCAGACTGCTTTCGGTTTCTCTGCCTGCTGACGCGCAGTGTGGACAGCCAGACAGCATGTCCAACAGCCTGTCCAACAGCCTGTCCAACAGCCCAGCAGCCCAGCGTCTCCAAGGGTTTCGGCCTTTTTGGTTTATAAATCCATGATTGGGAAATAAATCCGTTTTACCGGGAAACACTGAACTGAAATCGTCGGGTTTTTTTTCTCCTTAAGGAATTGAAAAGCTGAGGAGGGAGGAATTTGAAATATAGTTATGCACAATATTGGTCATCCAATGTGGGTAATATTGTGCATTTGATCTTAAATCAGTAATATTGCAACTGTTGCACAAGAAGGTAAGTTTTGTTTGATTTATAAGTACAGGGATGATGAACATAAATTAGCAAATATTTACATATCAGAGCAATATTAATAATTTATTTTGTTACTTGTGTTATCACCGCTTTTTAATAAGGTTAAGATGATCCATAATGAGTAGCCTATTTAATTTCACCGCAAACTGTACTTTGTATTTCTGTAATAGAAACATTGACAGGCTTCCTGCTAACCTAACACACAGATGAATGTGTCTTGTGGTCAAAACTGACTTAATTCAGGTTTAATCAATTTCCAGAGATGTGATGGTACTAGTTGGAAGGTACTATGCTTTAAATCAAGCTTGTGTTGTATTCAGATTGTATAGTCCCACATCTTGATTCCAATGTCAGGATGTATATCTTTTATCAGACTACTTGAGAATATCTGATGAACAAAGAGATGAACATATGTATCCTACTAACAATCTTCACCCAGAAAAACCTATCTATATATGATTTGCACAACTTAAGACTTGATCAATTATATTTCCGTCTGTAAATTACATTTTGGTGTCTTTTGAACCTAATGCATGAAGGCAATAAACCCAGGTTTTTAAATGCATTGGAAACCCAGATTTATCAGAATAGCATTTTAAGGCACAACACTGGGTCTGCAGCAATCAAACACACACACACGCACACACGCACACCAGCCCTGCAACCACATAAACATCCCCTTTCCAGACCCATCATCGGAGGCATGTGTATACATGCCTGTTGAACTTTATAAACTCCTGTACTGAGATTGTTCTGAAAAACAAAATATTTCATGTGATCCGTTAATGTGTTAAAAATGTGCCTTTCTGGTCTTTAACACTTTCAACACATAGTTAAACACCACAGGGATATACAATGTTTTATATATGTCTGTATATATACCTTTTTGTCATGAAATGTGTAAAAACATGTTTGTGTGTGTATAAATATATATACATATGTAGTGTTTACTGTAAAATTGAGATCATTTCTTACTATGAGCTTTAAATAATTACAAAGATTTGTTTTCAATCCCAAGTAATTTTAGGCAGAAATGGTTTCATTATCGATCGAGGATTTTTAACAGCTGACTCTATCAGGTCGAGTCATCCTCAGAATCAGTCCCCAAGTGCAAACTGACGTTTTACTATCTGAGTGTCTTTACTGACCCCATTGCATTCGAATAAAGAAATGAAACCAGGCTTTTTCCCTTTCCCAGAATAGCTTTTTGGATTGCTCAACGCCCTGGAGAATGTGTGTGTGCGATTCATGACTCTGGACACCTCGGTGTGTGTGTCTGCAGCCCAGCTGAACTCAGCGGCTCACAATCACTCATTCTCCCACACGTTCATCCCCTCTTCAGCCCGGCTTGTGCATCATATGAGCTGCAGGCATTTCTCCGAGCAGACGCAGCTACAGCTACAGGGTGAGACTCCTGTAGTCCAGCACCGACACCCGTGTCCGTCTCCCGCAGCTCTCCCAGTGGGGTCAAATGGCATGTGACAGCACCGTGTTGTTTCATTATTGTGTGTGTTGTGCACGTTTCAAGGAATCATGGTGCCTGAAAGGTTTGATTTCTGTCTCGAAAAGGGTATTCAATGAATAACCCCCATGGACAGTCTGATCCGGATGAGAGTTGGCTGACGCAGTAAAAGCTAAAGTGATCTCCCATTTATACATAATATAATTCTGTTTTGTTCAGTAAATTGAAAAACGATTTGTCTGGAATTAGCAGATCTCGCAGTCGAGCACAATTTCTTAATGGCTTTTGAGATGTTAACTTTATTGATTGATCTTGTTTTCAATCTTGTCCCCCGCTAATAGATGCAAAATGATGTACTTTATTTGTACTTTGATGTACTTTTTTCAATCTCTAGTGTGAGAGATGTCATCTGCCCGGATCCTATTGGTGTTTTTGGCGTTCCTGGCTGTGGGTAAAGGTAAGCCAGTGTGTTTAATATTTCTAATTATACTTTTTTAAAATTATTATTCCTAACACAAATACCCTATCGGTATCACAGTGGTGCGGCTTGATTCTGCAGGTTTGGTTAGGTCTGCTTTGTGGTGGCAAGTGACGGGCAAGGCTTATATTCTCTGTTGGACGCTGAATGTAAATGTTGGCTTGAACTGCTGATTAGATGACCCTCCTTTGCCCGTCAGACAGAATTGTTCACGGTTCTGAAAGTGGGTGGATCTGTCTTTTCAAAGGATTAGAGAATCCAGCTGTTTTACTGAACCAGGAAACCCAGTCGCTAGGCTGATCCCAGACTTTGCTGGGGGGTCCCGAAGCTCAGATTGTTTCTGAAAGATATTTGCAGTGGTCCCCAACCATGGTCCGGGAGGAGCCCCTACTCTGCTGTTTTTTGTTCCAACCGAGCTCTCAATTACTTAATTGGACCTTAATTGAACTAATAACTTTTAGTTTTAATCCAAAAAGGACTTGCTCTTCTGTAATATGAAAGCTGCTCTAGAGGCAGTTCAGAGGAGAGCAACCAGACTTATTCCAGGTCTGAAGGGAACGTCCTACTGAGAGACTGAGGACCTGAACCTTTTCACCCTGGAACAGAGGAGACTACGTGGGGACTTGATCCAAGTCTTCAAAATCATGAAAGGCATCGACCACATCAAACCAGAGGAGCTTTTCCAGATCAGCAGGGACACACGCACCCGGGGACACAAATGGAAATTGGGCTTCAAGGCATTCAAGACAGAAAACAGGAGACACTTCTTCACACAGAGAGTCACAATCTGAACAAACTCCCCAGCGATGTGGCTGAAGAGACAATTTGGGAACATTCAAAAACAGACTGGATAGGATCCTTGATCACTTAGTTATTAATGGACACCAGACGAGCACGATGGGGCGAGTGGGCTCCTCTCGATTGGACACTTTCTTATGTTCTCATGTTCTTATGCAAGTACCAGAAAAACAATAAACAAATAACTGTTGTGTTATATCCAATACTTCCAAACGTTCAGTCCTGTGTTTTATTCTGTCGATAGGCCAAGGTGAAGACTGCAGTGTTTTCCCGATCGATCCAGTCGTTAAACTGGGTTCGGATATCCAGATCTTCTTCAGCCCCTCACAGGATAGTCAGTGCCAGAACATTTCTCTCCATGATTGGAGTCATCTGTATTGGGAGCTGAACGACGAGGAGATCCCGAGGGATCTGTATAATTTCAGTTCCACTGTCTATTCCGTCCTGATTCGTAATGTGTCCGGGACCTGGACCGTGACGTTTAAAGTAAAGCTGGATGGGAGAGACCTCATTCTGGGAGGGACTGACATCAAAGCAGGATGTAAGTACTGAGGTATATCTGTTTAGAGTTAGAGTAACATCTACACATCTCGTTTTTGTAGAAGCCTTCAAACTTTTGATGGTAAATTGGTCCTAGACATACTGTAGTCAGGATAACGAGAAAAAAAAACACACTCCCTGCTCCTACAATAACCAAATAATTAAAAAATAATCAGAATTGGGCTAAACACTGCAAGAGATTAAAACGGGGGCTCAAGTTTTCCCATCATCCTCCTCTGTTGCTCTGGTGGAAGTGTAGGCCTGTGCTACAAGTATCCTAGTGCGGTTAGGGTTTGATTTCTCTGTTCAGTTTTCGACAAGGGAAAGCTGCGACGCTAAAAAGCTCATAACAGTGAGTTTAATTCCCACTGTGAATGCCGAGTCTTTGTGCATGCTGTCTGTAAATGAGAAGATGAACAGAAGATGATATTCACTTCTGATTTGCATTTGCTTTTAATTGTTACCATCTTTCAACAGTGCTACCAGAAAAACCCTCAAATATTTACTGCATTACAATTTTTTTGGAGAGTTTTACCTGCTACTGGGACCCTGGAAAAGATACCCTTCCTGACACGAGTTACACGGTTTTCAGAGAAGTGTAAGCATTTCAGCAACCCTTTTCTACTTCACGTTTTTGTGTAAAGCAGTTTCAGTTGAAAACATGAAAGCATTCTTGAAAGGTCGCTCTTGTCAAGCTGTAGAACAATTATATTATTAAAAAAAACATTTTGGGGCAGGATTTACTGTAGTCTTGCTATTATTATAATTACATTTCATAGTAGACACCCTTACCCAGGGCAGCTTGCAATTGTTACAATATGTCACATTATTTTCACATACAAAAAAAACATTTATCCAGCTGGGTTTTTGCTGGAGCATTCTGGGTACAGTCCCTTGCTCAAGAGTACAACATTTATATCAGTTTGTAGCCACAAAAATAATCCTGATTAATTTGTTTTATTAAACAGAATGATTTCCTTCCCCAGTACACTATAATCAGTGACAGGATTACTCACAGCTGGTGCCAAGCAGACAAGTTATCACAGTGATGATCTTGTCAGATTTCGGTTTTCACACCTCTTGTGTTGGACGGCCTCATGGATCGCTTCTTCCTGTTACTAGGATACCTAATTCAATATTTACCTCCTTGGCACAGAGGTTGTTTATATTTTTTTAGGATTATTTTGAATCCCAATAAAGTGAGACTCCGATGCACGACCAGGTGTTCCCGACGGCTGCAGTGCATTCGGGGGCTTGTCTCCTGTGCATGCGTGTCAGTAAACATTGGGATGGTATGTAAAGAAATTGCCAGATCTGTCCTGCAGCTGTCCTGCTATCTAGCTGTTCTGTGCAGTGGATGGATGACAAGTTACTATGAGGGCTTTTTAATTGTTTGAGGGGAAATTGATTCACCTTTTCTCATCTGCTCTCCCCCGCCTCCGCCCCGCAGAGATGGTGAAACGGATAATTGCACCGCTATAACCAATGAATGCACTTTTGACAATGAAAATGTGTATATTATCTGGTACCAAAAAATATCTGTGAGGGCGGAGAATGTGCTGGGCACGGTGATGTCGGACTCCGTGGGCTTCGACCTCTTAACAACAGGTGAGCGCTATGAACAGATGGGTATGTTTCTGTCCTCATAAGTGTTGAGTAAATGTAAGAGAAACGTTCACTGTGTGGTTAATAACTTCTACGTCTCTCTCTCTCTCCCAGTGAAGATCAACCCGCCCGAGTACGTTGTAGTTGAGCCGATGAGGAACAATGTCTTGAGGGTGACGTGGCGTAGGCCTCGGAAACCAAAACATTTCAAACATCTGCCTCTGAAGTGTGAAGTGGAGAGCCTTGAAAGTACATCCAACACAACGGTAGGGTTCGTGGCCCGGAGTTCTGAAATTGCTGGTTAACATTACTCTTCGGTCCAGCTCGTGTCATTAGCCGATTGTGATCATGAGCGCTCGGTGGTGCCGCACCATTGGCTCGGCGCCGCCCGGGTTGTTGTGGGTGCAATTCATAGCTTTAGCACAGTTTGTTAAATTCCCCACCGATTTCTGAATCCGCTCAATGCAAAGCAATCACAAATTCCCCCTAATGTAGAGAGAGCCTGCCGCAGAGCCTCAGTGAGACGGCGCCACACCCAGATAATGTTCTCGACTCTACCATCTCTTGCCTGAAAGCTTTTTATACTGCATATTGGGAGTCTAATCTGGTTTTGCTATGAATTTACGTATTTATTTTAACAACACTCTCTTCTACACCAATATGTAATGCTTTTTCAGTCGCTGTATTACAGAGATGTTTTGATGACTCCCCCCCCCCCTATATTTTGTTTTTACTCTTAGGCTCGCTATCTCTGCTATAAAACGCAACCAGAGACTGTGTGTGATATCGAACATGTGAAACCCTGTTTGAACTACACGGTGTCAGTGCGCTGCGCTTTAGAGGATGGGACGCACTGGAGCGAATGGAGCGAGCGCAGGACTGTCCTCTCTCTTCTGGACGGTAGGGTCCCGATTCTCTTAGACAGAGGACAGTAAGGACATCTCTGACCATTGTGTGCAGATTCGTCCGACTGCAGGACACACAGGGGAGGGAAGGCTGAGGGGGGTGGGGGGTGTTATATAGCAGGGGTTCCCAGTCCTGCTCCTTGGAGGAGCCCCTACCTTGCTGGCATTTGTTCTAACCGAGCTCTCAATTATTTAATTGAACACTTAATTGAACTAATAATTTCCTGAATCAGAGCCTTTTAATGATTTTCAACAGTAGGAGTTTTAAGTTAAGTATAGAATTGTATAAAAAACTTATTGAAGAACCAACTCTTATTGCACAATTTAAAAAGTCAAATATAAGCAGATTGTTACTTCAATTAAGGGTTCAATTAATTAATTGACCGCTCGTTTGGAAATAAAACCTGCAGGGTAGGGTCTCTTACAGGATCAGGGCTGGGAACCCATGTTCTAATGATTCTGTCTCCGATGTCTCGTGATGCTGTTGTCCAGCGTGCTTTTGTCAGGATGGTGTATTTTTGTTTTTCATTATTTCCAGTGCGACTCGTAAAGCTTGACCTTTGGAGGAAAATGGAGGCTCCGGATGCGAAGGGGAACAGAAAAGTGTTGCTCATGTGGAAGGTAATTACTTGTTCAAAGATGGAAACATCCACTGTGTCTCTGTGGAAGATTGTTCCACAATTATTCTGATTTCTTTCTGTAGTTTTCAGCAGACACTGGGTGGCTCAAGCAGACTTGGTACAGTTTAAGTAAGAACATACAGTCGCCAACTCCAGTCATATTAAGAGTAAAATGTACTCCGAGAAATTATGAAATGCAGGGCATGCTGTTATTCAAATATTAGGGAGTAGTTCAGGTCAGAGCAGAAAACATGGCAATAGTTACATCAGTGTAACATCAGGAAAGACAGTGTGGGTCTCAGTGTGTTTGGGTGTTTGGTGATTGGTGGGCCGGATGGGCACGTGATGTCGCTTGAAACTTGCTCCCCCGTGTACAGGGAATGCAGCCCCCGGACGCCTGCAGTGCCTTACAGGGTTACCAAATGACCATCACACCCGGGGACGGCCACCCCCAAACCCTATTCTTCAATCTCTCTGAGTGGAGGACCTGGACGGTTCTCGGCAAGGAGGCACATAGAATAAGTATAATCGCTTACACGAGCAACGACACGTCGCCTGGGGACACACTCACTATTCCAGCTGTAGGCGCAGGTAATGCTTTGATTTCTATATGCCTATAATATTATTATTATTATTATTATTATTATTATTATTATTATTATTATTATTGTTGTTGTTGTTGTTGTTGTTGTTATTATGCATTTTGTATTGTGAGCAACTGTGCCCGAGTCATCCTGAACTGTCAGTAAAATATATTATTTGTTATTTTTATTATTCTTATTCAATGAAGGTAAATAGATTTTCTGTGATGTGCAATTGCTGTGTAATTTACTGTTTATTAAAAAAGAGATACTGCTTTCAATGAGTTGTAGGAGATGTTGGTGGGGCCCCATTGCACAGCCCCATGAGGAGCCACATGACCTTGCCGTTACAGAAACACAACGCCGTCCCGGCACAGTGACGTGGTGGTTCTAGGCGTGTGAAGTGTGATTCGCTCTTTGTTTCAGAGCTCCCGTCGGTGGCAGGAGCACAAGCATCTCCCCACTATAATCAGATCCGTATCAGCTGGAATAACTCACACATCCCAGTGCAGAAGTACGTCATCGACTGGTCTACAGATGGGGAGACGTACGACTGGCACGCAACTAACAGCACCAGTTTTTCCTTGACTGGTGAGTAGTTTTCTTTTCTTTTACATTAAAACCAGAGTGCCTCACTGTGTCACAGGGCCTTTATTTGAGCTCTTGTGGTTTTGTATGTGGAAAGTCAGTTTTAATGAGTCTTCACTTGCACAGAACAGTTGTGGACAAATGAAAAATAATCAATCAAAACAACATAACAAACCGTATGTCATGAACCCTGCTGGAGTTAAGTCATGTTGACCATTAGCTGTGGCTATTGTGTAATAATGTTGGGTACAGTAAAGGATGGAGACGAAAGGTTGAGCTTTGTGGTTCCTAAAAGCACCTTCTTGTTCTCTGCCAAAAAACACTTCCCTCTTTTTCAGAATAGAGTGGAGAGTTTGTACACTTGAACGTGTTAAGAGTTTAATTAAAGCCTTAACTCAAGATGATGTCGAGTTGACTGGCTGTGTCAAACGGGAGCAGATCTTTTCCACATAAGTGTCTTAATATTTCATGCTGTGGTGAAACAGCCAAGGGACTGGACTCTCTGAGCTTTTAGTGATGCACGATATATACATAATGACGCATCAACAGTCTTACAGTGCTTACATCTCCCTGGCTGTATATGAAATCTGTCTTGTAAATCATAGTGCCCACCCCTTTTTAAACAACACAAAACAGAAGCAAACACACGGCACAAACGCAGCAGCTTCCTCTTCCAATTGATGTTTAATTTGAAATAATGTTATTATGAAATAAATGTCAAATTGAAATGATCAATGTCATTTTCGCCAACAATCATCTTCCTGTGAGTCATTAATTCACTTGAATCCTGGGTGGTTTTTCTGCTCCTACACGCCGTCTCTCCTTCAGAGGTCAGAGACGGGGCAGGAGCGAGGCATCATGCTCCAAACCGTCTCTAGTTCCTACTAGTGTGACTGGACATTTGGGGGAGAGATTCTCATTTAAATGATTCAAAACGGCTGTCGGGAGTTTGGAGTAGCGTATTGTAATGCGGGCGCAAGTGAGAAGACTCGCACGTTTCTGGGTGTGCGGGGGTCGCCGCAAGACCTTGAAGCCTCTTAACGCAGGTGCACGTTTCAATGTGGGAAAGACATGTTGACTACCAGGGAGGAAAAGCAAACAAATAAGTGGCTGACCTGGAGAATAAACAGGAGCCCTTGTTTAATAAGTAGACGCGTCAACCTACATTCAGTGTAGTTATTTATTGTTCACAGGTGAACTGGAGCCGTTTAAGTGCTACAGTATTGCTGTTACCCCACTGTATGAAGACGAGGCAGGACGTGAAGTCACTCTACAGACATACTTGGAGGAAGGAGGTTTGTATGTTGTGCAGAACCACGTTTTATTCAGGCCAGACCCGGTCGGTGGTCAGAAGAGCAACTTGTGTTTTTGTTTTTGTTCCCCTCCCGCCCAGTGCCAGGACAAATTCAGAAAGTCGAGGTGTTGGATGTGCAAGATGATGCAGCGACCATCAAGTGGACCGCAGTCCCGGAGCAGGAACGGCGAGGGTGCATCCGAAACTACACCGTCTACTATGCGTCTGAGACTGGCCTCGTGCTCTGTGAGTTGGTGACTGGCATCAGTTTGGCATCGCTGGGTATTTTTGATAACACGCTCCATTTTACATTGGAGTTGGACCTGGTTCTGGTGAACATTCAATCTGTGTGACTTGCACATCTCTGGCTGAACCGTTCTTCTCCCTCTTTCAGCCGACACCGTGAACGCCAGTGTGTTCGAGTACCACCTGACTCGGCTTCGGCCCAGCACCAAATACACACTGTACGTACTGGCCAGCACCGGCAAGGGCGGGACGAACAGCAGCATGTCCGTCTTCACCACCTTCCAGTACGGTAAGCGCATTCGGGTCTGAGTTTGTGACGTGTGTGCAGCGCTGACGCGCGTCTCCTGTATAATGATAGCCACAGCAACAATCACGCATGTGCAGCCCAGTCATGTCTTGCATGTCGTTCCGGAAAACATGCCAACAGCCAGTCATCCGGGCTTGAATCGCTGTTTTGCAGGTGCGTCGTTTATGAAGGTGGCGTTGCTGTGTGGTGGACTCGGCATAGTCTTCATGGCCTCCATCGTGATCTCCTGCTTCATCATGTGAGCTCCCCCTCTTCATTTCAGCTTGTGTGTTCTACTTATATTGAAGTTATAAGCAACTATATTCAGTATTCAGGGGAATGGCTTTAATGTTTTTTGATCATAATCATCATCATCATCATCATCATCATCATATTGTCAACAACAGCAGTCGCCAAAATACCAGTTTATACTTTGCTTTTTTGTGCTCGGTCTGTTGAACCATCCTGTCATAACCGTGTGTGTTTTCTTTCAATTCAGGGCAAGAAAGCACCTCTTCCCTAAATTAAACATCCCTAGCAGCATTGCTGACTTGCCGTTTCAGCATTCTCCAAAGGTATATACGTGTATGTATGTATGTATGTATGTATGTTACATACGGGTGCCAAATTTAAAGGAAAAAACTGAATAAATGAGTGGAGGAACGTAAGGAATGCAGATGCCTCCAAACAGGTGTACTGCATGATTCAATTAAGCAATAAACATCCCATCATGCTCTGTGCATGTATAAAAATGCTGAGCAGCCCAGCTGACCTCGATTTTGTATCAAGATGGCGAGAGGAAAGGATCTAAGTGACTGTGAAAGAGGGGGCATTATTGGGGCACGAATAGCAGGAGCTTCAGTCACACAGACGCTCAACTGGCTCGTGTTCTGGACAAGTGGGCGAGTGCATGTGTGGGACACCAAGAGAACGGGACAGGCCTGACTGCTGGACCCCTACAGTGAGGGGGTCCGGAGGCTCTGTTATGCTGTGGGGGGCATTTTCCTGACATGGTTTGGGTCCACTTGTCCCCTTAGAGGGAAGGGTCGCTGCACATCATGACAGAGTTATTCTGAGTGATCACCTTTATCCTATGGTGACACATTCCTATCCTGATGGGAGTGGTCTCTTCCAGGATGACAATGCACATCCACAGGACACAAGGGTCACTGAATGGTGTGATGAGTATGAAAATGATGTGACTCATATGCTATGGCCTTCACAGTCACCAGATCTCTGTCCAATTGAACACCTATGGGAGATTCTGCACCGACGTGTTAGACAGCGCTCTCCACCACCATCATCAAAACCCCAAATGAGGGATATCTTGTGGAAGAATGGTGTTCATCCCTCCAGTCCAGAGACTCGTAGAATCTGTGCCAGCCAACACCTTGGTTTTTCCTTTAATTTGACACCTGTTTGTATATATTAAGATAAATTAACAAAACGTAGAGAAATTGTAAAGATTACGGTTGATTGGCTCGAGATAAGACAGGTTTGTACAGGTTTGACTTCCATTCCACAGAACGGGAAGAAATAGGTGAAAGCTGCATTGTCCTAAATGTGCCCAAACATAATAGTCAAGGGATATTCAATTTAAACATAAGGAAGTAATCTCTCAGGTTTAACAATTTGAGTATATGTGGGAAATGGAGAACGTCAGACTGACATGCTGTTCACACAATTTCCTTATGTGTGCTGGAAATATCACATATCATCTGTCTTGACATTTAAACAGAAGTCAAAATCAAAAGGAGAAGCATGTTTCTGTTCTTGGTGTAATCTAAGTTTTTACCCCTCTCAAAACTAAAATAGGTTGTATGTGAACTGTTTGCTACTATTTACATAAACAGAACAATTTTACCAAATATAGTCATTTTAGATTGAGTTTTAAAGGCACATTCGAGGGTTTGAAAATGGATGTTTTGCTCATCCTGTTTTGTTCCATGGTAATATTTACTGGTTAGTGGTTCACTGTAATTCTTACTTCATTTCCCATTTTGAAATCTTCCCGTTTCTTGTACCACAACGCTTTTCTGGACATTTCTGTATTTAACTGTAAACGAAGTGTTCCAGGAAATGAGTCGACTACACTGGGGCATTTAAGCTTTTATCTGGCAGCTGTTTGGGTTGTGATCACAGGGAGACCCTTTCTAAATCTGTGTTCATGAGGAAGATCAAGCAAAACACTTGTTGAAAACGATCACGGAGTTTCATCCTGCTGTTCCTGAGAGTTGGCACCTGCTACAAAACTGGGTCTCCAGACCTTTAAGTACAGAAGCACCTCAGTCCCGAGAGCCTGTTCTGTACTTGGAACATGATCTCTGGTCCTGGTGTCCTTTCTGAGTTTGAAGGAGTCCTGTTGGTTGTATGCAATAATCAGACTCCCTGTTCCCATATTCATAAACGCCTTCAATTTATTATTTGGGATTTCATTTGTTGTGGGTTGTGTGAGGAACTGTCAGAACCCTTCTGGAATTGTAATCGTATTTTAGGCATCAGAAATAAATAACCAAGTCTTTATTTTTATTTCCAGGCCAGTTTAAACAACTTAGGACATTGTCCAGAGACTATTGTGAAGGTGTTTCACGTTATCGAACCCCTTAACCTCAAATGCCCGGAGCTGGGCTGCAGCTTTGAGAACACAGTGGTCCAGCCTCCCGGCCTAGACCTGAGCAGTGGCGGCAAGCCCACCACCGACGTGCCTTCTGCCACAGACGACAGTGCCACGTCCCTGGTACGCCTCTAACGGGTCCTCTCGGATAAATGCACGGGTCTCTCTCAGGTCAGATCCCGTCCTCACTCTCGCTTGTTATCTTCCAGAATGAGCCTGGATGTCCGGTGCTCAGCGCGGACGAGCAGAGCGCGGACGAGCAGAGCGCGGACAGCACCTCCTACACCGAGGGTGCTGAGGAGCGTCTCCTGATCCCCAGCTCCTACGTCAAACACGGTGAATCTTCTCCTCCGAATAGCAGTTCTGGTCCTGCTCAAGAACCCGCTACGGGCCCAGACCAGAAGGTGCCGAGGAATCCCCAGCAGAGCATCCCTGGGCCAGCGTATGTCACCGTTCACATGTTCACCCAGACTGCTGACTGTACAAGATTGTTGTGATCGATTTCCCTGCTCTGAGTGGTTGTTGTATATATTGTGAATGTGTAAAAGATGCCTACGTGTGTGTGGGCACATGTGGGTATTGACACTCTGATTTATTTACAATGCTTCCTTTTGTGTCGATTCCCTGGAAAGAAATGTCTCTTTTGCATAAAAGCATGGGGATGCATGCCTGGGCTTATCAGTCGAATATTTGGCTGTGTTTCGCTGCTTGAGTCTTTTCTGTGTTTGCAGAAAGATTATGTAATGGATACAGTTCTCATTTAATTCCAAATGACTGATATGCATGATAAAAATGTATTTATTCTCTCTACAACATATGCAACAGGCTTATCTGCTGGTGGCATTTCACTGCTGACATTTCTTATCAAAATACCATATATATAGATATCGCCCATTGTAATGGGCACGCAATAATTGAAGCCACCCATTGTAACTGTGTATGTTTCATTCACTTTTACTTTTCTTTCCTCCACTGGAGAGATTTGACATAGAATCAAGCTGAGAGGAGAAACTCTTACTTAATAAAGATCAGTATCTCTAAGTGTTGCATGGCTCCTGATCTTTATTTTTGTGGCCTGTTTTCTCTTCACGTTTGTAGCAGAGGCTAAGGGATTTAATTTGGGTTTGCAGCCAACTACACCACTGAAAGCACCACTTTCAGATCAGTTTGAGACTTGGGTCCGTTTACTTTGGCACTGGAGTTACAATAGCAGTGACACAATGGAAACTGAGATTGAAATACCAAGGTAAGTGTTAAATGATCAGGAAATAAAAAGGTCAGAGTATTAGAAGTAATTAACACAAGGACTAAACACTGCAATGCACATTAAGGCCCTGAGGCACCCTGCCAATCAAGACCGCAACAGTATGAGTGCCTTAAGTAATCTATGCTTTTAGCCTAACAACCCGATCTGATAGTATAGCCTGGATAAGGGCGTCTGCTAAGAAATAAATGATATGGCCAATAGATGCCAATAGAGGCAGGCGTGCTGAAGAGCCCAGATTGGCTTCAATCCAGTAGATCACCATCCCCGCAGGAAAACCATTAAAATGCAATAAAACAAACTGAAAAAAGCAGTGAATGACAAAAAAACAAACACACAAAGCCCACTGCGCCCTGTGCTGCCTGTCCGCCAACATCAACAGTTCATAACATTTCAGATTAAAGTTCTCAGTCACGGTCTCTCAATCTCACTCTGGACACGCAGGGTCCTTTGTGCAGCCATGCTCCAATCACAAGGTCCAGCAAACTGGAAAAGCTGTGCAGATAGGGAGGCCTGAGCCAGGGTGACTTACAAAACATACGAGCATTATAAAAGTGCAATTACAGATCAAAACATAGTACAAATTACAAGTTCAAAATTACATAAGTGCATATATACGGTTAATACAAGTCCTACATCCTAGATTTGTGAGCTAATAATTGCAGACAAAATGTGAAGTCTTAGTTAATAGCTCAGGGGAAGGGACATGGGGACAATCAATATAAACACGAGGACTAACACTGTAAAAGTAAGTTGTACGATGAAAACTAGATATAAAGTGCAATTTTACAGGAGAGCTGAGCCACTCAGGGGAATAACAGCTGAGTTAGAGGTACAGGCTGAATAGGTGTGTCTTAAGTAATTGCTGGACGGTGGTCAGGGACTCTGCTGATTTGACTTCAGTGGGCAGGTCGTTCCACCACTTAGGGTTCAGGGATGAGAAGGAGCGGCTCTGGAGGAAGGAGAGTGGAGAGGAGGCAGGGTTAGTCTTCTGGTGCTGGAGGAGCGCAGTGGTCTGGAGGGGATGTATGGAGAGACGAGTGTCTGAAGGTAACTTGGTGCAGTGTGGTCGAGACAGCGGTAGGTGAGGGTCAAAGTCTTGAACTGAATATGTGCCGCTATCGGGAGCCAGTGGAGGGAGCGGAGCAGTGGAGTAGCGTGTGTGAATCGAGGTTGAGCTTGAGGTGGTGTGAGTGCATTCAGGCAGAGATAGCAGACAAACAGGAAGAGATGCAAGATGGGATGAGAGGGTCAGAAGAGGGAAAAGACAGGAAGATCTGGGCATCATCTGCGTAAAAATGGTAAACGAAACCATGGGATGTGATGAGGGGGCCCAGAGAGCAAGTGTAGAGAGAGAACAGGAGGGGGCCCAGAACAGAGCCTTGGGGTACGCCTGTGAGGAGAGGTTGAGGTGTGGACGAAGAACCTCGCCATGTCACCTGGTAGGTCCGCTCGTTCCATCCAGGAACAGGGTCTTTTAAATGTACCGCACCCGGTATACAGGTTTCTCCACCAATCGTAATCTCTGTCTCAGTAATAAATAAATGTAAGCCGACATCAGAAAACTGCCTCTTGCTTAAATTAACCACTCATGAAAATGCAAACCCAGAAAGTAAAAACGTAAATAAGATGTGAAACGATCATACAGAAAACTAAATTACACAATTTTAAAATATAAAAACGTGCACAAAATAACTACCGTGTCATGCTATCCTTGCATCTTTTCAGCAATTACACTATGAAGGATGATAATGTTGTAGGGATATATATTGTTTATTGGTTAACATTGGATGGATCTGCTTGCTATGTGTCTTCTCCCTTCCAGCTTCACTGCCCCGGCCCTCTCGGCCAAGGTGGTATTATAACTTTACATTTACCTTCCTGGTTCCTATGGGATGAAATAGATATTGATTTTGTTTGGGGAAAATGCACCTTGATCAGCATTGTATACAGAGTGCACTGTACTGAGAAGAGCCGTCTTTGAGAACCATCTCCGGCACCATCGTCTTTGTTTTTATTCTGGAGAACTGAACTCTTAATGAAATATGGTTGATTGTGTTTCACTCCCTGCTTTCCTTTCAACGCCACACAGGTCATAAAGGTATAATACCAGTAAAACACATCAACTGTTCCATTTAATTTCGAGATTGATGATGAGTGTTGTTTTAGTAATGAATGCAGGAGGATCTTTATTTCCTGGCACTGCTCGCTGTCCATACTCCCACCCTGGCTATAATTACAATACTGGGAGAGGGTGGAGCTGAGCCTCTGGGGCTTCCAGTAATAAAGCCACAGGATGTTGGTTTTGTCAGATGTAAGGCTGATAAATGTAACAGCCTGAGAACAGTACAGCTACTCAACAACATGCACTGTCATTTGTTTGTTGTGTGGAAACCGCATGCTTGGAAATGCCTTGTATCTATGGCCAGAAGCCACTGTTGACATACCAATTCTAAAAGCCCTTTTACATATTGGCACGCACCCTACCCACCTATTTTGCCTAATCGCAGTGATTGTGGTTAGTGAGAGAGCCAAGGTGTGAAAGGGATTGTTGTCCATAGATGTACAGCTTGGCAAGAGGCACAGACATTTAATCTGTGTCAGAGAATGAGTGACTCCATCCAGATAGCCTGTGTAACAAACTCCCCAGCGATGTACACTCTCTTATGTTCTTATGATGGCTTGAATATTTTGATCCGAGGAACACCTGTAACTAATTGCCGCCTGTTGAGAAGTATGACTATTACCCCTCGGGGGTGTGCTTCCATCCATTCCATCCATCCTCGTTTCTGACAAAATCTGTTATGGGAAAATGTAAAATAAGGTAATTAAACAGAAATTGACTCATGTGTTGTGTTGCATGACTCACCAAGCAGATCTTGCAAATGCCAGGGCTTCTCTCTTTACAGCACAATTCAGGTGCTTCTCTGCCTCTTGCCAGATGAGACAGATGTGACCTCCCTGTATTGACACCACTGACAGGAGGCCCTCAGAGGTCTTGATACCCCTTTTCCATTGGCATACCCGACCCATGCCGGATCAGACTGGCGCGGTGCGGCTGGTGACCAACTGGCACTCTTTTTGAGCCGACCCGGAACCAGGCCGTAGCTGAGCCGGGCCAGGGGAGGAGTTGACTGAACTCGTCATCATGTACCATCAACCTACCCCATTACTAGGTCTAAATACATTACAAATACATTAATAAAATACACCACAAATACTCAATACACTACAAATACTCAGCTATTTATAATATACTAGTACAATTAATCTTAGGATTGATCTACACAAGGAGTTTAAATAAATGAATTTGTTACATATCGTTTCCAGCGATAGCCCTTCTGTAAATTAGGTCTTCAACCTCCAATGTCCGATAACTCTTTTAAACTCATTCTCTCACCTTTCACGATACGTGTATGTTTATTTATTTGTAGCAGTAAAAGCCAATGTTGTTGCAAGCTTTTCAAATAGCTAAGCTAAAATGTATTGCCTTCCCTTACCCCCCTCAAGTTGTTTAACCGAGTAGATTTCTAATTGTAAATTGTGAGCTACTTTAGATTCCATGAGATGACTGATGTGACTACGACACAAGAGGATGAAAATACTATCCACTTGGTACCAAATGAAGCCATGGAGGTAGTGCTGCCCTTTATAATTAATTCATAATATTATCAGTTGCAAAAATATAATTGAATAAAGGTCTCTGAGAAAAAGCACAATCCATAAAGGAAGTCTGAGACGTGGCTTGTCTGGTGTAGCTTTAAAAGACATAATGGATTTATTAAATACTGTAGCACCAGGATGTGTAAGGCATTTTTTAACCTGACAGACTGCGTGCACTAATATGTGTTCGTGATGCTGTTGCACATGCCATGGTTCAAAATTTGTAACGGTTTAATGGAGCATTTGGCTGTGGCTTCTGTTGTCATGAAGGGACAGTTGTTGCAAAAGGGAAGGGTTACGCAAGAGTGTACTCTCTGAGTTCTGAAGAACCACCACAAACAACAATGACTGGCACACCTCAAATGGATATAGTATATGAAGTAACAATAGTCAGGCTGAGATGGGTGTCAAAGGTGCAAGCCCCCTACTTTTGTTTCCGTCTTTTGACATAATTAAGGGATTTATACCAGACTATATGCACTCGGTGTGCCTTGGTGTTGTTAGGCAGTTCACAAATCTATGGTTTGATCCTAAATATCTTGAAGAAGAGTTCAATTTGCAGCCTTTGGATTTAAGGGTTCTTGATGATGAAATGCACAACATTAAGCCACCCAATGAAGTGAGACGTAATCCAAGACCACTTTCCGAAATACGTTTTTGGAAAGCGACCGAATGGAGAGCATTTCTTCTCCTGTATTCTCCAGTGATTTTGAAAACTATTTTACAGAGAAGGTTTGATAACCATTGGATGCTTCTTGTGTGTGCTCCTCATATTCTCATCTCTTGTGTGACCACTCAAGATCAGCTGAACTGTGTCTCATTCATTTGTGTCACAAATCCCAGAGCTCTATGGCATGGTATGAGCATTGTTCTCATAACTCTCATTTGCATGTGCATCTCACACAGAGTGTTAGGGATTGTGGTCTATTATGGACCAACTCAGCATATGTGTATGAAAGTACCAATGGAAAATTGATTGATCTATTCTGTGGAACACAAGCAGTGCCTTGTAAAATCTTTAGGAATTTATTTGCATACCAAAGAATTAAACGCAGTGGTGACTCTGTATTTCACAATGCACTCAGAGAAGCAAGCCTCCTTTTCGAAAGCTGTGATCCTCTGACAAACATGGAAAATTACATTAATGGTGCTATAGTTTACCCTGGGAAAAGGTATGCAAAGACAACTGTCTGCCAGTGAAAAGGTGGCATTAGAGAAAAATACTGTACGTAATTGTTACCTGCAGAATTTTCAAGAAATTACTAGCAACCCTAGTACCCTATGGAAGAGGTTACAACAGGAATAATTCTGTCATAGTGACACAACAGTCCTATGGAGTAATGTCTTTTTTGCGGTGGTCAGAACAGCATGTCACTGTGTAGAGGAATGCTCTTGTTCAGAGCTGTTAATATTTTACCAGAAGTTGGCCAAGGTGCAGAATCAATTCACTGTTTATGATTTATTAATGTAAATATTTCAAAGTTCTTGGTTCAGGTTCAGAACATGCACGAGTTGATGGTGTGCACATCTAAAGAAATTGAAGAAAAATGCATCCTTTTGCAGCATGGCAGATTTTTCCACATTGTTTGAAATGGACTAGAGATAGGTGAACTCTAAATTAGGACTTCACTTTATATCTGACTTTGGCGACCAGAGAAACGTAACATTAACAAGGTATTTGTCAATCCTTTAAACTGTTACAAACTGACTAAATGGTACAGAAACATGTATTATAGAACATCCCATAGTATACCATGTTATACTATCTACTATGGTACTATGGTATACTGTGGTAAACTTTCATATGGGTGGACTGGGACTTGGACAACTTTATATATTCTCCTTATTATGAGATTTTTGTTTTAATGAGATTTGACCTGTATTTTTTTTACAACATCAAGAGCGAGAGTCTAAAACGTTTAATGTATTGTTTAAAATAACATAACATAACCACTACTTTTCAAATGTGTACTTCCTAATGCTACCAATAAAAGATGGAGACATTTAAGTAACATTAACAAAACCTAATAATGACATGAAGCTCTGCATATAATCCATGCTTATGCGTATCAGCCTAAATCAGTGGTTTTCAAACCGGTCATGGAGGACCCCCGGCCCTGCTGGTTTTTGTTTCAACCTAGGTCTTAATTACTTAATTGAATGGTATATTGCTTTGTCAGGTCAATTAAAGATTCGATTAAGCAATTAAGACCTCAGTTGGAACAAAAACCAGCAGGGCAGGGGGTACTCCAGGACCGGTTTGAAAACCACTGGCCTAAATGGTGTCAGTCATGTAATTTGTGAAGTTTGGATATTATCAGGGTTCAATGATTACCTAAACGATACTCCTAACAAATAGAAATTAAATTCAATCGGTACGGTCTTCCATATGTTGTTTTTGTGGCATTTGAGAATGTTTTAATGTATGTCTTTGCAGCTTCACTATTACAGTTTGTATAGTATAAAATCAAAATTATGAGAATAACCACACTGTCGAGATCCTCCTGTCATCTGAAAAACCCGACTATCTTTCACCACACGTCTCTCGATCTCCACAGTGTGTGACGTCATTTACCTCGGCTCGGGTATTGCAGTGGAAAAACACCCGACCCATGCCAGGCTGGCTCGGCTCGGTCATAGCTTGGTTCTGGGTCAGGTCGGGTCGGCTGTGCCAGTGGAAAAGGGGCTCTCACTCCTCCCGTGCTGGCACTATTGAGCAATTGCCCATCAGTGGATTCCTTGGGTTCCTCGTCTATAATAACCCATATAAACTGTCAAACTCTGTGTGAAATGTTGTGTCTCCTAACTAGACGTGTTTTGTCACTTCCCAGTCCCTTTGTGTGTTGCCACTGGCGGTTAACATCTGAATCTGTCAGGAAAACCAGAGACACCCTTGTTATAATTTGCTGGAAGAGGGAACAAAGGGGATATAATTGAGAACCTGTTTGTATTACAGCACAAATAAAGACGGGACAGATGTTCACTGTAAGAGCAGGAGAAGGAACAATTTACAAAGGTCACACTGAACTGTTGTCAGCCCTGAACAAAACCAGTGGCCCCGGGGTGACTGTGTGAGACGTCCCGGAGCTCCCAGCCCTGCTCTGGACGAGATTACTCAATAATTAAATATCATTTCTGAGAAGCATCACTTTGGCTGGGATTGTCTGGAAATGACTGCTTATCAAAGCTACTGCCTCAACAACAACCAATTGAAGAGTCTGACCGACATTAAAAACATTTTCTTGAATTCCAGCCATTTGAAAAGTATCATAATGGATGTGTTGGCCTTGCATTAAATACGCTCTCAATACATAATTCCTTACATGAACATAGGGTAATCGCCCTACTTTGATATAATTTAATGGACCATATTTATGTATCAATAGGAGATAATGCATGCACATAAAAATGACCTCGGTCAGAAATATATACACACAAGGTCATTAATGCATTCACTTTAGCTGGTGAGTGGTTATTAATTATGTTAATGACAAGACTACATTCACTGTATGGTATTGCTTAGATTCCCCAGAAACCACTGCAGCAAATCATGCTCAAGGTCTGTTTAATGCAGCATTAAAATAACCCATTAAGACCCCTGCCGTGTTGCCAGGGGCCAGGGGCTGCAGAGTTGCATGTTTCCTGTGTAGAGAGGAATGCATCCCCAAGCAGCCACTTGGTCATCAGTGTAAACATTTGCCTAACTTGCCAAATCAAACTGCAGCTTTTTCTGTACATCACATATAGCATCCTGCGTTCTGCAGATGGTCTAATTTCTCTTCAATAGCAGTGAGATGTCAATATGAGGCAATCATTTACAATATATCAAATATTGGCAAAGGATCTGAAAAGAGTCACATACACCCCAGATCATGCCTATCAGTGAGATATGAAAATGAAAAGAATCATATCAGTCACAAGAGCAATCGTCTAAAGCAATCGAGCACATCAAACCAGAGGAGCTTTTCCAGATCAGCAGGGACACACGCACCCGGGGACACAAATGGAAATTGGGCTTCAAGGGATTCAAGACAGAAAACAGGAGAGACTTCTTCACACAGAGAGGCGTCACAATCTGAACAAACTCCCCAGCGATGTGGCTGAAGAGACAATTTGGGAACATTCAGAAACAGACTGGATAGGATCCTTGATCACTTAGTTATTAATGGACACCAAACGAGCACGACGGGGCGAATGGCCTCCTCTCGATTGGACACTGTCTTATGTTCTCATGTTCTAATAACGCACTGATACCTATACAATACTTTTTATCGACAGTAACCAAGGTGACATTTCTAAAACCAGGCCGACCCGGCTTCAGATAAATAATGTTTGCATTTTCAATTAAATATTTAACCAGTTCCCACTGTCTAACCACTGCTAGACCCAGCTGAACAAACATGCAGAGACATCACGGCTGCATTTGCAATATAGTGTAATTTTACATTTCCTGAATCTTTGACAGTAATTATAATTTTAAAAATTTATTTTCAATGTTCCTAGATCTCACAGTGATAAAATAAGTGTAAAAGGGTTATAATTACGTTTTTCTTTGTATGCATAGTTTCAGTTTTTTAGTTTTATATTTATTCACTTCAGTTAATTCCATGGTTAGTTTTGTGCTTTATTTCACTAGGTGATCTCCCCTCCCCAGTCTGTTTTAACGATCAAACATTTTAATTGATTAATTGGATAATTGGGAACAGCTTTTTCCTTTAGTATAAAACTGTTTTTTGTTGTGTGGCATGATTGTGTGTGCGTGAGGTGCAGTGCAGGAGTGAGGGAAACAAGGAGAGACTGAAATGAAGACATTAAGACAAAGGAGACATTTAAATGGAAAAATAATGTATTCAACTGTTGGTGTTATGGAAAAAGGATGTATTTTAAAGAAACACGCAAAAGAAAGTATTTTAGCCTAGAGTGTGCTAGTGTTCTGTATTGTATTGCTTGTATTGGTATGATTGTATTACTTGAATACCTCTCTTCAATATATTGTTTTGTGAAAATAAAGACTTAAATCTTACATTTCTGCACCCACTTAACTGCTTAAAAAGAAGGTATTGCAGAAGTGGATGTAGGCGACCCTGACCCCTAAATCAACAGGGTGGTGCAGTTGGACAGTGCCCTTGCCATGCTACATAAGGCAGATATGGTTTATGGTATATCATTGTGCTACAGGGAGTTTGTCAATCTGAGCAGACCAGTTCAGTGACAGCTTGAAAGAGATTGACAAAGTGCAATGCTCAGCCTCAGCCAATAAACTGAGATGAACAGTGAAGGGGTAAAATAATTATAATAATCACCACTTAGGTTTCTGCTCTGGGTTTATTTATAATACCCGTTCACCAGTTAAGTGACAATACATAGATCACTGGACTGGGATGCTATTAATGGGTTTCCTTCAACTCAAGTCTTGTGAAGACGATTCCGGCTTTAGCTGAGCGTGTTCCTGTGAAAACCCAGTTGATGAAGAGCGATGACATCAGTGTGCGCTGGCGGGACGCAGGACGCACGACGCCCGACGCCCCTCGGCCGCTTCCGCGGTGCTGGCGCGGCGCCTCGGTGCTCCTCGGCCGGCAGCGCAGTCCGGCTGAGCGGCGGCGGCGGGCAGACATGGGGCACGGTAGGGCACCTTGTGTACCTTTAAACCCTTCTGGGGGACAGGAGCAGCGCTGAGAGGCATGCATGTCGTTGTATACAGCCAGGATGGGCTTTCTGAGTATTTGCTGGATTGCACTCCGGTTTGACAGACATATTTGAATTTGCTTGGAGAATGATTCTTGTGGGAAGTAAGTCATGTTGCCAGGCTCATCATCAAGACTAATAGACACATAACAGTAATAACGAGGCACTCCTGGCATGGCTGTTGAATGATGTATTTTAGTTTTAGCAGAGCACAGACGGTATAATTACTATTATCCCAGCTAACACGCGTTCAGCTCGCAACGTTGTAGCAAAGTAATGCTGTTCGCTGTGTAGCAGTAGTAGCAGTAGTAGCAATGTTACCGTGTTTTGCTTTATTTTTCTGCTTTCATGTATGACACTAGGCAGATGTGGTCTGGTATTCTTTACTATCTCGTTTTGTATTTTCGCAGCAGAGGGGAAACTGTGGGAAGAGTTTGTGAATGATTTCTCTTGACTGTGGTTTCACAGACTGGATTGACTGTTTATAGTGATGGGTCGACCTTGCTGTGTTTGATACTGGACCCGCCTGCTTTTGTGACTTGTTCCTATTTATATGTCAATGTATAGCTGAATATGCTTTTCTATAGATGGCAGCGCATTGTTGGTGTACAGCTGGCACAGTTGTGTGTGCCCCTGCCAGGCACAGCTGGACTGTCCAGATGCTCAAGTGTTACTACTAAGACGTTTATTACACTCCAGACTGGATCAACAAATGTTTTTCTTAGTTTCAGTTTCATGTATTATTATCATTAACGTCTGGGGTGTTATACACTTCATGTCACAACAATTTAGCACCTCAGGGATGGCCAGTGCTGAACACTAACATTTGTAACTAACATTTATGCAGTTCAGTGTTCAAAAGACTACAATGTTTTAAATGGTTTTCAAGAGAATAGACCAGCCATCACTTTGAATTGCTTGGCATGATGTAGTATATTGTGTATTATCTGCCATGACTTCTTTAGAGATAAAGTGTAGTAGGAACAGTAAACACAACGGGCAGATAACACATCTGTTACCACAATCTCTTATTTTCTTTACATCTATTACTGTTTCTGCTTCCTGGAGGGGCGTCACAAGCGAGTATCTCTTTTTAAGGGAATTGTGAGTCAAGCATTGAGCAACTTTTCAATTAATCTAATCGCACTTCTTGAGAATTCCCCATATTGTGCCCTTGACACACTCTTCTGATGCAAGAGATTGTTGTCTGAGTTCATGGTAGATGACAACAATAACTAAAAGTACTGGTGCTGTTTTAAAACAGTGTTTGCTCTCTCTACATTGTTTTAATGCACATGCCCCATTTGCTACAGTGCACATTGTTTGCAGATGACTCATTGGAGAGATTCAGTACTTTGTCCATGATTAGCAAAAGGCTACCTCTGCTAAACCCAACATCTCCAGTCACCTTCGAGGAATATATTTAATATACCTCTCATTCATCACTCCTAATTTACTGTGTCGCTCTGAGAAGGCGAGTCAGTTTCGAAGAAGGCGCAGAAGACACAAGTCCGTCCGGCCTGCCAACACCAGCAGAGACGTGCATGTTACTGTGTGCATTTTGAAGTTCAAAATAGTTGCCTCTCTCAACACAGTTAAAAGACACTACAGCTGACAAGACAACCCTCGTGTAGACTCAACTGAGGGCGAATCACTAATTGCATTGATTAGTATTGAACATGGGAGGCATTCACTGTGCAAATCTTCTTTTAATATACTTCAATATGTTCAGCAAAGTAAAACTGTATGTCTTTGTTTTCAGAATGCCAAACCACAGTCCCTTTCTGTGTGACGATCATTTATTTCCAGATTTTACTATTATTTCACGGTAAGTTTGACTGACTGCCTTCCTCTGTCATTCATTCTGTATTTGTTATGTATCTTGCTCACACCATTATTTGGTGAAATCACTGGCATTTAATAGTAGCCAGCTAAATGTCCCTTATTAAACAAGGAGCAGCTAATGGAGATGATTTTAAACATTACATGAAGAGCAACTGTCCTTAGGCTTACACTGTTGACTTAAAATCACCCACAAATAATATATATTTAGCTCGTCAAGGTTTAACATTTTGTTATTTTGCATCAAAACTAGAACAGACAAACAAAACTGTGGGCAGCCAGCAAATCTCTGTTCGAGGATCAGGGAGAGTAAATACCCATGTTGGAAACCAGAAACAAATAGGCATATTGTTTAGATTGGCATTTACATTTGATAATCATGTCTTCATATATTCTTACAGGTGGACTTTGTAATATGATGAATACAAGAACTGTGCTAGGTAAGCCTTATTGCTCCTGTACTAATAATGCGGACATCCGTGATTAATTAGGGACAGCGGAAGCAGTCATTAACACTTTTTTCAGGGGTGGAATTTGTTTGTGTTTCAACAATATGTCCAGCATCTGACATGTGTCCAATAGAACAACAGGTCAGTTTACAATAAATGGTAGCATGTATTACATTTTCATTTAAATAGAGAAATGAGAAAACAAACTAGATAGGGGGAAAACAAGAATGAAAGGTAACAATAAACCAGGCATGTAATGATTTCAGAAGCTTTAAACATTTTCTACAAAGTTACGATTATTGATGTCACATTGAGCTTGATTGTTGATTGTTGTTTCTAAAACAGTCCCGACAGAGTCTTTGCATGATTGTGGTAATTCAGGCTGGTGTGCAAAGGACCAAAGCCGCTGTCCTGCCAATACCTCACCCTCTGGGAATCCAGGTAAGAAAAGGAAACTTGTGGATTGAATACGTGAATGAATTAAGAACTGTTCATATCATGTAATGTCCATATAAGTTCACCAGAGATTTAAGTATGTGAGGCATATTCTTCCCAGAAAGCACGTCATTGTCTACTTTAAAATACATTCCACATTCCCCTCAAGGCCAGAATAATCTGTTTTCCTGCCAGAAGTCTAGATGACTTGTGGTCAAATTATTGTATATTATGAACAATATAAAGAACTTTTCTCTGAGGGCTGCTGTGTCCAGGCAGTCACATGCAAACAACCGTGGCACTAGCCCTGAACTCGGGAATCATATTTCCATACATCACCTGACTAGATTAACACAGAACTCACACCTGGCCTTCTCTTGTAGGATGCTGACAGGTATACTACAGTGGAGTACAGTCAGATATCAGTGTGTTATAGTGATCAAAGTTATAACAGCACTCCTAGACTCCGTGTCCAATAAGTGGATGTGAATTAACTGCTAATCCATTAAGACTTAAATGACATTCCTAAAATTACATATATATATATATATATATATATATATATATATATATAACAAGTGTACAACACTTAGAACTGGAAAGAAAAAGGAATCGCGACTTGAAAAATCTACTACTTGCTGCTGATGACATCTTTACACAAACACAAGACCTGCGGCTCCAAATTCAAGTGAGAAAACTGGACTCGAACTGAACTTGTTAGACCAAAGTCAGGTTCAACCACTTCGTTAAAATTAAGAAAATGAACGTAGTTCAAAAGATAAGTCACAAACACGAAATTAAAAATGTAGATTTGAAGGAAACTTATTTGACCAATGCATACTACCAGTGCTTCCTCACGGCTCTGAAAGCTGGTCACTAAAAGCCAAAACGATAGAGAACCTGGATGCCACACACACAAGCTTGAACAGGATACATGCTTCTGATTGCAAGAAGAGACAGAAAAACGCATCGCTCAGGGAACAAATAAAAGTGTGTGCCATCACTGACAGAGTGAAAATGGACACACTGTGAGAGGAACAAAGATGGACAGAAGAAGCTATAGAATAGATTGCAAGAGATGGAAAAAAGGCCTAGAAGACGAACACAGAAGATGGGAAGATGAAATAAGAACACGTGACCTGGAAAAGAGACGTTGTACATCAAAACAAGTGGAAATGGTTTGGGGAGCTTTATATATTTCCTCTCCTGTCCTCTCTGTTTTTTACTGCCTTTCTTTTTGGGCTGGCACATGATGTTTCACATGAATATGAGTCCTTGTGCGCATTAATGACGACCTATTCTGGAGCTCTGATTGAGGACAGTGCTGTTTTCTGTTAGAAGTGCTTTCTTCACATCGTTGAGGTGTGTTCGTGGCTGGATGCGTTCAGCCAGCCACACTTAATGACCAGCAGTGTTTATTAAATCAACATGACGTTACCAGCACCACTTCTGATCCGCTGTCCATCCCAGAGTGAGCCTTCGTCGGTGATTCCCGCCACACCTTCAGAAGAAGAGACATCCAACGAGAGCCTACAAAGTTCAAAGCCAGTCTTCAAATGCAAAGCAGTTTGATTTGGCAAGACCTGACTTGTTTATGTTCCCAGATCAAGTATGCAAATCACCTTGGCATCCTATCCCTCTTCTGAAAGCCTCTCATTGTGCGTAGGCATGTTTATTTATGGAGTCATGCTGAAAAGATTATGATTCTACATGGTAAAGTGTAAAGATTATTTAAACATTTATTTATTTCTACATGTATGTATTCATTTATTTATTTATTCATTTATTTCAACATGTATTTTTTAATTTATTTCCCATTTTTCGCTTTGCTATTTACATTTCTCAGGGTGCCTTTACATTTTGAAGTGTCTCTTGTATGTATTTTTAAATCCAGTGCACTTATTGGCTAATCCAATAAATGTATAAACTACTGGTCAAAAGTTTTAGAACACTCCCATTTTTCCAGTTTTTATTGAAATGTAAGCAGTTCAAGTCCAGTGAATAACCTGAAATGGTACAAAGGTAAGAAGTAAACTGCCTTGATGCCTTGTACTTAACTGTATTTTTGCACTTTGTATTGCACATATGTTGTAAGTCACCCTGGATATGGGTGTCTGCCAAAAAATAATAATAATAAACTGCCAGAGGTTAAAAAAACTAGGTTACCAAAAACTGAAAAATCATGTACATTTCAGCATTATAGAAAAAGGCCTTTTTCATGGAACAAGCAATGGGTTAACAACTTACAGCTGTTCTGCAGCAATGGAAGTAAATTAAGCCTTGATAGTTGATGCTAACAATTCCTACAGGTGTCCAAACTTGTGTTGATTACTTACAAACCCTCTGTCTGTAAAGCAGTGTTGGAACAGACTTAAGCATTATTTGGACAGTATTGTATTGCAGGAAGTAGTATATTGCTATCATAATGGCATCTGCCAGACCTCTTCCTGTCAGCGTTTCCTACACCATCAGAAGGCACTTGGAAACTGGAGGGAACGCTGACAGGAAGAGGTCTGGCAGACGCAAAGCCACAACAGAATCAGAAGACAAGTCTCTGAGAGTCAACAGCTTGCGTGATCGGCAGGTCACAGGACATCACATTATTTGTCATTTAGCCGACGCTCTTATCCAGGGCAACTTATATTTGTACCCATTTATACAGCTGGGCATTTTACTGCAGCAATCTAAGTGAAGTATCTTGCTCAAGGGTACAACAGCACTGCCCCACCTGGGATTCGAACCCACAACCTTCCATGAGTCCAGAGCCGTAACCACTACTCTACAGTGCAGCTTCAAGAAGAGCTTAACACTGGTCGGAGTAAGCCAGTCTCCGTTTCAACTGTGAAGAGAAGACTTTGAGCTGCAGGGTTGACCGGTCGAGTGGCAGTAAGAAAGCCATTGCTAAGATGGCAAAATAAGAAGAAGAGGCTCGCCTGGGCCATGAAGCCCAGTGGATGACTGAAGACAGGAAGAAGGTCTTATTGACTGATGAATCAAAATCTGAAATCATCGGTTCATCACGCAGGGTTTTTGTACACTGTTGAGTAGGTGAAAGGATGGTTCCTCAGAGTGTGACACCAACTGTCAAACATGGAGGAGTAGCGTGATGGTCTGGGGCTCTTTTGCTGGAGTCGGCGACTTGCACAGAGTGAGTGGCACCCTGAACCAAAATGGCTACCACAGCATTTTTCAGCGCCATGCAATATGGTATACGCCTAGTTGGTCAGGGGTTCATCGTACAGCAAGATAATGACCCAACACATACCTCCAGGTTATGTCAGAACTACCTTAGAAGAAAAGAACAAGACGGTAGGCTTAAAATCATGGAATGGCCAGCACAGTCTCCAGACTTCAACCCCATCAAGCTGGTTTGGGATGAACTGGACAGAGGGGTAAAAGCAAAGCAACCTACAAGTGCAACACATTTGTGGGAACTTCTGCAACAGTGTTGGGAAGAACAATATTTAATGTCCATTGTAGAAAGAATGCCACGAGTGTGTTTGGCTGTTATATCTGCAAAAGGTAACTAACAGAACGATTCCTTTTTTTATCTCCAATTGTTTAATTGTTCTATGCTTTAATTTCAGAGTACACTGAGACATTAACCTGCACACATTTCAATAAAAACTGGAACATTTGAGGTGTTCTAAAACTTTTGACCAGTATAGTGGACATAAGAAATAACTTCTGCTCATCAGGAATCAAATCCACATCACCGTGTTCACAGTTCATATTTATATAGCCTGTGTTCTATGGATCTACAATAAATGAATGCACTCGTGGTTTTAAATGCTTAGTGGAGAATTAATGATGGGGTCAATTGTCATTATCCCATCTGTAGTTATGATCATTGTCTTTTTTTATGTTTACTTTTTACAGATGTTCCCGATAAAGCAAAAATAATTTCCTGTTGGTACAAACCGGTACAGAGCGTTAACTGCACTTTTGATCCTGGAAATAATAACCCACACAACACAAATTACATCTTGATTATCTCGAAGTAAGTGTCAATGTTATATTCAGTGACTAGTGAAAAATCAAGGGCAGTAAACAGGAAGTACCTGTCCTCTGTGCCAATGTCCGTTTCCTGCCCTTTGTCTTAAGCTCAATGGGGTGAGCAATCCTATGGCTACAAAAGCTTTTAAAGTTTTCTTGTAAACATGCCAGTATACTCTTCTAACAGATCCACCGATTACAGAACACAGACCTTGTTCATGAAGCTGTTTGTCAGAAAACAACTGGAAAAGTCACACTGTGAAGACGATACCGGATTTGTCTTGTATAGGATCCGTATTGATTCCTGTTTTCTGTGAGAGCGGCGTTGCGGGTGTTTTTTGGTTTTTGGTTAAATTTCAGGATTGACTCGTCAGGATGCACACAGTATCTTTGAAAGCTATCCAGTGTGTAAATAGAACTCATTGACAGTGTTTTATAGATAGGATGTATCCCATATTGCATTAGGATTTCAAAGGATTCATGTGAATCATATACATAATCTTCTTTTCTTTTATATAACAGGGAAAAATTTAACCATTGCATAATGAGCGATTTGGAATTCAATGCATATGTCATGGCACTGAACAACGTAACCAAGAGTGAATCCATCTCTGACCCTTTTAAGGTGATGAAAAGAGAGCACGGTAATACAGACACATTTCTCTTATTTTAATGTTTTCAATTACTGCTCAAAATACAAACCGTCTGATTTGATATGTATATTTACTAATGCATTGAATGCAGAGCCCCTTATCGGAGACCATCCACAGAATAGTGAGAAATCATACTAATCTTTAAAATATGAAATAGTGAGAAGTCTTTGGATGCCTTTCTTTGCCAGTGACACACCCCTGTTTAAATTTTAAAATTTAAAAACTACAAACCTTTGTTCTGTGTCAGCTGCTACTGTGCTCTGCTCAGTGATACACAGGTGTGCAGTTTTCTGTTCGCAGGCAGGTCCGCGTTGTGAAACCCTGTGTCCCTGGGAGATAGTTAGGTCCATAAATATTTGGACAGTGGCACAATTGTCATCATTTTGGCTCTGTACAACACCACAATGGATTTGAAAGGCAAAATGCCCCCAGAACAAGCAGGAACTAAAGACACTGCAGTGCAGGCCTGGCAGAGCATCACCAGGGAAGAAACCCAGCTTCTGGTGATGTCTATGGGTTCAGACTTCAGGCAGTCATTGACTGCAAAGGATTTGCCACCAAGTAATGAAACTCACAATTTAATTCATGATTATGTTAGTTTGTCCAAATACTTTTGAGCCCCTAAAACTGGGGGGATCACATATAAAATTGGTGTAATTCCTACACTGTTCACCCAATTTGGATGTAGCTACCCTCAAATTAAAGATGAAAGTCTACACTTAAAGCACATCTTGATTGTTTCCTTTCAAATCCACTGTGGTGGCGTACAGAGACAAAATGATGACATTTGTGTCACTGTCCAGATATTTATGGACCTAACTGTAAGTACCTGAGATACATAAGGAAGACCAAGAGCAGTCTGTACTAATGTGTAGGTCTTAACAACAATTAAAATCAGGGTCCGCTTTTGTAGTCTATACTTTAGACTCCTGTGGTTTCCTTTGAGAAGCTGGGGACGAGTCAGTATCATGAGGCCGAGGAATTGCATTATTTATATTTGAAATGCGATATAGACCAGCAACACACATGGCCTTAAATCAGAGTGAGTAGTGAGAGAAAAACAAAGGGGTCAATTTGTCAGCCTAATGTTAAACATAGCTTTTCCCTTTGACTAAATTAACAGCATGCCATGTTTGTATTTGAAGAGAAATTACCTGCTCCGACGTTGACAGAACCGGACACAACCAAAACCGATTTGGTCACGAAGCTGAGCGGCGTGGATAAGGGTGGACTATCGCATGATCATATAATTTGCCGTCTCCGATACAGAGAGTCATCTGCTGATCTCTGGACACAGGTACAGTCTGTAACAACGCTCACCGTCTCCAACAACTGAGCAACTTAATGTAGATACGTTAGTATCAATAGGAACAGGTTTACAAAAACCCGTGAAAGCTAATATAAATGGTGGGATTCTTTACTCCCCAGTACAGAATATCATAGAGTCTTCATAGGAGACTTATTAAAATGGACAGCTTTTCCTAAAGGGCATTTAAATGTCTTGTCCCTCATTTGAAATGATTTATTTTGTTTCATACCAAGAGGAGCTTCTGTATATGGTCAACTGGGAGAAGTGTTTTGTATTCTCTGTTTTAAAACTACCTGAACCCCTCTATGATTAATTATAATATGCATGGAGTAATTTAAAGAAAATATATCTGTTTCTATATGAATGTGTCACACTTATCTGTTGTAAGTGAGTTGTTTTCTTCATGGAACTGGACTTTGTCTCATCGACAACAGGTTCAAGTGAACTTGACAGACGATACGATCACAATCAGGAATCTACAGCCGTTTACCCAGTACCAAGTTGAGGTTTCCTGTCGTAAACCGATACAGATACACTGGAGTGACTGGAGTGTGACGGTGTTGGGGAAGACTCTGGAAGACGGTACGTTTCATTCCTCCCAGACTTCAGTCTTCAATGTCGTACAGAATATAAAGGTCAAGTGAAGGGTATCATGGAGACGTCCGAAGAATAAAAATGCGTGCTGGGCTGAGGGTGGGCCGAAATATCATTCATGTCACTGAGCTGGAGCTTTCTCAGTGCCAGGAGTTACCGCCTCACATCGAGCGCCGAGGCCAATGACTATAACTAGGCAGGAGAGGGAACGAGAGTGACTGGTGAACGAACAAATCGTTAAAGCAAAGCTGTTGAAAGGCAGAAGTACGGTGAGAGTCCTTCATCGCATATTTCCCCAACAGGAAAAGTGACACAGAATAATGGCAGATCACAGTCTGTTACGTGCTGAGCAAGTGTGGCTGGAGTGTTTTTGTTGCGGCGCAGTGTGTGAGTTGTTGTTTTGCCTCCCGTCAGCTCCTTCCAAAGCACTCGACATCTGGCTCACCAAGGAGGCCCCCAACTCTGAAGGACGCAGACAGGTTCTCCTCCGATGGAAGGTAATTACAGCAGCCTTTTGTTTTTTCATGTGATGCAGATACTGGGGGTTACAACACGGCTGTCATAATTGAATATAGGTAGCTTGACAAATAATTCCCAATGCGGCTTAATCAACCAGAGACAACCAACAACATATTCAGAGAGTAAGTAAAACACAGTTGGTGTGCGCTACTCACAGCTTGCAGGACTGGAGTCGGTAGCAGAACTCGGGTTGTTTCCAGTGTAGACAGCAGTTTGAGTTGAAGCACGAGTTCTGCAGTGGCACAATGTTAATCCTTTTACGCGTGTGTGTGTGTGTGTTTGTTTATAGGTTTTAAATGACAGTGATAGCCATGGGAAGATCCTCGGATACCAAGTGCACTACTCAAATGTGAATGATCCGTCATCGCACATGGAGATTAACACAACCGAGACAGAGACAGAGTTCAATGTCACAGCAGTGGAACATGAAGTGACTGTATTGGCCTTTAATTCGGTTGGTCATTCCCCAGCAAGCAGTGTTCGGATCCCTGCAAGCCAGACAACAGGTGATCCCTGCTTTTCCACTGATATCTATCTATACTTATAAGTATTTAAGCATTTTCTCTTTCAGATAGCCAGATTACATATAACTGGCATGCTTGTACACAATAACAATATTTCCCTAAAAATGTAATTTCCAGATCTTTTCTTGTCAGACCACCCACCGGTGGAAGCAGCCCAGGCTTTTCCTGAGAGTGGTGAGCTTTGGGTGAAGTGGGAAGCCTCCAATGGAACCGTGAGTGCATATGTGATCCAGTGGTGTGTGGATAAAGACCCCTGTGTCGTGGACTGGCAATACGTTAGTAACGACACACACCAGACACGCCTGTCAGGTAAGACAAGCAGTCGAATTCAGGTTTCAAATGATTCTGGGGACTCGTCAGACGCAGCAGTCAATAATGGTGGACAGTGACTGCTTCCAATCTCAATGTATCATTCTGCACATGCCATGTATTTGACACACGCCAACCACATGTATGTTCTTAGCAAGAGTACTGCCTCCCCTAATGTACTAATGTCACCCTGTTGGTTTTACAGGTATTGAGCGTCTGACATGTTACAACATTTCTATTTATCCCATCTATGAGAAAATGCCCGGACCTCCAATCTCCATCCAGGCTTATCTTGAGGAAGGAGGTAAGGAGAGAAAGGGGAATCTATTTTAAGAGGGTCTGAATAGTTTAGTTTGAAATGCTCTCCTATCCGGTACAATTTCCACTTCTACCTACCCAGCTATGGACGGGTGACAAATTAAAGGAAAAACCAACATGCAGTGTCTCAGTAAGGTGTTGGGCACCACGAGCCCCAGAACAGCTTCAATGCTCTTGGCACAGATTGTACGAGTCTCTGGACTCTACTGGAGGGATGGACACCATTCTTCCAAAAGATATTCCCTTATTTGTGGTTTTGATGATGGTGGTGGAGAGCGCTGTCTAACACGTCAGTCCAGAATCTCCCATAGGTGTTCAATTGGGTTGAGATCTGGTGACTGCAAAGGCCATAGCATATGAGTCGCATCATTTTCATACTCATCACACCATTCAGTGACCCTCGTGCCCTGTGGATGGGCATTGTCATCCTGGAAGAGACACTCCCATCAGGAGAGAAATGTGTCGCCATAGGATAAAGGTGATCACTCAGAATAACTGTGTAATGATTTGCAGTGACCCTTCCTTCTAAGGGGACAAGTGGACCCAAACCATGCCAGGAAAATGCCCCCCCACAGCATAACAGAGCCTCCGGACCCCCTCACTGTAGGGTCCAGCAGTCAGGCCTGTCCCGTTCTCTTGGTGTCCCACACATGCACTCGCCCACTTGTCCAGAACACGAGCCAGTTGAGCGTCTGTGTGACTGAAGCTCCTGCCATTCGTGCCCCAATAATGACCCCTCTTTCCATCTTGATCCAAAATCAAGGTCAGCTGGGCCTGCTCAGCATTTGTATACATGCACAGAGCATGATGGGATGTTTATTGCTTAATTGTATCATGCAGTGCACCTGTTTGGAGGCATATGAATTCGTTACATTCCTCCACTCATTTATTCAGGTTTTTTCTTTAATTTGTCACGCGTCTGTGCTTGTCTGTCTGTATTGATCCGTCTGTCTGTCTATTCATCACTCAATTTTCTTATTCTAGCTCCTGGGCCGGTTCCTAGTTTGAGGATAACGGATGTAACACACAACTCAGCGACGGTGCACTGGGGCGAGATCATGAAGGAGGAGAGACACGGCTTCATTCAGAACTACACCGTGAGCCTGGAGTGCAACAGCAGGGTGAAATGTAAGACACGCCTCTGTCTCTCCACACAGGACAATGTCAGGTTACTGTGTTTAGAAACAACTATGCAAAGTTAACAGCGTATGGAACCACAATTGGCTGAAAATGTAAAAATGCATCAGTATTGTTTAAATCTTGCTGAACCCGTTGTGCTGCTGTGCTGTTTCTCGTATCGTTGTGCTTTTCGTAAAGTTTGCTGTTCACACGGCACGATGCTTAGGAGATATTCCATTGTCTTAGTTCATGTTTCAGAAGGTTTTTCTGCCCCCAAACAAAATCTAGTACTTTCTTGTGTGGTTTGCAGATCACAGCTTTGAAATTAACATGACATTATTATATATTTTTTTTAGTAACTCGGACAGTCCAGTCAAGTGTACTGCATTGGAAATTCACAGCCCTGGAGCCCAACACGCAGTACACGGTGTCTGTCACCGCATCTACAAATGGAGGACATTCTGAACCTTCAAGAAGCACTTTCACAAGTTATTTTGGCAAGTTGATTTCGAGACCTGTCTCTGTGTGTCCTGATGGCAGAGGTGGCAGCTGAACGCCGGGCACCTGTATGCGTGTGCCATTTTTAGCGCTCCGATGTTGTGACAGTTACTGCTCTTAGAAGTGTACCTCTAAATCTGTAGGCTCTATTCATAATGAAATGCATTTTATTGTAAAATCAGTTTGTTTATGAAGGCTGGAGGTCATATCTTGACTGCATAATGTGTGACTGACTTGGCACCGTCCGATATTAACGTCTGCTCACATGACTCTTCCTGCCCAGACCCCTACATCGCCGTGCCCATCGTGCTGCTGTTGCTGTTCCTGGGAATTGGGATCATTGTACTCAGAATATTGTAAGTATTCACAATAAAGCAGTGTTTATTGAATCTGTGGTGTCTTGTATATGTGGGTGTGTTTGTGTAAAACGCATTTTATGTAGAAAACTGCGCAAGAATGTAGGCTGTTCAAACTCCGAGCAGAGAGCAGTGAAAACATGTCAACAAAGCCTTCAGTGCCAGCCTGGCTGTGCTTTCTCCCGATTTCTTCTATGGCACGAGGACATTGTTTCTGGGAACATTTTAAGATGAGAGAGCTAACAAACTTGACTTATTATTGATCCCACCTGGTTCGTTTGTGTTCACAGCCTGAAGAAGACAATCTTTAACAAAGTCCCGGACCCCTTAGACAGTGGCATTGGAAGGTGGCTGCTGGATTTCCCCAGTGAGGTACATTGCTTTTTATTCATTTCTCCACACATTGTAATTCACGCTTTCTCCACCAGAGACAGAGGGAAGAAAATCTTTGGAGTGTGTCACCCTCTTGTGGTGGCAGAGTGAAATACAAAGTGAAAGAAAATGAACATGTTTTATTGGTTAGTTATCTTGAAAATGGGTGTAAACACGGTGTAAAGAAGTTTTAGTGTTCATTTTCATCAGTGCTCATCAGACAATAATAAATCTACACCACCCTTCTCACCCCACAGAAGCAAGAAACCATTAAAACCCTTAAACTTGAGGAAGATTTCTACACTGGTGACTTACAGATCGAGAACTGGAGCGTGGAAGCGGAGAAGGGCAAGTGCTCGTTGATCAGCGAACGCCTGGAGAAGACCGTTCTCAACCCCTACGTGGCCGAGCCGCCGTCCTCGCACAAGACGGAGGATGAGAGATACGCGTGTCCGCGTCGCGACCCAGGGCCACCCCACGCACCCGAGACAGACAAGCTGTCCAGACCATCCAGCAACACGGACACTCAGAGACTGGACTACGGTCCTTTAGAGCCAGCCGAGCAGGACTACGTCAGACACACAGTGTTAGAAACAGAGGACGACCTCCAGCCAGTCAGCGAGATGAATGGCAGCCCTCTGCCACACTTTCCAGAGGAATCCACCGTCTCTCCAGCTGTCCAGGTCCTGGCTGGCCCCACCTACGTCCTGATGCCCGCGTAGAGACTACGCTGCCACTGTTGTTTAAATCAGGAAAAAACTGATGCCTACATTTGTTTTTTTGTAATGAGATCAATTGTTTCTCCTAAATGAAGATCAACTTCAAATTCCACCTGAGGACGACGTCATATGTCTGTCGATTTTGTTAATTTATTTTTATACCTCACACCACTCAATCATTGCCACCATCACAAAGGAGACTAAACCATTACTGTTCCACTGGTTACAAATGAGTTGGCAAACACCACCTGGACAATTCATATGAAGTTGACCTCATAATCATTTAATATTCAAAATCATGAAGGGCATCGACCACATCAAACCAGAGGAGCTTTTCCAGATCAGCAGGAAAACACGCACCCGGGGACACAAATGGAAATTGGGCTGCAAGGCATTCAAGACAGAAAACAGGAGACACTTCTTCACACAGAGAGGCATCACAATCTGAACAAACTCCCCAGCGATGTGGCTGAAGAGACAATTTGGGAACATTTAAAATAGACTGGATAGGATCCTTGATCACTTAGTTATTAATGGACACCAAACGAGCACGATGGGGCGAATGGCCTCCTCTCGATTGGACACTTTACGTTCTTAATATATGGTGTCAGCGTGTATTTGGAACGATGGGAGCTAGATACCGGTGGGGTCCGATGGGTACCGGATTGGTTTCTACATTATCCATGAAGCATTTCTTTAAAGCTTAAAGATGGTTTTCATTAGAAAACCAGATGTGTCAGTTAAGTAAGCAAAGCTTGTACATTAGCTAGTTTCATTTGGATCTGTATGGTGTGTCAGGTATTTCTTGTCAAAATAAAATGTTATTTACTGTTTTTTGTATCATTACAATTAATTATCTATTGGTGATCTAGAGCATCACTTTGCTACATCGTGTTCCTTCTTGCAAAAATATCTTCACATTGGTCTTAGTTTGTCTATAACGCTCAACACCGGAACAGTAAGAGGTGAAAAAAAGGAAACGGAGACGAAGCAAGTGTGACTGGATATGCATTTTCTTCCATTTTATTTATTACACAGTTTGTAGGTTTAGGATTTCTGTAAAAATAACATTTATATTCTAGACATGCACTACTTCAGTAAAATAATAGTGGCAAGACCTATGCAGTGGAACAGAAGCTACAAAACACTGGTCAACATCTATAATGCCAACTCTATATATATCTTTTTGGTTAAAGCAGTAATATTAGTGTTGGGTTTAAAGTAGAGAAGACAACTTGATAAGAACAGCAAACAATTCTGGAGACAATACAAGTAAAAGACTTATCACCGGCAGTTGTCATAATAGCTTACAACTTGGAAAATGAAAATGTAAAGGTGTGTTTCCAGCAGACACCGTTTGGTGTTCACACATCTGCAGCTCCAAACATGCGTGGGCTTGTCATGTGACCTACTGTCCCATCCGTGCGTCCCCCAACCCTCCTACTCTCTACTGTACCTTCTCTCTCCCCACTTAGGAGAGACCTTTTATTTTCTAGACTTCACTGCCCCCCCCCCCGACGATATGACCAGTGCTATAACAATGATTGCTGGAACATATTTTAAGACGACCCTGAACAAGTTCACGCTTGTGTTGCATAGAACGACATCTTATAAAGTAATTAAACAAACAAATAAAAAAAATGACCACTTCAGTATTAAAAGGAAATCAGCCCAGGCTGTTATTCTGTCTTATCTCCTCCAAGAGTGGACAAGAGCCTGCTTATCAATGTCAGTTGTGCCAGTTAACCCAAATCGCTCTACATTCAGTTTTTTATGCCGATTATAAACAGGTGCCATTCAAGACGATGCTTTTTACAGGCGTTCTGCATCACTGTCCACGTTGTCCTCAAAGTGACCAATACAATACAAGGTTGACCGTTTAATAAAAATTATACCAAATAACTAAAGGCGTGGTTAAAAACAGAAATAACACCAATTCCTTAAATGTAACCAAATTAAATTCATGACCAAGTTTTGACAAAGAAACCACAATATTGTAATACTAAGAATACGTTTCAATTAGACCATTTGATGGACAGTCATGGGTGGACAGCTGTTCTCCATGACTGCATTTCAACTTTGTTTGATGAACAAGTATTTAAAAATATATATATTAAAAAAAACTGCCTGGTGCAATCCCAAAGTGTCGAATATACTTTTGTCCAATTTACCAACTACATTACAAGAGAGACTAGCCACATAAAGAGCACTGAGGCCGGCTGCATAAAACTATATCAGACTAGTCTCAATCTGACAGTTAGTCGCTCAAATCAAGACTAAGACCCGTCTGAGGACATTTTATGCAACGTTTTTAACCGAGTATCATTAGCGTGACTTAATTACACTAAGACCAAGACTGTTTATGTTTATGCAACCAGCCCCAGGAATGCATTTGGATTTCCAACTTGTGTCTACGAGTTAATTATACAGACACGCGGGTAAGAAAATACTGTGATTGGGAGCTCAGTACACGTAAGACTGCCCCTTATAAATTAAAAATGGTATTCACTGACCAATACTCCTTAAAAAGGAAATTCACATTAAATTTGTTCTGTCAGTATAATGAACTCCGCATCCGCATCCATTGAATGTTTATGATCAATCTCAAACTTAGTGAATGACTTTAAAACCTAAAGATATGTTTTTAATTGGTCTCATTCTGTACATCCTGATCTGCACACACTTTTAAATTCCAAAGATGAAGCCTGAGATGCTACTACTAGTGCAAATGTGGAACCGTCCAAGACGCAACGTTCGTCCGATTCAATCTTCTCAGACGAAGCAAGTTTCCAAGGGTAACGGACCTCCGGTGCAAAATCAGCAGCAATCAGTCGTGGGTCGGATATAAAGACTGCGAACATTCAAATTTGTGTGATAATGGTGTAAGGATCCATCGTTCAGTTCATGCACCTCTACGATTCAGAGGAACTTCTGTCCAAATCTGACGTAATGGTTCTGTGATGAACGGAGGCACTACGGAAATGTTTCGTCTTCCATTTCTTTAAGATAAGAAAGTGAATATCCTTGAGGTTTTGGATCCAGCCGGGTCACTGTGGCCGGTAGCCGTTCTGTTGTGGCATGTAGCTCTTCGCAACATTCCTGTCCCCTCGCGTCAGTTCGGGGGTCTCCCTGGCCCGCGGAGGGGCGTCCTCAGTGAGCAGGTCCAGCAGATTCCCCTCCTCGGCTGGGCAGAACGCCAGTGAGCCCGAATTCTGGCCCACGATCTCGATCTGGTTCAGTCCGACGGGCTGCGTGCCGTCGGCCGTCTGGTCTCTTTTGAAGTAGGGCCTCCGGTCGCCGTCCCGGCTCCGCAGGTTGCTGTAGAGATGCGGCGGCTCCTCAGGCCTCTCCTCCGAGTCGAGCAGCGGCTGCGTGGACTCCGACCGCGTGAACACGGGTGGCGCCGGGACCTGGCCCTTGTAGGCGCTGGCCACCACGGTGGAGTATTGCACCGTGCTGGAGGTGGTCTGGCCCGAGTCACCCTCGTCGCTGTCCGAGACGCTCTGCCGGGGGGACGACATGCAGGACGAGCCGCCGATGCCGCTGCTGTGCTCCTCGGACAGGTACTTGCCCTTCTTCAGCAAGAGGGAGGCCTTGTCGTCCTCGCCCATCGACTTTTTGTCGTACGAGTCGATCTCCACCACGCTGACGTCCATCCAGCTGCCCTCCTGGCACGCCTTCGGGTCTTTGGGGGGGTCCGGCTTATGGGCAAACAGACACAAACACACAGACAGAGACACACAGACAAAGAAAAACAACAGACATGTATTTATTTCCCCTTCTACGACCATGCAAGAGCTTTGGTTATACAATGTTAGGTTTACAGATAGACACTACAGTGGGGGAAAAAAGTATTTGATCCCCTGCTGATTTTGTACGTTTGCCCACTGACAAAGAAATGATCAGTCTATAATTTTAATGGTGGGTGTATTTTAACAGTGAGAGACAGAATAACAACAAAACAATCCAGAAAAACGCATTTCAAAAAAGTTATAAATTGATTTGCATGTTAATGAGGGAAATAAGTATTTGATCCCCTATCAATCAGCAAGATTTCTGGCTTAAAATTATAGACTGATCATTTCTTTGTCAGTGGGCAAACGTACAAAATCAGCAGGGGATCAAATACTTTTTTCCCTCACGCCTGCAGCTACAGAACTATGTAACTGGACAGATAAACAACATTTCTGCACAGTTTGTCCTAAAGCGATATTTACCACCGTCGGAGAGTCAGGTGACCAGTCTGCAATCGTGCTATTGGAAGGATCGGGTACTTGTGGCCATATATGCTTCTTAATCCTGTACGGAGAAGAAGAAACCTCGTTTTAAAAGGAGACACGCACAATTGGGTTAAACACTGCCATGCTGCAATAAATACTGAGCTCAAATAAACTTCATGGTTTCATGAATTGGTTAAATAAGCACCTAGCATCTTGTGTCTGTTGCTCTCCACGAGGTGGCGAGAAGCATTTCCTTGGGTTCGAACTCGACTGTCACGTAAAGTAATAAATGTGGTTTAGAGAGAAGTGTGCAAAGTCCATACTCACATGTCCTTCTTGTTGATGCAGAACAGCACGATCAGCACGGTCAGAAACAGGAACCCGATGCAGATGGGCACCACCATGGCCTCGATCTCTCCAGGTGCTGAGTGCAAAAAAAGAGAAGCACGATTACACCACATCTGCATTTCACGGCACAGCAACCCCCCCAGAGAGATCGTCTCCAGTCATTCCTGGAGTGGAAAGGAGAAGCTGCATGTCGGTGCAGGCTGCCAGGCTACAAGACTTAATTACATTCCTACAGATGCATATCTTCCATTAACCCTTCAAGTAAGATGTGGCCTTAAAGAGTAACACAATCTCGACATTAACCGTGGCACTGTAGAACCCCATCCCACCGGGGCGTTCATTGCCTCCGCATCTTCACTCACCGTACTTCTTGGTTGGGAAGGAGTAGCTGGTGCCGTTTGTGGCTCCGGCTTCGGTGAAGGCCATTATGTGAACCGTGTACACCGTGTTACTCGACAGCGATCTTAGCGTGTACATGTGGGTATCAGGGCCAACGGGGATCACTGGAAAACAAGACGGGATCGGAAAATTCGGTCATTATTTAAGATAACTATGGCCATCACCAATACACAAAAACCGACACGTGGAACTTCTGCCCTTTTCATCATGGGGTTTTATTCTTGAAGTTCAAACCTCTCCTCCATTTCCTCCATCAATTGCGAGACTCGCATGCCAAGCGATGGAAGTTCTAGATACCATCAAAGCAAAAGACGCATTTTGGGCCCCTAACTCACCCTTTTCGACTCCCCCGTCGGCCTTGTAGATGATGGTGTAGTTTGTGATGAACCCGTTGCGCTTCTCCACCGGGATCGTTTTCCACTCCAGCTCGGCGTCGTTTTTACCCATCTTCCTCGCCGAGACGGTGGGACCCACAGAAGGACCTATGGTGGCCGTTATATATACGTTAATAACAAAAACAAATCTGTACTTGTAGATACGTTCTTCAAATTGGGACTGAGAAACTATTTCCGGCCGTTATTTTTATTTTTGTTTTAAGTAGTAGTAAGGTCAGTTAAAGAGGCATTTGAGCTGAAGTATGAAACTCACGGCCTTGCTCCAGGTACACTTCCACAGAGCTGTGGGTTCCTGGCCTCCCCCCAGACACCGGATAGACCGATATGAGGTACGGCTTGAATTTCTCCAGATCTATGGAAACAAAACCAAAAAACGCCGATGAGATCTCATGTATGGCATTCAATTACACACTTCCATATTGCCGCCAGTCACCGGGATGCAAACGTTTGCAGAAAAGAAGCTGCACAAAACTATTCAATAGAAACAAAACAGGTTACACTTTAATCAGAATGCAAGGTCAGCTAACTAATGATTTATTTGGCTTTAAGTCCAGCACCACAAAGACAACACATTCAGAACCAGAGACCGCCCGCCTTGGGGAACATTGCTACCTACAAGATTTAAAGCCAAGGTCTAGAACTATTTATGGCTTTTCCATGTTGTCAATTAAGCACAATATACATACATCAATACAACAAGCAAGCCCACAAGTTAACCATCATTGCACACTGTGTTTATCTAAACCCCGAACTTGGGGAGAAAGCCCCGCGTGAGCCGGAGCCCCGAGTGGCACATCGTGGGCTGTGCGAGATCGTGGCGCCCCTGCTCACCCTTTATAAAGGATCCGGTGCTGTTGTTCGGTTCACGCTGCCAGTCCACGGCCCCATCGATCAGGGACTTGCGCTCAATCACGTACTCCTTTACCGTCCGTCGCGGCGGCGTCCACCCGACCCACACCTTCTTCTCTCTGAGGGACCAGTGGAGCTGCACCCCCAGCGAGTGCTCTGCACAATCGGGAGGAGTGTCAGCGAGACCCACTTACAACCCATAAATAAAACAAGCACTGCAGCCTAGAAACTAAAATTGTGTGTCCGGTAAAAACCCTTATTTCTGTCAGTAAACAGTATTTACATGTTTATATGATTTGGACAATTAAAAAAAAAAAGCTGTTCAAAACACATTTGTTTATTTGTTTTTAAAAGGAGCAAGCATCCTTCAATCTTAAACAAATATTTTATTCCACAAACTAATTTCTTAAGATGTATTCATGGATAATAGTTATACAAAAAAGACCAAGATATACAAAAATCGAATTATACACACCGTTCTTTATCTTGGGGATGATCAGGGATGCTGTGGGCGACGGCCCCTTCGAGTTGAACGCTGTCACGCCGACACTGTAGTCCCGGTGGCTGCGCAGTGCAATGACCACGCTCGTGTCGTTGACAACAGTGACATTGTTTTCTTCTGCGTTCAGTTGCTTCCATTTTACTTCATATCTCAGTATATTTCCATTAGCGGAACGAGGCTCCTGCAATGAGAGGATACACGTGGGGGGCAAATTAAGAGAAATTCAGAACAATTGAGAACAAGGGCAGTGATGTTCAGACTGTACAATGCACTAGTTAGAGCTCATCTGGATACTGTGGACAGTTCTGGGCTCCACACTTCAAGAAAGATATCGCTGCTCTAGAGGCAGTTCAGAGGAGAGCAACCAGACTTATTCCAGGTCTGAAGGGAAAGTCCTACTGAGAGACTGAGGACCTGAACCTTTTCACCCTGGAACAGAGGAGACTACGTGGGGACTTGATCCAAGTCTTCAAAATCATGAAAGGCATCGACCACATCAAACCAGAGGAGCTTTTCCAGATCAGCAGGGACACACGCACCCGGGGACACAAATGGAAATTGGGCTTCAAGGCATTCAAGACAGAAAACAGGAGACACTTCTTCACACCGAGAGGCATCACAATCTGAACAAACTCCCCAGCGATGTGGCTGAAGAGACAATTTGGGAACATTCAAAAACAGACTGGATAGGATCCTTGATCACTTAGATATTAATGGACACCAAACGAGCACGATGGGGCGAATGGCCTCCTCTCGATTGGACACTGTCTTATGTTCTTATCTTCTTTATAGCGAGTGGTCTTGCTTACGAAGCCACATCTATACATTTCACATTGGAATATTCTTGATCTGGTCTAACGTTTATGCGCACGGTTCCCAACCCAAGAAAGGAGGACGTTCTCTGTCCGAGCCTTTACCTTCCACAACAGCCGGACCAGTGTCTCCTCCGAGTCGGCACTTTGCTGGATCTCTCGCCACAGATCTGGCTTGTCCGTGGGATCTGGGAGTGGGGGTGGGGGTGGGGGTGGGGGTGGGAGGTGAAAAAGCAAAGGCAGGACTTGAACAATGAAGAAATAAACTACTAGAAAAAGACCCATAAACCTCAGCCTTCCCTATTGCTCTTAATTGTCAACACTGGAATAAGCAGTTTATCACATTGCAGTGGAGTTCCCTCCTAACCCTCATCAAAGCACAAAATCGACATCTCAACTGAACCACAATGCTCAGATCCTCATCACACTGCTCACAACCTCAAACTGGGAAATGAGAACCCCGGCCAGAAAGCATGTTAAAGAGGTCAAATCTCCCTTACTGTCTTCTGGTGTCTTGCCGGTGACGTTGTGGCTCCAGTCGCTCCAGTACCCATGGTCTATATTTTTATTTTTGCACCTCACTTGAAAGACATACTCGGTGAAAGGTGTCAGGCCCTGCTGTCTGAAGGACTCGATGGAGCTGTCCGTGTCAGACTCAGGGACCTGCAACAGAAATGCCAAACACAGTAAGAGACACAGGTTTCACATCGAGTTTACTCCGTTCATTGAGATGAAATCTAAAGGGTACAGACAGAGGGGGAACATGAGGTTAAAATAAATAAACAACAGAAAAGAATAAGCAGCTCCTCTTGCCTCAGACCAGACCGCCGAGGCCGCGGCGCAGTATCGGATGTGGTACTCCAGCTCGATAATATAGGGATCGATTGGGTGCTTCCACTTGACCAGCAGCGATCTCGGAAACATCGCCTCAGAAATCACCTCAGGCTCCTTGGGTGGGAATGTTTTCACTACAAAGATGGGGAAATATTCAGTTTTGTACGACTGGCAGTAACAAACCGTTCAGGCCCAGTCCCAAACGGTCTCTCACAGCGATCTGACAATATTGTGACTGTGTGCTCCAGGGTTTATTTGCTGTAGCAGAGGGGTGTTGTTCATACACTGAGTTTTTTAGTTAATAACAGTGAAATCTTTATCGTGTACATGTGTCACCCACAGCCATTTTCAACATACCAATCTCTACTGGATCCAGCGTTATTTTTTCGGACACGGCTATCCCCAGCTGGTTCTGGGCTTCTACCCACACAACCACTACAACAAAAACCGGCATGACTTTGAAGGACAGCTCGCCGGTGTTGTTCTGAGATGGGTGCCTCAACGTCACAAACTCATGTCTATGGGAACAAAAAATTCACATTGAACATGCGTGTCAGATCTAGAGAGGCTTCCACAGACACTTCATTTGCAGTCTCTCATTGCTGCCCAGCATACGTGCATACAATGTATAAGAGGAGATGCATACTGTGTAGCACACAGGCTGTAGCTGGTGTTCAGTATGGGGTCTCTGCTCCCAGGGTCCCAGGAGCACTGCATGGACCGCGACAGACTCTTGTAATTCACCTGGTGGACCATACAGGTAATATTCCGAGGAGTCTCGGGAGGGTCTGAAAACAGAAAGGAGAGGAAAGGAAGTTTTAAGATTGATTTAACTTCATGGTCAGTGAACACTACAGGAACTGAGCCCAGCCTTCAACCCACTAGGACAGTGGTTCTCAGACCACTTCTCCATCTAAAAGAGAAAACTGTGGACCTCATTAAGCAGAGGGGGCAATTTACAACATATGAAGGAAGGTTTCCATAGGGAAGAGACAAGTTGGGACACTCCCACAGAGCGGTGCTCGAAACTCAATCGCATTACTAGGATTTCCAGGCGCTATAGCCGAAAGCATTACACAGACAGGATTCATCGGTGTTCAGCAGCCACCTCAATAATAAGTCACCATCTGCAGGGCATTACGTGGACAGGATTATACAGAGCACTAATGGCTAAACTTTCCTCCTGTTGCACACTTCAGCTGCTGCAATCTGAATGACTGTGATAAATGGGACCACAAGAAATCATTTCAGTAAATAATGCTTCCCGTTGTCCTTCTCGGTCTGTGTTTTGCGAGTCCTTCCGTCTCCATGCATACCGAAGGCAATATGTCAGGTGAGCTGCAGATCATGTGAGGCGAACCCCCCCCCCACCCCCCTCAAAAAATGGCTGTGAATTCTTATTTGCATGTTCTCGTGCATTAGCATATTTTAAGGAAGTTTTAATTAAGCAGTAAGTACAGACAAGTGACAAGTTAAAGGCAAAACCTGAATAAATGAGTGGAGGAACATAATGAATGCAGATTCCTCCAAACAGGTGCACTGCATGATACAATTAAGCAATTAACATCCCATCATGCTCTGTGCATGTATACAAATGCTGAGCAGGCCCAGCTGACCTGGATTTTGGATCAAGATGGCAAGAGGAAAGGATCTCAGTGACTTTGAAAGAGGGGTCATACAGACGCTCAACTGGCTCGTGTTCTGGACAAGTGGGCGAGTGCATGTGTGGGACACCAAGAGAACGGGACAGGCCTGACTGCTGGACCCCTACAGTGAGGGGGTCCGGAGGCTCTGTTATGCTGTGGGGGGCATTTTCCTGGCATGGTTTGGGTCCACTTGTCCCCTTAGAGGGAAGGGTTACTGCACATCATGACAGAGTGATTCTGAGTGATCACCTTTATCCTATGGTGACACATTACTATCCTGATGGGAGTGTCTCTTCCAGGATGACAATGCCCCCATCCACAGGGCATGAGGGTCACTGAATGGTGTGATGAGTATGAAAATGATGTGACTCATATGCTATGGCCTTTGCAGTCACCAGATCTCAACCCAATTGAACACCTATGGGAGATTCTGGACCGACGTGTTAGACAGCGCTCTCCACCACCATCATCAAAACCCCAAATGAGGGAATATCTTTTGGAAGAATGGTGTCCATCCCTCCAGTAGAGTCCAGAGACTCGTAGAAACTGTGCCAAGAGCATTGAAGCTGGGGCTTGTGGTGCCCAACACCTCACTGAGACACTTTGTTGTCTTTTCCTTTAAATTTGTCACCCGTCCATAGCTGGGTAGGTAGAAGTGGAAATTGTACCGGATAGGAGAGCATTTCAAACTAAACTATTCAGACCCTCTTAAAATAGATTCCCCTTTCTCTCCTTACCTCCTTCCTGAGACACTTTATGTTGTTTTTTTCCTTTAAATGTGTCACCCATCTGCATATCTTCATTTACAACTGTATACAGCAAATCAAAATTGACAGAAAAGAAAGAAAAACACATTGCAGAGGTGGTGTAGCAGTAATACCTGAGGACTGAACCCTAGCGTATCTCCTGAGCCTGACGGACCACAGCTCTAACTGCCTCCAGAAGACAACAGTCAAAGTCTAAGACATGTCATGGTGACAATTTGGCGAATCCAGCATTATTGCGACTTCATAATTATTATCTTCATCTTGTGAAGTCAGCAAAACTGGAATATCATCCTAAATTCTCCGCACACGATAAAGAGTAATGACTCTCCACACGGAAACACAAGCAGCAGCGCACAGCAGGAAATGCACTGCCTGAAACACAGAATACTTACATCCCACCGTAAAGAAAATCCCATAAACGTTCTGCGGCACCTGACTCCATTCAAAAACGTTACAGGTGAGAGGGCTCTCCAGCTGCCTGGTGACGTTGACGGTTATGCTGACTGCCGAGCTATTGATCTTGGTGTAGAGCTCCCGTGGCGCTTTGTGCGTTCTGAACTTCCAGAAGACATCATCAGCCGTGGCCTTGGAGAGGTCCATGAAAGGTTTCGACATGACACAAATGGCCGTGAATTGTGTGTTCAGTTCCAGCACCGGCGACTCGGGGTAAATCCTCCCACCGGTAATCCCAGCTGTAAGGGAACAAAAGCAAGACTATGAGCAACAAGAGTAGGTTGGAACACAGAGTATAAATGGTCAACGAAAGATGTGACATTAGATGAGTTCTCCCCAGCGTAAGCTATGGAGGGTGATCAGTGCAAAAATTAAGACGAACATGATTATTAACATGAAGATGGTGCCATAGAAACTGGTCGGAAGTCAGACATTTTCACACAGAGCGATGGTGGACAGATGTGTCAATGGAAGTTAAAACTTAATAGTTTCCATATTGTATTTTGTTCGTTTTTATTTGGGAAAATGTACTCACTCAAATGGTATCTATAGATAAAGGGAGGTGTTAAATTAAGTCCTACATTTTACTCTATTGCATTTATTTTAGGATTTATACAATGTATTGTGGAGCTATAGAACACATACACATATACAGATATAGGTAGGCTAAATGTATTTAATTTCATGGAGTTAAACGGTTTCAGAGTATGGAGGATTGCCCATACTAAAATTTAAAAAATACAGAGAAAATAAATAAATACATGGACATTTAGGCCTTTATATTTATTTCAACATTTATTCATTCATTTATTTTAACTTTTTTATTAATTCATTATTTTCAACGTGTATTTATTTCCCGTTTTTCTCTTTGCTATTTACATTTCTCAGTGCGCTTTTAAATTTCGTAGCGTCTCTTGTATTTCTTTTTCAAAGTGACTGTCAATCAGAGCTAGTGGGCGGTAGCCAGTGCGTTTATTGGCTAATCCAATGCACATAATCATCTTCATGTTCATGTTAATAATCATCTTCATAAAATCATCTTCATCTTCATGTTCATAAACATATGCATGTACACTTTTGGAGATACAAAAAAAAAAAAAACGGAGACGTCCAGGAAAAGGCAGTAACTAATAATAAATCAATCATATAAAGCCTAAAATAAAGTAATGTAGGACTTAATTTAACACTTCCCTTTATCTATAGATACCGTGTGAGTGAGTACATTTTCCCAAATAAAAAGAACAAAATACAATACCGAAACTTTAAGTTTTAATTTCCATTGACACATCTGTCCACCATCGCTCTGCGTGGAAATTTCTGACTTCCCACCAGTTTCTATGGCACCATTGTAAAAGCGGACAGTCTGCATCTTCATGTTAATAATCATCTTCATGTTCATCTTAATTTTGGCACAGATCACCCTCCAAAGTAAGAACATTAACACTCATCTCAGGCCATCATGTAAAGTCTCCACGATTTGCTGCCTAATATATCCCACCCACTGACAGGTGCCATGATATCGAGATTATCAGTGTTATTCACTTCACCTGTCAGTTGTCATAATGTTATGGCTGATCGGTGTATATTTACAGCGTATGAATGAATGTCAACATTGGGCATTTCACAATATGTTATTAAATTTACTAATACAGTACCAACATATATTCAGCATAATATTTTTAGATTTGTATATTTTCTTAAGTTTGCACAGTTTTTTGCAGAATCAACACTTAACCCAGCTATGAATATAACTGAAGGGAGTGTTATTAATACAACAATATTCTACTTACCCATAGCACAAAGAATGAAGACTGGAGTCAAAAGGAGTAGCAGCAGTATCTTCTCCCCAAAAGTCATCTTGCATATGGTCACCGACATCTCTAAAAAGAAAGATGATGATTTAAGAATAAGACAAAGTCCCTCTACATACTTTCCATTTTACTTTAAAGCTGAACTCTCTCCTGCAGTGAAATTTGAGTATTATGGGTTTAAAACCTCAGTGCTGTTTAGAATAAGGGGCCGAATACCAAGCCTTCTGGAAAGGCGATGGTTATTCCCAGAAAACTGTAACTGATGATCACAAGAGCCTGCCTTGATTCCCGTTTGAAGAATGTGCTCTGACAAGCAACTGGAAAGGGCCAAGAGGGCAACACAAAACCAACAAAATTGAAAAGGAGCCAACAGATACAATATCGTATACGTTGGTAGAAAATCTGTGCAAAACCATACAACTGAACAAGTGCCTACTTGCTAAATTGTGAAAATAAAACAAGAAAAAAATGTGAAAACCACAGTAGTAACAAGAAGGAAAATAATTTATTCTACCCTGCATCTGCTGAAAATCACACCTTGGTAACAATTCTGAGTGATGCATGCTTCACTGAACATCCATTTAAAACCAGGGTACGCATTGGTCCAGGTAATGTGAAAGCTTAGCGTCTGAAAAATATATAATGTGCTTCGTAAAGCAAGCAGCCGCAACTTACGTAAACGAATTGATCACAAAGCACGGAGAAACTCTGCAAGGGCTCAGATTGCAGCCAGGCTACGTTTTGCATAACCGTGATGGGTAGTTTTAACAAAGCAAGCATTTGCCTGCATAGGCCATGGGAATACTGTTAAATAAATAAATATAGAAAAACTGTAATTACAGGAGACCAGCATTGGTCCCACCCCACCAAGAGAGAATTGCTGGTTTAATATGAATTTAAAGTAGTGCAGTTCACACCTTACACTTCTAATCGCAAGACAACTGAAAACGGTTGCAAAAGAACGACTTGCGCAGCGCCACTGTGGCAGAGCTGTCTGCCGCCCTCTTTGGGTGTTTCTCATGGCAGTGAGGGGGATTTATTGATGCCAACCGTTCCGGTATTCCAATTTACATAGAAGCAGGGGTGTTACCTTTCAGTGCTGCAGTGCTCTACTGTTTGTGAAACGATCGACGTTTAATTCCTGACTTCAGGCCTTCAGCTAAAAAAGTTAAAATTTGGATTCATACAAAGATTGCTTGTGTTCTCAAAAAGTTCCAGCACAGTCATGTCTTGCCCTCCAACACTACAATTATCCAAATAATTTCAAATAAACAAAAACCAATACAGGACTAACAGTCCAAAAAAAAAAAAACTGACTTAAGTTTAAAAGCATTATGCTTTATTAAGCATTATTATCTCAGAGAAAATATGAATATAAAATGCAATGTCCAGTTTGACTTGGGGGTGGTCTGCATAACAATCAAGATAAAGAAATTCCCCAGAGTGCAGTTTGTGTGACCTTTACAAGATGAGGAACCAATCAGGGAGAATTTGAATTTCAGATCAGAGGTGAAATGGATGCAATTAGCGAACCCTTCTCTAGGCTATTAAGTGAATATTGTTTTTTGCTTTCAGTTAATTTCACAGGCAGCAGCAGCTTAACGTCGAAGTTGTTATCATTGTAACGGTGCAGCGAGGGGCCTTCCGCAACGCAAACGGACTTTGTAAGTGCAGAGTATCAGACGAACACCCACAAACAACTGATTACAACAGTATGGGAAAGCGAACTACATCACCAGTGAACACAGGTTTGCAGACAAGCTGCTTGTAACCTTCAGTGAGTTGATAAAAAATACATTTGTGTGAACAAAGTCTTCACAACACAATCAGACTGCATTTCAGTGCTTTCATTACAACTCATCTCTGTATTTTGAAGTTACTGGTCACCAAATAAGGCATGCTCTTGGATTAAAAGGCACTGCTGGTAGCTTTTAAACTAATAAATGTACTTTAGTTTCCTTCTATTGTTCAATTCCCTTTTCTATTTTAGTTTTATTGTGTGCAGTATAGAACCTCTCAATTTAAAACCATCAAAAATGTTTTTTTCTGCTTCTCTTGGTTGGCTTCCTTTATATCTATTATTAACTAAATGACCACATGACTTTTGTTCAGCCAAGTGAAACCACTCGTGTGCAACCAACAGATGGCAGGGAAGTAGAGACGCAAAAATTATTAACACAGCACAGCACATTACAAAACACTGCATTATGGGAAGAAAAACAAATCAAATGCTAGGAGCCAGCAAAACTTATTATTAGACAATTTCAGTTTCTTATAAAATGCCATATAACCAAATGTGAAACAGGAGTCATACATGAGCTAACAAGATAAAGTAACACTGCAGTCTTAAGGAAGAGTGGTCTGAAAGTTCTTTAAAAAACAAAACACGATTAATACATGTTTTTTTAATTGCTTTTACAAAATCTTTTCAAAACAGGCAATTGATACATTTTCTGTAAAGCTGTGTGTAGGCTATGTCAGTTCAAGAGCTCAAACATAGTAAGGAAATAATATGGTATGTACATAAACTGATCAATGTAAGTCACTTAATTGGCAACATGTATGGAGTTACTTTAAAATGTTCAAAGAGCAATAAAAAGAAGAGGGGGTGTCAGAAATGATTTGAGGAAGTTTGCACAGCAATCTCAATACTTTTTATACTTCCTTTACCACATGAAGTATCATTTTTACTAAGTACAGAAGAGGTGGGGTTTCTTGGCCTGCTGTCAAAAAGGTTACATAGCAGCAATGAATAACAGACAGATGCAGAAATTAGCGTTCCCAAAGAATGCAGATTTCACAATCAAATCAAGGATTTAACCGCAACTGTAAGCCGCCCATAACAATTTTAGTCCCATCTCCGTGAACACCCAAAACACAGTCCCGCCCTTTAGACCTTTTCAAATAATCTGGCGATCTTTCAAATCCAGAAATCTCATGTCTATAGTAGACGTAGGGAAAGCCTGATGTAATTATCAGGTTTAGCATCACCTTCATACCACTTCATGTGCTGAAACATTTTGTACTAACCAAATTTTTACTGTTCTTAAAAATTCAAGCCTTGAGAGAGAGTTTTCTTTGCGAAGTGGTGTCCGCAGCTCGCACTACGAGATACGACTGAATAAGAGACCGAAAAAGAAAAGAGCCGACGCCAACAGCTGCTCAAATGGCCATGAACAAACTGCCACATCGGGAGTAATTACTGTGGGTGAGGAATTACACATGAATTTAAAGCGAAAACAACTATTTTCACACGTTCTTGGAATCCGCACACAATGGGCAATTAGACATACCCATTCGATCTGCACAGAGGAGTCACTGGGATTCTGTTAATTCAATCTGCCAGCTTCTCATCCTCTCATCCTGATCTGCCTGGCACGAAGGTCGGTGCTCAACACCTGAGGCAATGCTTTGCGGGACTCATTTGTCGAAAAATGCCAGAAAAGACTTCAAAAGAGGTTTGCGAACAGAAGAGAAATGGTAGCGAACGATTCAATCATGAAACTGATCCCCCGTACCCGGTGATATTATTTCAAAGTGTGCTGTGGGGAGAACAGAGCCATCTCTTGTGATTCATAGTGTGGGGGGGGGGGGGGCTGGAAACAAAACATGGAATTGAGCTTGGTAATACAATCCCTCAGCCCAGCACACAAATTGGTGTAAAAAATTGTATTTTACTGTTATTACAGTACAAATGTCACAAAATAAAAGTGCAAGACTTGACCCATTCCTTTGACTCTGCAACTCAGTGCGCTTATCTCAACGACGTTGTTGATGTCTGGGGTTGTAAAAGATCATGAAGCGCAGTCTTTCCTTGTTTGAAAAACTGCCCGACTCATACAAGCCAACTCCTTGTGAACACAGCACAGTCCGTCCCTCCGTCAGCCCAGGTGTATTGTTTTGACCACTGGCGAGCTCTCTGAGCTGTACACGGCGTTCTGCACACCGTCCCTCCCCTGGACCAGCTGGCCCCCATAGAGGCTGAGGCCAAGACACGACACGAGGGCCATGTTAACTCAGAAAACCATGTTAAAAGTACCACAAAGGGCGCTATATATATTAAAAGAACATGAATGTACTTTGTCGACTTCACTCAAAGTTGTGTGACATTTCCACTACGCCCAACAGCACGCCCCACCTGCCTCATTAGAAAAGGCAGGCTTTAACTAGTGTGAAGATAAAGCTTTGTCGCATGGCATCTGAAAAACAGTGCGTCCTGATGGCCAGAGAAGCACACCAAGACTCAAGTATCCACACTGGGTCCACAAAGCCATTTTATCATTCCACCACCTGGAAGAGACTATTCTCTCCCTTTTTCTTCTTTTCCATGGGCCCTGTTATCTTCCTCTCTGTCACAAGCGTTGCATTTGGTTTTATTCCTGGACTTTGTTGCCAGGAGCTCCTGAACACGGCCGGTCCCTCCCTTCAGTTCAGTGAAGGCAAAGCAGCACAGACCCCCCTCCCCTGTCTGCCACCGGATGGTGTTGGCGATTAAATAAACCACAAGCAGGCTTCTTATCTCACTCTCTGCCCAATTTACATCTTGCTTTCCTCTCTCGGATCCTTTACAGATTGTTTGTTGTAAACTGCCTGTTGGCCATCAGTTTGTCAGACATTTTCTTTCTGCCCTCGTGGTGCTGTCCCGTCCCCTCTGCAGGCCCTGCTTTTCACATGGCTCGGGTTGTCTACATGCTTTTCAAGTCTCGGTCTGCAGAAGGCAGGCTTATGGAAGAAAAGACAAGACTTATTTTAATGCCACGTTTACATGAATGTCAGTGGTCACAAATGCCAGTCAGCAAATGCAAAGCCAGGTGCCAGATACACAGTGTGACTTGCAGGACACACTGCAGCTCTTTCTGCACCTACAGAGCAGATGCATCATTTATTTCCTTCGCTTGTTCATGCTACACATGCCAATGTAAGGGACCCTTTAGTTAGATGGGGTATTCTTCGCAAAAATAAATAATACTTTAGTAAATGACACACATGACTTCCAATAGAAATGGAATGCGTTTTTAAATCTCCACTGATTCTGCCAGCCTCCTTTCTGCTCGACAGGGTGGGAGACAATGAACTAGAAGCGGCTACAGACATCAGCATAATTTAGTGGAATTTGCCAAGGGAAACATAATTGTACAGTCCCATGGAGCGCTGCCAACTCTATGAGGATGTGGTGTGTGTGTGTGTGAGCGAGCTCTTTCTACAGTGACTTTAATGTGCAACATGAAAGGCGAGACCTGTATAACAAATTAATCTTGAATACGTACACATTTTATTGGGATTATCTTCTGCCATTAATAAACAACCGCTGTAATCGTGAAACACAGTCAACAAGCACCAGTAATCGCATTAAACTGACCGGTCACGTCTCATTCTGTTGGCCCTCTTGATCGAGCCCCAGCAATTTCTAGACAAGGACACCGATGAGACCACATTAAAAGCCAAGCCCTTGTCACATATCAACTCTTCCACTGCAATACCTGCCATTCGATATTTATATTGTAATTCCAGACCCTTTTAACCCACCAGCATGATAATACTCATTAGCACTGGATTTAATTTTCCGTGTCCCTGGCGCTCTGCTCTTCCTTTATTGATACATGCATCTCCTGTTTAACATCATTATTAACCGTATCAAACTTTTCGTCCTTGATATAGAGTTGTGGCTCTCAATCCTGGTCCTGGGGCCCAATATCCTGCTATTTTTTGTTCTCTCAATTCCTTAAAAAATAATTGGGCTAATCAGAGTTTATTAATAATTGCAAACCATTAGAGACGTCAGGTTGACTACAAAAGTACACAAGGCACCCAGATTCACCAACTTTTTGTAATTTTAAATCATTTTAAGAATCAAGTAAAGCAGCCACTGCTCAAATAGTTCAATTTAGGTTTCAGTTAATGAATTCAGGGTGCACTTTGATCAAAAACGCACAGGACATCGGGTCCCCACCAAGATTGGGAAACTCTGATATAGAGGACCCCCTACGCTGCTGGTTAACTGTTAACTTAACTGTTAACTGAGCTCTCAATTACTTAATTGAACTAATAATTTGCTTACATTTGATTTTTTATATTGTAACGGATACAAAGTTGGTTCCTTATCAAGATATGTTCCTTATACAATTATTTTCTGTACTGTTTAAAATTTTAAAAGGAAATTAGTTTAAGTTTGAGTTCAATTAAGTAAATGAGAGCTCTGCTGGAACAAAAACCAGCAGGGTAGGGGCTCCTCCGGGAGCAGGGTGTGGTCTTGTGGCTATTCCAGCACAGTAGTTATGCTACTTGGCACCACTGTAACACACATACATACATTTTAGTATCCAGTTTTCTTCCCATTAACCAGTCCCTATTCACCCTGTCTACAGTTGTTAAAGTTATACCAATCTGGTGCTTGTTCAGAAAGAAACCTGCATCAGCATGTCTTCAAAAGAAACGGGAATCGTCTGGTAGCCTTCCGAATAATGCGCAATATTTATAGTACAGTGAACTTGACAAACTGCTTAATTGGCATAGCACCCAGTCCTGTGGTTCCTTACAACCCTGTGTTTGTGTTCCGTTATTTATGTGTGTGTGTGTATACATTTGTTGTGCTTTAATGCATTTTTTTTTTTTTAACTTCCCACTTTTTTTTTTTTTGAACGTCTCCTCAAGTGTCGGTCTGTATTTCTGTATTAATAATAACATAAAACAGCACCCTGTATGAATACACTCATATTAGAGAGAACAGAGGTGCCATTATGACTTAAAAAGCTATTAAACTGTTTGTACAATAAGGGTGTAACTGTAGACACTATCACCCTTACCAGGGTTTGTGGTTTATTTTTCTCACAGTTCACTGGCACCCGAATTAAACCTAGTCAACTCCTTCTCTCATTTTGTAACCTCCAGAATTGCAAAATTGAAATATACTGATGTGCAAGATGCATGAAGCCAGAGATCAAAGCAACTCAACCCCACTCCACTTCGCATGATTTACACTGGACCCCAAACTCAACCCCACTCCACTTCCAATGATTTACACTGGACCCCAAACTCAACCTCACTCCACTTCGCATGATTTACACTGGACCCAAACACAACCCCACTCCACTTCGCATGATTTACACTGGACCCCAAACACAACCCCACTCCACTTCGCATGATTTACACTGGACCCCAAACACAACCCCACTCCACTTCGCATGATTTACACTGGACCCCAAACTCAACCCCACTCCACTTCGCATGATTTACACTGGACCCCAAACTCAACCTCACTCCACTTCGCATGATTTACACTGGACCCCAAACTCAAGCTCACTCCACTTCCCATGATTTACACTGGACCCCAAACTCAACCCCACTCCACTTCGCATGATTTACACTGGACCCCAAACTCAACCCCACTCCACTTCGCATGATTTACACTGGACCCCAAACTCAAGCTCACTCCACTTCCCATGATTTACACTGGACCCCAAACTCAACCCCACTCCACTTCGCATGATTTACACTGGACCCCAAACTCAACCCCACTCCACTTCGCATGATTTACACTGGACCCCAAACTCAACCCCACTCCACTTCGCATGATTTACACTGGACCCCAAACTCAACCCCACTCCACTTCGCATGATTTACACTGGACCCCAAACTCAACCCCACTCCACTTCGCATGATTTACACTGGACCCCAAACTCAACCCCACTCCACTTCGCATGATTTACACTGGACCCCAAACTCAACCCCACTCCACTTCGCATGATTTACACTGGACCCCAAACTCAACCCCACTCCACTTCGCATGATTTACACTGGACCCCAAACTCAACCCCACTCCACTTCGCATGATTTACACTGGACCCCAAACTCAACCCCACTCCACTTCGCATGATTTACACTGGACCCCAAACTCAACCCCACTCCACTTCCAATGATTTACACTGGACCCCAAACTCAACCTCACTCCACTTCGCATGATTTACACTGGACCCAAACACAACCCCACTCCACTTCGCATGATTTACACTGGACCCCAAACACAACCCCACTCCACTTCGCATGATTTACACTGGACCCCAAACACAACCCCACTCCACTTCGCATGATTTACACTGGACCCCAAACTCAACCTCACTCCACTTCGCATGATTTACACTGGACCCCAAACTCAAGCTCACTCCACTTCCCATGATTTACACTGGACCCCAAACTCAACCCCACTCCACTTCGCATGATTTACACTGGACCCCAAACTCAACCCCACTCCACTTCGCATGATTTACACTGGACCCCAAACTCAACCCCACTCCACTTCGCATGATTTACACTGGACCCCAAACTCAAGCTCACTCCACTTCCCATGATTTACACTGGACCCCAAACTCAACCCCACTCCACTTCGCATGATTTACACTGGACCCCAAACTCAACCCCACTCCACTTCGCATGATTTACACTGGACCCCAAACTCAACCCCACTCCACTTCGCATGATTTACACTGGACCCCAAACTCAACCCCACTCCACTTCGCATGATTTACACTGGACCCCAAACTCAACCCCACTCCACTTCGCATGATTTACACTGGACCCCAAACTCAACCCCACTCCACTTCGCATGATTTACACTGGACCCCAAACTCAACCCCACTCCACTTCGCATGATTTACACTGGACCCCAAACTCAACCCCACTCCACTTCGCATGATTTACACTGGACCCCAAACTCAACCCCACTCCACTTCGCATGATTTACACTGGACCCCAAACTCAACCCCACTCCACTTCGCATGATTTACACTGGACCCCAAACTCAACCCCACTCCACTTCGCATGATTTACACTGGACCCCAAACTCAACCCCACTCCACTTCGCATGATTTACACTGGACCCCAAACTCAACCCCACTCCACTTCGCATGATTTACACTGGACCCCAAACTCAAGCTCACTCCACTTCGCATGATTTACACTGGACCCCAAACTCAACCCCACTCCACTTCGCATGATTTACACTGGACCCCAAACTCAACCCCACTCCACTTCGCATGATTTACACTGGACCCCAAACTCAAGCTCACTCCACTTCGCATGATTTACACTGGACCCCAAACTCAAGCTCACTCCACTTCGCATGATTTACACTGGACCCCAAACTCAACCCCACTCCACTTCGCATGATTTACACTGGACCCCAAACTCAACCCCACTCCACTTCGTATGATTTACACTGGACCCCAAACTCAACCCCACTCCACTTCGCATGATTTACACTAGACCCCAAACTCAAGCTCACTCCACTTCCCATGATTTACACTGGACCCCAAACTCAACCCCACTCCACTTCGCATGATTTACACTGGACCCCAAACTCAACCCCACTCCACTTCGCATGATTCATGTAAACAGAACAAGAGGACTCGTTTAGGAAGCGCCGTTCACACGTTTTAATTAGCGCATATGTACAAGGTATAGCTATGTTGCACCCTTGGTTAAGACCCAGAGGGGAGTAGGAAAGAGCACGTCTGGGAGGGCCTGTCATAAAGTACAGCTCAACTTCAAGATGAGCACCCCATCAAAGATCAACACGATTTCAGAGTCACACACACAACAAGTAGCACATCACGGCTTGTGTACTACAAGCTGTAGAGCATTTGTGATAAAGATCAGCGTTTAAATGCGATATATAAGGCGATCGATTGATTAGACGTCACACGTCGATCAGGCGATAAACTGTCAATCAACCCGTACCGATAAATACCGACACCGTCCCGCACAAGCCTGCTGTAACGGGTTTACTGCTTTAAAGAGACAGTTCTTGTTTATTTTGTCCCACTGGCGGAAAGTGACTTAAGTGCCTCGCAGAGACGGGCTGCGTGAAAACATCCGCTTCGTCCTCCAGAAAAGCAACAGCGCGTCCCGGGACGAGCGCAGGCGGCCCGCCGTCACATATGTGGGACCCGCAGCACGGCGCTCCTGCCTCCGCGTCTCTTCATAAAGGAGGCGGGGAGACCTACCGTGGTGGCGATGAAACAGCGCCTCTCAAACCCCCGTAAATCCTCCCGTTTCGGGCATTTTCACTGGATTCTCCGCGTCAGACACCATCGCACCCCGCCAGCCTGGCTCTCCTGCTTTGCTTTTTTTCTCTCTGTATCGGGAGAGGCGGGGCCAGTGCGTGACGCCGGCCTGCGTGCTTACGTTCTGCACTCTAGCGCAGCTCCTGATTGGCTGCTCAAAACATTCCCAACCACGCCGTGACGTCAGGCTCTACGCGGCGATTCCCGTTAGTCCCCGCCTTCTTTGCTGGAAACAGATGTTTATGGAAGCGGGCCGGTGTGGACGGCGCCAGCTGGGACCTCACTGGCGCAGGACTGTCAGCTCTCTACTGCAGATTGAGTTTAAAAGCTCTTTTGTTGGACGTGATGACTTCCTTTATTTGTAGAAAGTGAAGCGTCCCCTTAAGTGTAGATTCCCTGCATGTTTATATAACCTGCATAATAATAACCTGCTTTTCATGGTGTCCCCTGGGACAGGTCCCTGAGAGACACAGGGGATCTCCTCTGAATATGCCGTACACTAAGCCTTTTTTTATAATTAAAATATACTTGTTAAAAAACAACATAAGATCCCAATATTTGTAATTTTACAAGCAACTTCAATTGTTAACGTAACCGAATAAGAGTAAGTTTTAAACCCAGTTTAATTGGTTGGGGTATATATATGCTATATATATGTTGTCTGCCAAAAGTCTTACAGTTACTGACCTCCTCCACAATGTTTTAGTGGGGAAATGCTGTTGTCCCTTTTCCTTTAGCTTTATTTTTATATAATTATATATATATACTTTCTCTCCATGCTTATTTATGCAGCTTGCATTATTCTAAGCAAAGCAAAAAGTCAAATAATGAATGTTTGTTTTGTAGGCAGCAATAGTGGACACGCACATTTTATTCTTTGCTGCTTCTCAGAATTTGGCCTCCTTGAAGAGAAGGTCTAGGGATGTGCATTATTCCTCGGATGGTGCAGGAAGCAGGACAACCTGTGAAATAACACACTTCGCATCCGTCCAAGTTAGACAATTGAACTGAGCAGGAAGCTTTTCTTCCTGCAACCCTGGGACGCCGCACGATTGTATTCAGGTCGCCCACACACACCACAGATTCCTCTTTGAGAGCACCAGCCAGAGTTCAGAGTTCTTAGAACTGAAGAGTTACATTTACCCGTTTTGTGTTAATTCAAGTACAAAATAACTGTTTTACAATTGACCAAATTACAACATCATAATTTATTTTTTTCTCACTCTTTTGTGAATTTCATCACAAAATTGCGTTGTCCCAGAACAAACACTGAATGTGTTAAATTAAACACATTAGTTCTAAGAGTGTGCTGAAACTGACAGCTCCCTGTGTTTGATCCACATGGACCTGATGTTTGAAATGCTTTGTTGAAATAACGTGTATCTGTAAAAAACAAATAATAATAATAATAATAATAATAATAATAATAATAATAATAATAATAACGAACAATACATACACACATGAAATGGAATGCCAATGCGATCAGAAAGCCTTTCTTTCTACGACAGCTTTAACCTGTGAGGCTGATTGGCCCTTCACTATTAGTAGGGAATACTAAGGACAACAGTGCAAACCCCGGCACCATGATTCATGAACGGGTGCAAAGCTACCCTAGTGGTGTAATCCTCTCTTTTCCTTGTTGAAACCCGACACATATTTAGATGTCTGCCACAGATTAGATTGGATTCTACTGCTCCACAGAATTTCTGAAACTGTTGCCCAATGAACCGAATGAAATGTCGCCCACGGCTCCTTATTTACCCACCAGCAATGCTGAATTGCGAAGTGTGCACAGAAGAGTGATTTATTCAGATCCTTCTCCACAGCTCTGATGGGGGCATGATGGTCATATGATCAGATTAATATTCTCAGACAGTTTACTGCACTGATGTCTGTTGGCCAGCACAGCACTTATTTTACACTTTAATGTGTCAGGTGACTCTGCTGCTGCTCTATGAGAACCAGGTATCTTACATGTTCAGTGAAGCGACTGACTGTCCTCTGCGGGGCTCTGGCCTAACTCTAGTGCCGGGCAGAACATCTGCAAGTGTGTGGAGGGGCTAGAATGTGCTTTTAAGGGGAGTTCATAAAAGGTACTCAATTTAGGAAAAGACTGTCCGTATAATGATAGGACACTGGGCATTCGAATATGTGCATAAGAATACTGACCTGAGATAACAGTTTTTAGAAAGATGATTGTATCTGGTAAATAATAGCTGTCTGTCTAGAAGACTAATCAAAAATACTACATACTGAACATATCATTGCAGAATGATCTGTCAGGGTTGATTATTGCGGAAGTTGCATAGAAGCAAATTGTAATTAGGCATTTTTAATAATGACAGGAAGTAGCTGTGGGTTGCAGATAAATTTAACAAACGTTCAATAAAGCACTCCTTGTCAGAACAGTGGTGTGGGAACTTCAAACAGAAACTAAACATGCTGCAAAACTGACTTTGCTATTTAAAGCACTCACACAATGTGTACAATACATTTCTAAGGGAAGGTGTCTAAATATGCAGTAACAAGACATCTGAAAACCAATCATAAACATACATGATCAGCAGTATTTCATGTCTGTAACAATTGATTAAAAATACTTATTTTGTAACAATATTAGTTTGTATATACAGTAGTAACGCTACATTTTTGGAACACTTTTTTATTGGATGTGATTACAGAGACTTTAGGACTGGAAAAACAGCTGAAGAAGACTGTTAGTATAAAGCCTAAGATAAAAAGCCTAAGTTATTTATTCATTAATCTTTAAGATTAAAATATATTGTTTTTTTACAGCATTTACAAGGAGCTTCAAGATAGTTTAGTACATGGACATAAGCACAAAACTGTTTAGTCATTATATATTGAACATTGAAGCCTGTGAGATGCATTGGATGAAACTATAAGTGTCATGTATTCAATGACAGCTACATTTATTTTGAGATCTGATCTCAAAAGCCAACTAGGAAAAGGCAGCACGGAGAACTGTTGGAACACGTCTCTGTGTGAGCTGATTGGCTGCCGCATCACCACCCACACACACCGAGGCCATATGTGGCAAATGAATCACTTTACTGGAAGCACACTGCCTGGAAACCCCTTTGTTTGACCTTCATTTGAATAACCTTGTCTGTATCTTGTCACAGTGAACTTCTGTAACCATGAGAGGCTGAAGTGAGGAGTACAAGGGAGGTGCACTTTCTTAAAAAGCCAGAAATAATTAAGCACAATCACAGAGAAAGATGCTCTTTTTAATGAGGTGGTACTTTCAGGAGCATCAGCTAGAGGTTGCCTCCAACTTAATCTATTGCCTACAGAAGAGCAAAGACTATATGCATTTGTTCTGTACTCACTTTTGTGCTCGACTACCAAGAAGGAGAGCACTGCAGTGTCCGTGTGGTTTAGCAAAATTAATTTTAAAAAGTAAGGGGGGAAAAAACATTGTATGGGATGGAATTACCACATCAAAGATGCAAAGTCAGAAAGAAATGGACATTCAAGCTATATCTCTCAAATGCAAAGAGGTGTTTGCTCATACTAGATATTTCCATGAAGTCTAACATGGCCTTATCATGCCCCAAGCTTCCAGACTAATTTTGATTAGACACATTCAGAAACCTGCAATGCAGATAGAAAATGTATGAGACGGTGAGTTGAGAAATCTGCCAACAGAATGGTCATGCTTATAATCCACTTAACCCATGTTGTGATTGAATACGAGTTTTACGGTGCCATTGCAGTTAAAGGCACATTCTTGATTGGATAAGGGACTCTGATAGAAGCTGGCGCGACACTGTTGTGTGGAGATACTAGGTGCGTTCACATGGCCATTTGTGATCCGCATCAAATGCCCCTCTCAGGGAGATGGTACAGATCAGGATCAATTGCATCAGATCCCATCGGTGTTTGTTTTAATTGCAGGCGTTATTTCAAACCCCTGTGGCGGCTGACAGTTGATCCTGATCAGATGTCAGCGTAGACACAACACCACTGATCCTGATCAAATGTTCCCATGCATTTGATCCGGATCAGAAATGACCGTGAGATGGCCCTGGTTTGTAAATGTATTCTGGATGAGTAAAGAGTACCAGCCATGTGTCAAACTGAGCAGCATTAATTCAGATCAGAAAAATAAAGAGATGACAGCATCAGTTTCACTGCTTACTGAAATAAACAGGTACATAATAAAGGCATGTAACACCCAGTGCTGCCAGAGACGGATCTGAACATGTCCAAAAAAGGAAGGATGCACACCTTTTCTGTAGAAGTGTGTAAGCGGTTTCGTGTCAATTGTAACTGACAGTTTTTTTAAGGTTCAATTACAGGAAAAGACGTTCCTGTCTCTAGAAACAAGTGAAGTGTAGAGGAAGCTTTAACACAGTGAAGTGAGAGACAGACTCTGCTGTTTATACCTAAAGCATTTGATGTAACAAAATAATAGTTTTTTTTTTCTGACAGGGATATCAGTTGTTACTTTTCTTCTGACAAACGTAAGCAAATTAAAAATGAGTTACACAATTCCCAGTGCATAATTAGTTTACATACTAAGATTTAATTTTAATTACATTCCATTTATTATTTTTTATTCTCATGAGTATTAATGTGCATATAGTTATCTACACAACTGTTTTACATTTTTTTTTTCTTAAACCTCCACATATTCAGCAGACGTAGATCCCGGGATTAAGTCCCCGATAGAAGTCCAGGTATCCTGATGCATACGTCAATGCATACACCAAGCTCTGGCTCCCTGTAGATGTTAATGGCTCATAGTGCCTCACACAAAGCCAGACACAAATTAAACGATAGAAACAATAGCATGTGTAGAAATTGCTGCCCGTAAGAACCTCTTAATACAATCAGCCTCATAGCTCTCTCTCTCGCTTATTTTTTATTTCATCACCAGATAAACATCAGAACTGTGTCCCTGCCTCTTGGTTCTCTGAGTACCAGGACACTGTGTTTCAGTCACACCCCAGTTATCATCTCAGCTCTAGTGAAATAAGATCAGCAGCCCTGCAGGAAGGATACAACGGCTGCCTTCCAGACGCCAGCCAACTGACATGTGACGGGAGTGTCTGTCCTGCTGTGGACTTTCCCCACACCGAGAGCCGGGCTTCCCTAAGATTCGAAAGCTCTTCCTGATGAGTCAGGGCAGCTCGTATGTTTATTAGCGCCGCTAGTTTCTTTCTAAACCCCCCATCAATTATCTTAATCTAAACAAAAAAAGCTGAATTCAAACTTATTTTATGCAGCAGTTTTGGGAAATCAGGCCCTCAGTTTTGTATGGAGCCTTAAATTACAAACCTTAGTGTTACTTAGTGTTACCACTTTCACTATATCTAATCTATCCTTAAACCTCATTCTTTATCATATCGTTGCACTTCATCGGTTTATTGCAGAAAACTGATCTCCATTCTCACATCATAATTGAAACCCTTATTGCACAACTGATGTAAATTGTTATGATGGCAACAAATATCAAGAAGCAATATATGTTTTATTATTTATTGATTATGCAAAATATGGACAGAACATAATTTACATGAAGTATAAACACAGAATGTGTAAGTAACCAATGGCAGAGCAGGACTCTGACTGGCTGGTTAAATGGTAAACAGTACATGTCCCCTGAAGCGGAGTTTAAAAATCAGTACAAAATAGCCTGTCATCATTTCGGAGTAAACAAACTTAGCAAAGATTAAGGTACTTATAAAATATGTCAGCGTGTCCTTCGATTTCTAGAAGCTGATATATATTTTTAAAAATCTATCTACAGTGGCTGAGGGACCAGAGGCCTCACAGGGTTATCCTAGTGAATACACCTCAACCAAGAGAGAGGGACAAGAAAAAGAAAAGATAATCCAAGCAACTTCTGAGACACCCCAGCCTTGAAAGCTTCCAAACGGAGAAACTGTTGCACGCTCCGAGCCACTTTGTGTTACAAAAAATAAACCCCAAACTGAACAAAACGTCAGTTGCTGTTGTCAGAATCTGTCTTCGGGGTCTCTGCGGGGGACGGGCTCTGTTTCCTCTGGGACGGGATCGCTGGGAGAACTCTGATAGTCCGAAGGGGGTCCCCCGACAGGACGGGCAGGAAGGAGCACAGTGAGTGGCTCTGGGGGACCCCACCGCGGGGGGACTTTGAGGTAAGGGCAGGAGGCAGAGCCGCCGGACTGCCACACAGGGAGCCGAGGGGCAAGGACTTTGATTTCTTCACCCCCTGAGAGACCTGGTTGGGCGGTAGGGTGACTGAGGATGGAAGATGCACAAATTATTATTAGTAGTATTGTTTTTGATATACATAACAGCGTTTTCACCGATTGAGATCCTGTTACTTCCCTACACACAGAGAAGGTTTATTTTGTATGAATTACTTTACAAAATAGGTTCTGATGTGATGAGGAAGGAATATGTGTTTGGACTTACACCTGTGGGTGCAGTGATCGCGTATGGGAGCCAAGCTGTTCCGCGCCAGAGCCGTCTCTCTCATCCTCAACCTGTCCAGGGGAAGCTGGTGTACATTTTGTGCTACAAAAGAGAAAAACACACGTGATTAGTGACAGTCGAACAATGATGATATACTCATAGGCTAAAATAGCCTAGTTTTCAAACATGTTGAAAGATCTTTTTCACATACAATCCTAAGATGTCTTAAACATGCATACGAAATGTACATACATAAGAACATAAAGTGTCCAATCGAGAGGAGGCCATTCGCCCCATCGTGCTCGTTTGGTGTCCATTAATAACTAAGTGATCAAAGATCCTATCCAGTCTGTTTTTGAATGTTCCCAAATTGTCTCTTCAGCCACATCGCTGGGGAGTTTGTTCAGATTGTGACGCCTCTCTGTGTGAAGAAGTGTCTCCTGTTTTCTGTCTTGAATGCCTTGAAGCCCAATTTCCATTTGTGTCCCCGGGTGCGTGTGTCCCTGCTGATCTGGAAAAGCTCCTCTGGTTTGATGTGCTCGATGTCTTTCATGATTTTGAAGACTTGGATCAAGTCCCCACGTAGTCTCCTCTGTTCCAGGGTGAAAAGGTTCAGGTCCTCAGTCTCTCAGTAGGACTTTCCCTTCAGACCTGGAATAAGTCTGGTTGCTCTCCTCTGAACTGCCTCTACAGCAGCGATATCTTTCTTGAAGTGTGGAGCCCAGAACTGTACACAGTATCCAGATGAGCTCTAACTAGTGCATTCATGCATATTACTGTTCACTGTTCACTGGGATGTTATGAGTTACATTATCAATACAATACATTTGTACTGGTTTACGATTTGGTGATTTGTCAGATTATCTGTTTCATAACAAAAGAATGGCTGTTAGCTATTTGTTCAACATGATTTGCTTATGTAAATAATTATCTACAAACCACAAACTCTGTAGAAATGTAACACACTTTCAAAACACTCATGCTGTTTGAGAACATGCAGGAAACATGACCTATAATGTGTGAGAAAGTCTGACCAGAGGTGTGGAAGAAAATACATATAATGAAAAGGCTGTGATCAAGTTTTTTCAGTTTTTCTCTGGGGCTTTTCCTGTTAATTGCTCAGAAGACTATCAGAACTATTTTGATTATCCGTATCTGTGCTGTTTCACATGAAGAAAAGTAAAGGGGTCTATAGTGAACGTTTACAGCACGGAGACAACTATGTATACAGTGCGCTTCACCAGACAGTGTTGAGTCAAGTGTTAACGAGGCTGGGGATGCAATCTTAGTAAGTTGTCACTTTAAGTTTAGGTAAGCAATAGCACTTACCTGTCAACCCTGCATGAAATCCTAGAGACCCTGGAAGATGTAGACTTTGAAAAGCCTTTACCAATCTGGAGAATACCGACTTTTCGAGTGGGGTGCTACCGAATTGTTGAGTGCAGGGGAAAGGTTGGTCCCTACACAGTCAGAGGGATAAACCACGTCACGTAGATTATGTTCGTACAAATATTAAAACCATATTACACGACTTCAAGAAAGATATCGCTGCTCTAGAGGCAGTTCAGAGGAGAGCAACCAGACTTATTCCAGGTCTGAAGGGAATGTCCTACTGAGAGACTGAGGAACTGAACCTTTTCACCCTGGAACAGAGGAGACTACGTGGGGACTTGATCCAAGTCTTCAAAATCATGAAAGACATCGAGCACATCAAACCAGAGGAGCTTTTCCAGATCAGCAGGGACACACGCACCCGGGGACACAAATGGAAATTGGGCTTCAAGGCATTCAAGACAGAAAACAGGAGACACTTCTTCACACAGAGAGGCGTCACAATCTAAACAAACTCCCCAGCGATGTGGCTGAAGAGACAATTTGGGAACATTCAAAAACAGACTGGATAGGATCCTTGGATGTGACTGAAAGCTGAGGCCAATGTCAGGCAATCAGCAACAATTAACGTGTCAGCCCGCTTGATTAGAGGGGATATTGAGTGGGTTGGACTGGACTGGGCCGTGGACATGATATTCAAACAGTTAATCCAAACTGTTAATCTGAACTGAATATCAGTCTGCTCTGGGAAGGTGTGAACTGAGAGGTTTAATTCATGGCTTTAAGGAGTGATTCAGAAGTAAATACCAAACAACAAAGCTACTGCATATTAAAGAAATACACCTATAAAAACTAAATATGAGATAAATTTTATATATATATATATATATATATATATATATTTAATAATAATACAAATGATAAAATAAGTATTGTGCAGTGACTTATTTCCTTTCAGACACAGTAAAGCACCGAGTTTTCTTTGAGGATTAATGTGATATCTTGTAACAAATTTAAGTCACCCTGGATAAGGGTGTCTGCTAAGAAATTGAGTAATAATAACGTACAATGCAATCTTAGATGGATCTCTTCCATTCTACGCTCAACTCGATCCAGTCTGCGTGCCGCTGAACAGAAGTGGAAAAGGACCAAACTCCCAGCTGCCCTCGAACTCTACCACTCTCTACTGTCCACATTATCCTCCTCACTCACCTCAGCCAAGAAGTTTAAACAAGCTGCTGTCATCCCACTCCTCAAAAAACCAACCCTTGATGCCACATCTCCTCAGAACTACCGCCCTGTCTCCCTACTCCCCTTCCTCTCAAGACCCTCGAGCGTGTGGTCCACCGTCAGATCTCTGCATTTCTTTCCCATTACTGACTTCTGGATCCTCTGCAATGGATCCACTCCACTGAGACGGCTCTCCTGGCAGTCACTGACTCAGCTGTGCTCTGGCAGTGTCTCTCTCCTCAGTCCTCATCCTCCTCGATCTCTCTGCAGCATTTGACACTGTCGATCACTCCATCCTCCTCTCCTGCCTCGCTGACCTTGGAATCTCTGGATCTGCTCTCACCTGGTTCTCCTCCTACCTCATCCACCCCCCAGCCTCTCCTCACAGGCGAACCCCAAGGCTTCGTCCTGGGCCCCCTCCTGTTCTCTCTCTACATTCGCTCCCTGGGCCCCCTCTACGCATCCCATGGTTTCTCCTACCACTTCTACGCAGATGATGCCCAGATCTTCCTGTCCTTTCCCTCTTCTGACACCCTCATACCCTCTCGCATCTCTTCCTGCTTGTCTGCTATCTCCGCCTGGATGCACTCGCACCACCTCAAGCTCAGCCTCTCCAAATCGGATCTCCTGTTTTCTCCCCACTCTTCCTCACCTTCTGCTGATCTCTCCATCTCAAACCCCTTGGAATGCACAACACTCTCTCCTTCTTCTTCCGCTAAAAATCTAGGAGTCACTTTTGATCCTGCGCTCTCCTACTCCCAGCACATCACCACGCTGACACGCACCTGCAGATTCTTCCTGAGCAACATACGCCGAATACATCCCTTCCTCATCAACTACTCGATTCAGCTGCTCATCCAGTCACTGGTCATCTCCTGCCTGGACTACTGCAATGCCCTCCTGGCCGGCCTGCCTGCTACGACCCGCCCACTCCAGCTCATCCAAAACTCTGCGGCTCGTCTGATATTCTCTCTGCCCCGATTAGCACATGCTACTCCACTGCTCCGCTCCCTCCACTGGCTCCCGATACCGGCTCGCATTCAGTTCAAGACACTGACCCTCACCTACCGCTGTCTCGACCACACTGCACCAAGCTACCTTCAGACCCTCGTCTCCACATACATCCCCTCCAGACTGCTGCAGTCTTCCAGTGCCAGAAGACTAACTCTGCCTCCTCTGCACTCCCCTTCCTCAGAGCCGCTCCTTCTCATCCCTGGCCCCTAAGTGGTGGAACGACCTTCCCACTGAAATCAAAACAGCAGAGTCCCTGACCTCCTTCCACCGCTTACTCAAAACACAACTTTTCAGACAGTACTTGTAATAATAGTCCTTTACTCTCCTGTAAAATAGCACTTCACAACGTTTTAACATGCTTCTTGCGTTTCTAGTACTCGTATTATTTTTATTCCCCCTAGGCTCCCTTTCCCGTGGCCCTTGATTGTGACTAACATCTTGTCCGCACTAAGCTTTTACTATCCAGGATGTAAGACCTCATTTATTGTATTCACTTGTGTAAATTGTAATTTGTAAAATGTATTATGCTTTGAATTGCATTGTATTATGTAAATCTGAATTTGTAATGTTTGATGAATTGTACTGAACTGTATTTTTGCACTTTGTATTGCACTTATGTTTTGTAAGTCACCCTGGATAAGGGCGTCTGCCTAGAAATAAATAATAATAATAGTAATAATAATTGTACTTAAAAGTGCATGACGTGGAAGTTTTACTTTCCAGAGATTGAGATGAACTGGCATTCGTGCAATGTTTGGCTAATCTGCTGTCAAAGTGTACCTTCAAGTGTGTTTGTTTGTGCAGGATGTGGTTTAGAGCAATGGCTGGTTGGAGCAAAGAGTCAATTTCTCACTCAAATGGTGCCTTTTGCTGAGCTGTTTTACAGCAAGAAAAGACGTACTTTACAGGCGCATGTTAAATACCAGGGTAAGCAAAAAACACGAACAAAAGATTGCAAAATACTCAAATAGTGCAGCAGAGAGAGTTGCATCTAAGTAATGCGATGTGCTTTCTACCTCCCAGCCACAACACCTGACTAAAAAGTGGGTATATTACTTTCTATTTGTATTTTTACTATATCACGAGATCTAATCTATCAATGTGGTGTGGTTTTCATCTTCTCCGTAAATTACTTTAGCTCCACTGAATAAACTGCATCCTCATCTTAAGACTGTCTTTGTTTCTTCATTCGTATATATTTGTAAAGTTAGATTGCATTTACAAGAACTTTTCAGGGGCCGTCCAGAAGAGAGATTTCACAACATGACCCCGTGCAGCTAACCAAGTGCCTTCGAATCCCTGCTGCCATCAGACTGTGAATCTGCGGTTCAGTTGGTTAATTTCCTGATCACTGTATCTGAGCACAAAGGTAATGTAACAGTAATGTGCCAATAAATGATCTATTACAAAAGATGAAATAAAGTAAATAGGGTTCTTAGCTGAAACTGAAATTAAAAACACTTGGTTATTAGGTTTAAAAATATAGTACAGTATTTAGAATAGCTTTTTTTTTGGAGATTGACTAACTTTGTGTCCAAGCTAGGTGATTTCTTCTTTTTATTATTATTGTTATTATTATTCAGATTTAAATAACAGATTTGACATATTTTTTACATTTCTTGACATTTAAAGCAGTTAAGTTGCTTGAAATAAGTTGACTAGAGTGGCAGCTATGACACCTGGGGAGGAACTTGCACAGGAAGCATTTTTTTAATTCTGCACCGTGTGGATTTGCTCTGTTAATAATACTCCCCATTATTCAGGGACAGAACAAACCTCAAAATAAATTTGCATAACTTGGCTGGCTGTTGTGGTCATTTTTTTTTTAATGCATAACTTTCAGTACAGTTGATACATGAGCTATAAACACACAAGGACTGTTTAGATTAGCGCTCTTTTTTTTCTGGGAATTCGGCTGAACTGTTTTTGTTTACTCTGTGATTTTCCACAAACATAAGGACTGGGAGGTCTCCAACTCTGACCAGCAGAGGGCAGATCTGAGAGGTCCACCGGAAAAACTAAATAAAATAAAACAAACATGGAATATTTTCGGAAAGTAATGCTGCTGATTCGGCGCGGCAGGACTGGTGGTTACGTTTAGTGCCCGGGCGTATTGTGATTGGAAGCGGAGAAGCTTTCATAGACCGAGAGTAAGAAGTTAAAATCAAAATGATCACGGATAAGCAGAGACCGCCCTTCCCTCGAAACCTGAGGTCTGGTGTCCCGAAGCTCAGAGACCTACCGAGGCCCTTCCTGTGAAGGTAAGGGAGCTGAGCCGGGTAGAGAAGATCCACCTGACTGGACCTCTGTTGCAGGAAGCCGTCCAGCAGCTTCTCCGTGGGGGGAGCCGTCCAGGCCTTTTGGGACAGGACCTGATTGGCCTCCGACTTCCACGCGTTGCTCAGAAAGGCCTGGCACTTGGTCCTGCTGTCGAACAGGTCGTGTTCGCTCCTGCTCTTCTGGGACCGGTGTGCGAAGTGGTAGGCGATCAGCCCAGTGGGGCCGCAGGGCACCGAGCTCAGGGCCGAGGCCGATGCAGAGCCGCCGAGGGTGAGCGGGGGAAGACTTTGTGTCCGAATGGGCGGCAGTCCCTTGTATTCCTTTGGTGGGGTTTTGTCCATGAGGTGGGGTTTCTGAGGGTCGCCCGACCTCTGCCCGGCTTCCATGCCACCGCCGTGGTGCTCTGAGAGGCTTTTCCCAGAGGTGTCCATGATGCAGTCAAACATGGTGATGATGTCATCGACTTCAGACGTCTCCTCCCTCAGGTACTGGCATTTCTCTTTCTGCCCTGTCATTTGGTCGTCCTTCTTTTTCTTGCAGGAAAAGATCTGGTTCAGGACGCTGAACCTCCCCTCCTTTTTCAGAGACGGGTGGTTGTTCCGAGACGGCAACTGTCTTGAAGAGTCAGATCTAAGGGGGAAAAGTCAACAAACAAAGGGTGTTATTTTAAAGCAAAGCAACCCTGCAGCCAATTGGTAAGAAACACCCCAGGGATGGTAGTGAATTAGTTTGATCTCAACATATTAATTCATATTATAAAAAAAGATATACTTCATATAAACACAATATATAAGTATTATAGTGTAATGCATGCAATGTTTATGTACTGATACACATTCAGGCTATTGCACTGCATGGTCTATAGTTTGTCAAAACCATTGATAGCAGAACTGGCGAGTAGATTCAAGTTAAAGGGGAACAGAGTTCAGTCTGGCTCTCTTGCAGTCGTATAAATGTGCCAGTGAACGCCAGAGCCTGAGTAAGAGTGCCTTAGATCTACTTCTGGTACGACAACACAGGACTCGTGTCTCACGCCTCTGCCAACCCTCCCCCCCGCTCCCCGTTGCACCCAGGGTGACTAATCAGTGTCGGCTCCGAGCTAGCCCACCTGTTCTCCAGGGAGAGCAGTTTGATGCATGCCGTGTGGCCACAGTACATTGCGTATGTTAGGGGGGTGTTCTCGTTGATGTCCCGGGGCCCATGCTCCACCCCCAGCTGGAGGAGGGCCTGCACACAGTCCGCCTTCCCCGCCGCGGCCGCCCAGTGCAGAGGAGTCCTGGAGGACCATGCAACAGGTCAACAGAGAGTGTTATTCATGAGTGGCTGGAGGGGACCTAACAGGGAAATTACTTCTCTTATCTTTTTTAATGATAGTTCACTGGGGAGTGCGGGAGTGCCAATGGACGGGCTGGAGGGCTGGTAAACATCACGCATGGCATACAACATTCACGCACCCTCAGACTCAGAGCCACCGTGGGTTTCAGTTCCAGGATTCCTAGTCTAATTTTCCTGAACACTCTGTGGCTTTAACATCCGTGGCGGTTGTGGGGGGCTTTAGTGTATTAGGTTAGTTTTGACTCCTGGTTCCATTAAGACAACAGGGTGAGAGGTTTTCCTATGAACTACTGTTACTACTAATACTCATGCCACTGCCTTCTGATTTATACAAAAGAACGGCTGACCCGCTGATTCCGAGCCGCACAGAGCGGGGGGACCGTGCGGACACCGGTACCCGGCGGGCGTACCTGTCGTCGACATCCAGGGCCTGCAGGTTGGTCTCGGGAACCCGCGCCAGCTCGTAGATGATGTCGCTGTAGCCCGCAGCCGCGGCGATGTGCACACAGGTCTTCCCGTTCTCGTCGTCATAGTTGATCACGGATGAGCCCAGTTGGTGGTCGAGGATCAGCGAGCACAGGAAGCGGTTCCCGCTCTGCCAACGAGGACCAAGGGAGGGGCGTTTTAAAGATGGAGACGCTCAGCATGGGTCATCAACCAGAAACATATTCGACTTTAAACAGGGAAGCTAAATACACGTAGCAGTGGATTTGGTTTTGCGTGATAAAGAGATTGGCAAAAGTACATTCTCACTCATTATATGCAGAAGTGAATAATAAAACAGGAGTAGGACGTGTAGTAGTGTTTAACGTAGTGTTTGATACTATAAAACACTGGAATGTAAAATAAGCAGCTCATATGACCCATTTCTCTGGAATTCCCCAGGAGCTGCTGAGGCTAAACAAGGAACCAACAGTGTTGCCCTGAATAGCTATCAGTGGTTAGGCTTTGATTCCCAGGAGACAGCCAGGTTCCTGTTGCATAACAGCCTCAAATCCCAGGTGGACCTGCTTTTATTAAAACTCCCCCGTCCGCCGGGACTCCTGGGGATTACTGTCTGCTGGTTTTGATTAATATAGCATCATCAGGCTGCGTTCCCCTGCGTCCGGAGCTCACATGGCCTCCCACGCTCTGACGCTCCCACACACCCACCTGCACAGCCCAGTGTAGGGCAGTCTTGAAGTCCTTGTCCACCAGGGTGGGGTCGGCGCCCTTCTGCAGTAAGGCCTGGATGTGCTGGGGGCGGTTGTGGAACGCCGCCCAGTGCAGGGGAGTCATGCCCTGGCAGCCGACACACACAACCAAGGGAAAGAAAGACAACAGGACACACTGCGTGATGTGGTGTGTCAAAATCCCGGGGAAAACCGACACACGGTCCCACAGGGGGTTACGGAGAAGGCTTCACCACAACAATTTCCTTCCTTAATTGACAGTCTGCTTTGTTTCAGACGTATGTCAGTGTCGCTGTTTATTTTCTCGAGATAAGCCATGCTCTATCGCCCTCAGCCTGTCAAAGTCTCTGCCTGGCTCTCTGGTGGGCCTGAGGAAGCTCAGTGGAAACTGCACAGAGCAGCGTGGGAGGGAAGCTGAGGGAGAGCAGCTGAGCACTCAGCGCTGACCCAGCTGGCCGCACGGCAGGATTGTGAAAGGTCTCACAGAAACCTGCGTGCTGCCGGCAGGTTTCACTTCCACAATAGCTCGCACAACTTTTGAATGCAAATACAGCCTTTCTGATATTGAATTCACACTTTGTACAGCATTGTACAGCATAATCGTTTTTTTTTTGTATGATACAACCATATATAAAATGTTTCCTACCTCGTTATCTTGATGATTGATCTCACACAGTGTAGATTGCTGCAACAGTACCGCCATTAACCTGCAGGAAGTAAAAGAAAATGTCTACAACTTATATTCTCTGGACTATTTTTTAAGATAGGAGCGAATTTGTGGAAATGTATCAAGAACGGACATAGTCTTCTATCTAGACATCTATAAGAATTAAAGTGTTTTATTGCTCAGAACAGATTATGTGCTAACATGTTCTACTTACTTGCATGGAAAATACACAGACTATTAATGATTAATTTGCTTTTATGCACATTTGAAAACATGCAATGAACTCTAAATAAACTCCAGGATTCTTATCACAATATGATGCATACCAGAATTTAATTATGCAGAAAAATGCAAAGCTTTGGCCTATTATTATATACCAATAATGTTGTGATTTGCAACAGAAACAGCTAGCAAAGATGGACGGATGAGAAATATTTAAAAACCTCTTTAACAGCAGATACCAGTTCAGGTAATACAGACAGCCCCCCATCCCCCTGTACATCCTGCCCTGGGACGTTTCTTTGTGAAGAAAAGCTTCCCCCCAGGGTGCAGTTTTATTTCTCTTACAGATCTGTCCCAATACAGTACCAGTCTGGCCGATAAATAGGTCACACTAGGTCAACAAGGTACCCCAAAAATCCCCTAACTAAACCCAAGGAGGAAACTATATCTCTGTGAAGTCGAATATGATTATGATAAAAATTGAAGCGTGGCCGAAGTCATGTACCCAAACGCACACAGGATGCTCGCCTTTCCTCGTACTAATTAGGAGCGAGAAGAGCAATGGAGCAGCTGCTACCATCCTGTCTGGAGCAAAGGTCTGGTATGGTCGCTATGGGGACCTTGGAAATCCCTCGAGTGAACCAGACCTCATCGTTACAGCAAATTAGTCTCCAAACTCGCAGATTCAGCATGTGTACTTTAACACGGCACAGACCTGGTCCTCCTAGCTGTTGATTATGTGCTAAGGAGACATGCATGCACTGCCTTCATACTTTATTTAGCCTCCTACACTCGGTCTCTGACTGTTGTAGAACATTGATAAATATGAAGAGCCTTTGTCTTCTTAAAAAGAAAGATTACAATAGGGATTGACAGCGCAAAGCATGGATCCGTCTAAAGTGAGACTAATCACTTGTGTTCGCAGCGTCGGTCGTTTATACTGATGAGCACCGCGAAGGTCGGTCTGTGTCATTAAACAATCTGTGCGCGACATATATCAGGGCTTCTCGTCTGAGACCTGTTTGGTATGAGGGGTACCTGAGGTCGGTTTCCGCCGTGGCCGCGTGCAGGGGCAGCCGCCCGTTTTTGTCCGCGATGTTCTGTTTGGCTCCGTTTCGCAGCAGGCACACACACCCCTCCAGCCAACCCTTTAAAACACAACAAGGACCCCTCTGTTTCAATCCCCCACAAGGACACACAACTGTCACATATTGTCCACACTGATAGTCCCTACAGTTGCAATACACAAATATTCAATAGCTTCCACGGATAGGTCTCAGCATTTCCCATGTCATTCATCTGTACGTGTCAATACCTTCATGATGTTTAAAATATTATATATCTAAGCAGGATGACAGCCAATAATCAATGTATAGATTAACATGTATAGATATGTAAGTGTAAAGATTAATACTGGCGATGGTTTTATTCTGCAGGGCTATGGATCTTCTCTGCAGTACCAGGTATGTTGCCAGAGAGAGGGAGGTCCTTCCACATGCATCTTGAGTGTTGATGGAGGCCCCCATTTTCAACAGCAACTTCACAGTGTCCACCTGGCGTCCTGAAACAGCGTGCATCAGAGGCGTGGACCCTGGACAACAGGACAGTCACGGACACAGTCTATTTTAGAGACATGTACAGTCAATAATGAAACACTTGGTGGTTGCGCACTGATTGGATGGGAGTTGCTGTCGGCTTTTCCTTCAAGTTCCCAGAGGAGAACTTACAATTTACGAAGCCGGTGTCAACTCGGTCTCCAAAGAAGGAGGAAAAAACATTTCAGTTAGACTCTTGACACTTAAATTCAACCAGCTTCTTTGTCTCGCTTAATGGTGTGTGTGCTTGGACTACATTGATGTCTTACCCTCGCTGTCACAGCATTCCAAAATGGAGGGATCCTCGCGAATTATTGCTGTCAGGGTGTTGACGTCTCCATTAGCAGCTGCCTGGTACACCACATTCAGGTCAACTTCCTCAGCTGAGTCCCCTGGTTGAGACAGAAGCGTGAATCCGGTCACAGTCATGAAACCTCAGAAGGCAGTAATGCTGAGAGCCAGCTTTACAGGCTTGAACAATTGTTTTCTATTGTATAACTAGAATATTTGTAGAATGTAGAACGCCAGTGTTGCAAGGGTCCATTAAATGCCATGAAATATATTACATATGTGTTTAGATGGTGGCTTTTTAGGGGGCCCGGGGGCATACACCCCTGGGAAGAACATTTTTAGAAGACAGCTGTTTTAATTGGTCACTTCTGGTGGCTTAAAATGAATGCCGGGCATGAATATAGATCAATTTGATTGGCGTGTTTGGCTGGTATACCCTCAAAACACTATGTTAAAATAAGTGGCCCTCCCGGAAGCTGGTTTGACAACACATTAACCAACAAACACAAACTTAATATCGAATTTAACTGATTATATTTATTCGTTTTTTTTAAGTAAATGTGAAAACTGTTGCATAAAATACACTGTTTAAGAATTACTCGATTTTGTTTTTTAAATATATATAAAACCCAACTCTTGGACTTCGCTTGGCCCCTGATGTCAGGGTGCACTGAGTCTGTTGCCGTGATGCATTATGGGATTTGAACTTCTCCTATCTGCTGATTGCGCCCCAAAACCCCATCAAACACCTACAAATCCAGGGTGCCGTGGTTTTTAAAGGTTTTAAATTAAATCGCCGCACCCACATCGAGAAACACGTTATTGCTATTAGTCAAACGTTCACCACGCCCCCCCTTTTCACCACCTATGGTAAGATAATCACAGTTTCGGGTTTTTATGGAGTTGAGAGAGAGTTAAACTGACTTGAGAGGAGGTGAGGAGGACTGTGTTGTTATAACTGATAACGGGGGAGGATGTTTGCTGTGTTTGCTCAGGATGCTCCAGCAGGCCTGTGTGTATCTGGCAATCAAGTGTTGCCAGGGAGTTTCTTTACTTTACAGCCTGCACTTTAATTAGCTTCTGTTCATTGAAAAAATAGTTTTTTCTAAAGGGAACTATCAGTCCCTAAAAATAAAATGAAGGGTTAAAATGTATTGCATGTGTTGGTAGGGGTGTATAAGTAAAACATATGTGATTTTTCTGTTCCATTCGATAATTTTAGTAACTTTTAAAAGTGTCATCTTACAATCACGGCTGCTGTAAATACATCCAAATTATGGAGATCAGATTTGGTGATTAATTTAGTGCCCAAGCGCTTCACTGCTCCCGCCGCCGAGCAAACGGCCGAGAAATGATTTTGATTCATGAATTAACGGAGACCTTTCCGACACGACTTACGGTTATCAGAGGTGCACTTCTCAAGGGATTTACATAAAACGCTCATGCAAAATAAATGCAAAACACAATACACAGCAAAAAACAATATAGGTCCTAGTTAATGTGAACTCAAAATAATTACAAAATGCAGTGCACAGTTACCTCCCTAAGGTGCGCAGTGGGATTATCAGGCAAGATCAATATTATTTAGCATTATTAAAATATATTAATAGTTAAAGAGTGATAAAGAGCAACGACAAATATCTAAAGCCAAATATGAACATGTAATAGCCTTTATTCGATGTAGCCTATTTATAGCAGTGCAATGGGACTCAATTAGGCAACCATGTTAATAATGCCTGATTTAAATATATTTTTGTTTAAAACCTACTTTAAAATCACGTCCCTCTGAAAATGTCCCGGTGACACTATTACTACGTCACTATAACGTGCTGCCCTGTAAATGTAGTCTTTTCTGCTATCCGGAAGTGTCGAGACATCACATCCTGAACAGCCGAGAGCTCTCCTGTGGATTATTGACAGCAACCATGATTATGGTGAAAGTGGCACTTTTAAGTTTTAGATGTGACTAAAATATTAGAATGGAAGAGAAACATCACAGATACTTTACTAGTTATATTCCTACCAACACGAGATCAGATAAACCCAACACAGTAACATACCATATAAGTAGCATATCCCAGGGAAAAAATGACTGGGCATATTACATACATAGATATGTTAGATAGACAGATATGTTGAACAGCACCACCGACATATTATTCACAGTTGTAATGATCAGTCTATGAGGCAGCTGTGCAGGCATGCAAAACTGAGCAACAAAGCTATTCTTTGTCTGAAGCGCATTATTGTTCGTCATACTTGTGCACTTGCAAAAGGAGGCTCACTGCTGATGCCTTTGAGCTTGGGGAGATATTTACACATGCCACACAGTTCACAAATGTGTGAACTACTCCCCTGCAAGTGATGTTGGCCTATTTGTTCAAAAAGACCAAACAAAACAAAAGACGGTAAACAACTGAAGGATACTGCAATATTGCCATACGTGACCAGAATGAGAATTCAGTCTCTTTAAGTGAGATCTGTTAACTAAGATCAGCAATTCAGAGGAGCAAAACAGAACAGGAGGGTTCTGGTTTGAAGGCTACAAAGTAAACTTAACAATGTGTTTGATCATTGTCTCGGAATTCAGGTGTCAAGAAGTAAATAGACTACCAGTCGCAGATTGGACAAAAAGGCTGTGTGAAGGGTATGGCATATAAACTCATACGATTAATGAACTTGATTAGGTGCAAATGAAAGAACATTGTGTAGACCTTTCCCCTTCTTGAAAATAAGACTAAAGGACAGATGAACTGGTCTGTTTTTTGCCAACAAATATCCCAACATGCTGTCTAGGAGAACCTTGCCACCGACATTTTGTAACTGAGCTTTCCACGAGACTCTGAGACCTTTCCCGATCAGAAATTCAGGTGTTAAAGTGACTTCGGCTTTTGGGACGTCCGTGCAGGCCACTACACGACCCTGAACTGGGTTTGTCTGCAAACAGTAGCTGTTCACAGAACCTACCACAACGTGTTCTGCTGTTCTTCAGTTTTGTGTCTCCACCTGAAGAGGAGTTAATTTCACCAGCCCCCTTTACATGCACTTACTTTCAATTTCCTTCAGGGCATAGAAATAATTGCTTCAGAAATCATGTCGTCCATGACGGTAAATTAAACCCTCTTCCAGAGTGGAGCTGATCGGGCACTGTGGGACCTCGCTGTCCCTTCCCTGCCTATTAACTCCCTCCATCGAGCAACCTACATTTAAATCAGCACTCTAGCTTCACAGGGAATATATCTTTCTGCTCTTAAACACGGTCGCAAAACTTTTATTTCTGATGATTTGTAATTTGATTGCTGATTTTCAGAGAGCCCTTCTAAGCTCATTTAATGAATGGGCTTGTTGCTCTGTTAGCAGACGTCTTTTTCACCCCACACCCTCGGCAGTTGTTTGCCCTTATTGGACGTGAGCTGGATGGCGTTCGTCCAGTTCCCTTAATGGTTAAAGGACGAATACAGCATCAGTGTTTCCCCGGCCACGTTTTAAATACACAAGACCTCTATGTGTAATTGCCACTGAAGCTCAGCACGTATTGCACAGGAATAACAACAAAAAGAAAGATAGTAAGACCTAAGCATTTCCATGGCAACATAGGCAGCTCCATGTTTCACTCTGGCACTCTGTCCGGATCGTGATATTTACACACACGGCGACTTACCTTTATGCTGATCGAATACAGAAGAAGAGCTGAACTCCATGGTTGACTATTGCATTATTCGCAACCACAGCCAGCAATCACCATCTCTGAGGCAGAACAACAACAACAACAACAACAGAAACAGGATCAAGACCGTCGGTACTATAGGTGCGTTGTAAATGTGGACATGGTTTGTTTATCTAATCCCTGGTTCCAGGCAATCTGATTGAGGCGTTCGAAAAGGGCTAAAAAAGCATGAAAATGATTTAACATGCCTTCGGTTTACCAGCTGTCAAGGCAAAGGAGGGGGAAAAAACATGACAAAATCCCCCCAAAAAATCAAAGGACCTTCTCTGACAACAACCACAGCAACGGGGGAAAAGAAAAAAGGTTAAATATGCTCTTGTCTTGAGATTAGAGATGTGTCCTACATCAGATAATCCCCTTGGTGGAGAAAAACCATCCAGTCCAGGAGGCAGCGTAGGGTAGCAAGGAGACGCATCCCAGCATCAGTAGTGCCTGCTGGAGAGACAGCAAGCTATGAATGGGGATCCATGCGCCGCACTGAGCATGTGCAGCTGTACAATGCAGCTCGGTGGCTGGTGTTTTCATTGTAGGGTGAAAAATGAGCAGAGTCACATGCATTAGTATGCACCTTAACCACTTGGCTTTTAAAGAGTCTATTTTAAGGCAGCAGCCCATGTTGCATTCAGCATTATTAATCGAGCTGCACTCCAGTCAGCCTGTCAGGCGCTCCAGCCCCTGAAACGCAGGCTGTTGTTGTTGTAGAGGATGAATCTGTGTGTTAATCACAGAGCCAGGGATCCAAAGCAAAGGTAATGCGCCTGACACAGACAGACTTGGCAACAGAAGATTTCCAGGGCTTTGTCACAATATAAAAACTGTAATTATTATTAGTATCACCATCATTAATATTTAAAATGGCATTATTATCATTATGTATTGATTAAATAGCTTTAGCTCTTAGGTGTGTGTCATTTAATTAGAGGAGATAGTGTGTGTGAGAGTGAGAGAAATATAAATACTCCCACAATTAAAATTATGTTTTTTTTCTGAAGCAGACACCAATTGGCATCTGTTTGTGAAGACACGATCTCGCTGCAACACAGAGGAAAGGAGACGTCCTCTCACTCCCGAGCAGCGCAGATTGTTTCAGCCCACTGGGGATGCATCATCATCAAGCAGAGCCATTTGACCAGTTGCCACTAAGGCTAGTCTGTTAATGCCCATCGCTGCTTCCATCGCAGCTCAGAAAGCCCCCCGTGATCCAGGGCGTGACACTTGCACAGGCGGGCAGGCGCGGTGGATTACCACTCTTGACATTCAGAGAGGACGGGTGCTTCTGTGTCCGTGTGTGCTTAAAGCCTCATGTCCCTCCTTACGACACTGTGGTGGAAATCGACCTGTTGTCAGAAGACGGCCACCTCGTCGTAGTGAATCTGGTTTTTATTACATTCATATTTATTGTGCCGCTCGCAACCCTGGCAACCCTGGAAGATACAAACCCATTCATTAAAAATAAGCCAGTGGTTTACTATTAGACAGTTGCTAGCAGGCAAGATAAATTAGAAAAGATGGATAGCAATGGAAATAATATAAATACTCTTGAAATGGTGTACTTGTCATTTCCAAAACTGCTAGTTGTCATCATTGTTTCATTTAATATTTTTAGCATGTTACATACATATTCTCATGCAGTATTGTTACTTAGTTAGAATATATTCTTAAATCTCTGATCTGATGGATACTTCCATTCATTCTATTTCTATGGCTGTGGGTAATAGTGGCTTCTCTATTGTCCAGACGAGGTATTGTTCGCAGTCTTGCACACACAATCCGACACTATGCTTGCTCTTTGTCTACAGGAGGTTTATAGGAGGTGCTGTTGAAGCCACAGTGCCAGGCAAGGGTACCTTTGTCTTGGTTTACAAACAGGCAGCTGATTGCACACCCTTAGCCTTAACCACCTAGCTTCTAAAAAGACCATATCCCCAAACTGGCATTGTAACCCTAACCCTAAGTCCTAAACCTTGCACAATGAACCACAACTATAAGACGAAACCCTAAACCACAAGCCTTAACCCTTAACCCTAACCGTATAAACTAAACCCTAAAACTAAAAATTAAACCAATAAACACCAAACCTTAAGCCTTGACCCTTACCTCTGAACTGCAAACCACAACCTTAAACCCTAAGCCTAAATACCAACACTATCCAAAAAACCTAAATCTAAACCCTAACCATGAAACCTAACTATAAACCCTAGACCTCAGTCGTAACCCTTGAAGACCCTTGAAAATATCTACGCCTCTCATTGCCTTTCGTAGTCGAGTGTCTCTCAGTATTGTCAGCACAAATCCATCTACAGACACTTTGATTCAATGAAAGTTACACGAGTTTGACATCGTAAACACATTTTCTTGAACCATTTTGTAACTGTTGGCAATTATAAAACCGACTTTCACAGTTTCACATCTTCTTCAGCGCTACCGAGAAAGCAGGAACTGGAAAAGTGCATTTTCCATGCAACGAGAGTAGCCACCCAGTATTCATGCCCACAATGGAGTCATTTAAGAGAAGGAATGACGCAACGCTCTGCACTACACTAACATTTAAGTATTGACACAAACGCGACTGACAGATGTAATGAGACAAGCCTCCCACTGCCAACACAGAAATGTAATTGATATTTATCAGTATGAATATTTATTTAATCCCAAGAGGGGAACAGAGCTGAATAGTATCCCAAGGGATGTCAGAAATATTGCCAACTACACATCTGCAATAGTGTTTTTCTAATGCAGTCATTCCAGCTTGTATGGGTTACTCTGTGGGCATGAGACCAAGGGAGGAGGTAAAATGTGTTCAGATAAATTAATCAGGAATTAAATAAACATACTAAGCCTGCGACCTCTAGCCCTCAAGGATTGATTCTAAATAACACTGATCTCGATTCCAGTAGGTTTGTGAGGACCACAGTGAAATATCTATTACTTTCCAGTAGGTGTCGTCATTTCATAATGCAATGCGGCACTTGCACTGTAGTTCTCCAGACCATTGCTATCATGTACATATTGCAAAATGTTGCACTCGTCTCCTCGGTCACATGATAAGTTAGAGACGGGAGTTCAGACAATATAAAGTTAATTTAACTTGCGCTGTGTGACCCAGTACTGGGTGAGATTTGTGCTTCACAGTGGAATTTGCTCTTGATAGAAAGTAATGTCAATATTTAAAAGCATGATGATGGGAAAACTCAATGTATATTTATGGAAAAGAGAGGGGAAGCAATTTAACAGATCTTGCACTGTGAGCTTTAAAAGTTGTCCCAATAGTATGTATATTCACATTATAACTTTGTTAACCTGTGTCAAGTAAAGGGTTTCTTGCTTTTCATGAATACAATATGCATTACATTTCCATGAACTTCTATGATTCTTGTGAGAGTGTCATCCATTTTGCACGGATGTGAGACTAGAAGCTGTGAGAAAACTGGTTATCTTTTAGCACAAAACTAAACGAAAATAAAGTGCTGAACAATATCAATACTGATACCAGCCTCACTATATGATTATCATCCATGGATCAAACATGAGACAAAAGAGATCAGAGAAAACAGACAGAGTTTCACAACTGGTAAAGAGCGAGTTAAAGCTCTGATATTTTACTCAGTGAGTGTAACACACATTTACACACTGTCTGCAGTCTGTGTTCCTCCTCACAGATTTGTGGACTCTCTCTGGGGAGTGTTTCCATTACAGGAACCAACGGCCAGAAAAGGGTCAATTCAAGAGTCCGCTTCAAATAGTAACTCTTAAACTTGAGACAAATTGCTTCCTAAATGTCTGTACAGATGAAGTGTGTCCTCTTACAGTCACAGCCCTGCCATGTGATTTCAACACTTATGACACTTTTAAACACCACATCATGCAACAGAGACATTTAAATGGTCTTTCTGAGCCCTGGGGAGCGGGAGAGAAGCTCCTGAACACAAGCGAGTATTTACTGTCCCGCCTCGCTGGACACGTCCAAACTGCGATCACTTTTGAAAAATGGACCACAGGGAGTTGTAATTTACATTTTACCCAGCGAGTGAGACATTCTGTTATTTGCCAATGACAGTCATTAAAACTTCAGTCTTCTAATGTATATAAAAATGTTTAACAGTATTTCAGTTTGGAAGGTAAATAGAGTAAATTTTTGCTTATGCAGAGACTTGCCTCACTAATGGAAAGATGATCTGTCCAAGTTTCAGCTTCTGCAGTTCCTCTAAAATATTTATTGACAGTAATAGTGTCTCAGTAATAATGTTATTGTGACTGTGTTTACTGCTGAGACTACACTACCACTTTGTGGCTATAAGACTAAATTACAGGCAAAGAGACAACTAGTGAAGCCCATGGAAAAAACATGTTCTCTATGACCGCTATCAGCTTTTGTTGATGATTATTATTATTAATTTCTTGGCAGACTTACAGGATACATAATCTCATTTGTTGCTATGAGAAATACATTGATGGTATTGCTGCAGTTGTGACATTCAACAGCTGTTTGTGTAATTACTACTGATTAGATTTGTTTTGGGAAGCAGGCATATCTGTAATAAAGCCACTTATTCAGGAATTAATCTCATGCGTTATAATGTGACTGCTGAGGACAGGGGTGCCGATTTAACTGAGAGAGGCTGGTTTATGGACATGAGAAACGGATATAGCTCAATATAAATACATAATTTGTCTCAGAAAGTCAGCTCTGTGTGCAGGGTTTTAAAATAAATTTGATGAAAATCATAAAAGCATGAAGCCTCAGAACAGAGGAATGCATTACAAAGAGTTTTTAGATGTGAAAACCCCTCTATTTCCACAGGGTGAGGTTATGGCCTTTGGAATCTCTTCTGTACATTTTGTAAGCTATGTGTGGAAAAGCATCTTCATGGTGGCAAGTCACGTAATTTGACAAAAGTAAAGGTTAGCTGTTACCAGTTGCACAAGAAGAAGGAATATTTCAGACGTTGGGATCTCATGTCTTATTTTTCTTTGTATTTCTTCCTTGGCTCTGTTTGCTGACGGATCATCCACATACAGTTAGGTCCATAAATATTTGGACAGTGACACAATTGTAATAATTTTGGCTCTGTACGCCACCACAATGGATTTGAAAGGAAACAATTAAGATGCGCTTTAAGTGTAGACTTTCATCTTTAATGTGAGGGTAGTTCATCCACATTGGGTGAACAGTGTAGGAATTACACCCATTTTTATATGTGATCCCCCCAATTTTAGGGGCTCAAAAGTATGTGCACAAACTAACATAATCATGAATTAAAGTGTGAGTTTCAATACTTGGTTGCAAATCCTTTGCAGTCAATGACTGCCTGAAGTCTGGAACCCATAGACATCAGCAGATGCTGGGTTTCTTCCCTGGTGATGCTCTGTTAGGCCTGCACTGCAGCTGTCTTTAGCTCCTGCTTGTTCTTGGTGTTTTGCCTTCACTTTTGCCTTCAGCAAGTGAAATGCTGCTCAATTGGATTCAGGTCAGGTGATTGACTTGGCCATTGCAGAACATTCCACTTCTTCACCTTAAGTCTTGGGTTGCTTTCGCAGTATGCTTCGGTCATTGTCCATCTGCACTGTGAAGCGCCGTCCAGTGAGTTTTTAAGCATTTGGCTGAATCTGAGCAGATAATACAGCCCTAAACACTTCAGAATTCATCCTGCTGCTTTTGTCAGCAGTCACATCATCAGTAAATACAAGGGATCCAGTTCCCTTGGCAGCCATACATGCCCATGCCATAACATGCTTCACAGATGAGGTGGTATGCTCCAGATCATGAGCAGTTCCTTCCCTTCTCCATACTCTTCTCTTCCCGTCAAAGTTGATATTTGTCTCATCTGTCCATAGGATGTTGTTCCAGAACTGTACAGGGTTCTTTAGATGTTTTTTTGTCAAACTCTAATCTGGTCTTCCAGTTTCCTGTTTACATCTTGTGGTAAACCCTCTGTATTTACTCTGGTGAAGTCTTCTCTTGATTGTTGACTTTGACACAGATACGCCTACCTCCCGGGGGGTGTTCTTGATCTAGCCAGTTGTTGTGAAGGGTTTTTTCTTCACCAGGGAAATAATTCTTCTGTCATCCATCACAGTTGTTGTCCGTGGTCTTCCGGGCCTTTTGGTGTTCCTGAATCACCTGACCTGAATCCAATTGAGCGGCATTTCTCTTGCTGAAGGCAAAACTGAAAGCAAAACACCCCAAGAACAAGCAGAAACTAAAGACAGCTGCAGTGCAGGCCTGGCAGAGCACCACCAGGGAAGAAACCCAGCATCTGCTGATGTCTATGTGTTCCAGACTTCAGGCAGTCATTGACTGCAAAGTATTTGCCACCAAGTATTGAAACTCACAATTTAATTCATGATTATGTTAGTTTGTCCAAATACTTTTGAGTGTGGGTGTAATTCATACACCATGCACCCAATTTGGATGTAACTACCCTCAAATTGAAGATGAAAGTCTACACATAAAGCATCTTGATTGTTTCCTTTCAAATCCATTGTGGAGGCATACAGCGCCAAAAATATGACAATTGTGTCACTGTCCAAATATTTATGGACCTAACTGTATGTATTTACTTATTTATAAAATATATGGCATTCACATCCACTGTGTGATATAATGACATTTCTCTCACAATTTCCTACTGTACAGAAAGGCATTGCATTGTATAAAAGTAGCATTTGATAGATAAGACCCAGTGTTAGAAGTATAAGTCTCTGTAATTATTAGTGCAGAACAGTAAGATTTCCGTATTCTTCTTCAGACGGTAAGAATCCACTGTAGGCCTTTGTTCTTGGGTTTAGCCCTCACGAAAATATAATGAGAAATTCAATAGACACTTGCTTTTCATCTTTTAAGGGGCTCTCAGCACTGCAGCCAAATCTAAACATAGCAGAGATTTAGTGTGTCTAGACGGGCAGAGTTTGTGTATAATTATGAAACATAAACATGTCCCAGGCACACAGACTGAGAAGTAAAGACACCCAGAAACAGAGGAAATGCTCGGGTCTCGTGGAGCTGTTCTGTTTACCTCCATCTTTTAAAAACTGAACTAGGCAAATGCAGGGCCTGGGGAAAATGAAAACAACAAGCAAGGAAAATGTCAATTGGTTAAAACGGAAAGCAGTCAGTCTAGATCGTGCACCATATAAACTGACAATAGCAATAAGTGTGAAGGGTAAGAGGACAGTCCTCAAGTTTATTGCTTAATCCCATAAAGAGCAGGTTAGCACAAAAATTACGAGCTGCATTTGTCTCATAACAACACCATTTAATTAGATGTGGGTGATTCACAATCTTATTACAAACCTCTTACCAGCCAGGCGGTGTACCTCCAAAATGGAGAGTCACTTCAGAGCATTGCTGGAGAGGGGACCACCACGAGTCATCACACTTATGAATCTGTGCTAAAAAAAGAGAGGAAATGAAAGCTCAACTTTAATTAAAAACAAAACAAAAGCGGTAGCTGGATTAAGCATAAATAGAGACCTCAACTAACTCCTTCAAACGTTGTAAGCATCTCGGATCTTATTAATTGACGTCTGTGGTTTTGGTGGAGATCCCAGTGATACTCCTTTACTAAACCAACACGTTTCAGCACACGCCAGGTCTGGTCAGGCAAAACGAGACGTCTGTATTGGCTGAGGTTAGGGAGGCAAGTCGTCTGTGTTTGATCTGACCAATCGTGATGCCTACAGATATCCAGTGAGACCAGCTGGAAATCATTGATCCCCTTTACAGAAACAATGTAAGAAGTGCAGGTTACAGGGTCAGGAAAAGGTGCTGTTAGATTTGGTCGTTTTATTAAGCAACACAACCCTGAGTAAGGATTCGTGGTCTTCCCTCTCTCACACACGGAGGTCAGACCACGACAGGCCAGCACCTTGTTTACAGTGATTTCCTTTTGGCACCAGGAATGATATTACGCATCCAACAGACATAAACCAGGGCTCACAAATCACACAATGAGCCTACATGCCGTACCAGCCTGTTCCAGGACTAGCTAAATTGCCAGGGATTTGCCAAATTGTGAGATTAAAGGAGACCACAGAGAGTGGAAGGAAAACAGATGACAGCTCCCTGCCCCCTGCAGTATACGCGTAACATCCACAGAGTTAATCAGTTAGTCTGTCCTCCATACATTGTATAGATTCGATGGTTTTGTTCAGCCATTAATGGACACTTAAAAAGTAAGGTCACATGAGAGGTTTATGTCATTTAAAAGAAATCATTTTTAATTAAAGTAGAAAGAATATGGTGTACCCTGATTTACTCTCCCACATTTTCTGCTTCTTTAAGTCCTGGATTCATGGTTTCACATCAACCAAGAAATGACAAAGGAGAGTCGGGGTTAAAGCAACTGCTTTATTAGATGAGGAGGCCGTTTTGGAGGCACAGCATCAAATCTCTCGCGCAGTATGCCAGCAGTCCGAATCTTCCCGGGGTACCCCTGTTTATCCCCTCATCTCCAACCTTTTCCCTCTGACCTTTACCCTTTGACCCCAGAATCCCCCACAATCCTCCACTCCCTGACTCTCAGTGCTAGATAACATTTCAAATTGTATTAACCATCGTTGGCATCACACAGCTCCTCCCAGTAGAGGATAGAGTCATCCACGTGGGATGTTTGCACACTCTACAGCTACAACTCTTCAGCATATGAAAGCATATGATATGATATACTTAGATTTTCAGAAAGCTTTAGATGAGGTTCCACACCAAAGACTGATCCTCAAATTGGAAGCTGTAGGCATTCAGGGTAATGTAAGTAGATGGATTATGAACTGGTTGATGTATAGGAAACAGAGGGTGTCGATTAGAGGAGTCGCTTCTAACTGGAGTGAGGTTGTTAGTGGAGATCCACACGGATCAGTACTAGGGCCTGTGCTTTTTCTAATCTATATTAATGATCTGGACTCTGGGATAGTTAGCAAACTTGTCAAATTTGCAGATGATACTAAAATAGGTGGCTCAGCAGATACAATCTCGGCAGCACAGGCTATTCAGAGGGACTTAGATAATATTCAGTTGTGGGTGACACCTGGCAGATTAAATTCAATGTATCCACCAAGGGCATCGACCACATCAAACCAGAGGAGCTTTTCCAGATCAGCAGGGACACACGCACCCGGGGACACAAATGGAAATTGGGCTTCAAGGCATTCAAGACAGAAAACAGGAGACACTTCTTCACACAGAGAGGCGTCACAATCTGAACAAACTCCCCAGCGATGTGGCTGAAGAGACAATTTGGGAACATTCAGAAACAGACTGGATAGGATCCTTGATCACTTAGTTATTAATGGACACCAAACGAGCACGATGGGGCGAATGGTCTCCTCTCGATTAGACACTGTCTTATGTTCTTCTTATGTTCTTATGTACTGATTTCACACAGGGGTGACATCACCATCCACAACAAGCCCCGTTACAGGTGCTTTGTACAATTTCTCTTGTGATTTCATTTTAAGCTACAGAGGGTAAACTTTCCTCAGATCCTGCTGTGAGTATTACACAGATGGTGGTGCTCTGAACTCTACTGCCACCTATGCAACACCGACTTTCCTGCTGAAGAACAGACTTGACACTTTATACTTGTAACTTGTTGTTTGTCTATCTGTTACGATATGCCAAAGAAAGCCCTGCAGCCTCCCCAGTTATAGCACTTGAATTCACAATTATTAAATCAACAAATTGCACTTTGACTAATTAGTTCTGTGAGAGAGCAGAGATAGCACATGTAATAATTAACACGACCTTGAAACTGGGCAGAAGAGGTAAGAACGAAGTGAAGTAGGTTTGCCAGATGCCATTTATTTCTGTTAAGAGAGTGAGAAACGTGGACATTGACCGTAAGTTCGTTGATAATGAAAACACATGAAAGTCTGTGTTATGCTCTGTTTGGAGTGTACCTTGGCAACCGCAGGATACCACAATTAACGAAAGAAGGATCTAAACCCACTCCTACCGGTACATCTGAAACAAGAAAAGGATATTTTTAGTTGACTTTTAGTTGACTTTTTAAATATCACATTCTTCTCAATTTATGTTGATCTATATCCAGCTTCCAGCACAGAAAGTTTACAAAGTTAACTGACTGTGCTTTGAGTACTTTCTCATTACAGTAAAGACCCAGTCCTGTCCTTGCCCAGCAGAGGTCACGGAACATAATTACTATTCAAATATACTCACTGCATGCTTTTATGTTAAAAATTAATTAACTTTCAAGGCTGGTTTAAAAACAGTGCTTAAAACTGACATGTTTAGCATTGACTTGCAAGCTGAGTTTCGGTGTGCTTTGATAGTGCGTAACAGCCATTTCACAGTCACCCTGAAGTACAACAAATATCTGGAGAAAAAAAAATACACAGGACGGTCAAAATGCTATATTATTCTGTGTTTGTGTTTTTCCTGTTCTGTAACTGTAACTTCCTGTATATCAATCTTAAATTAAAACACGTGTACTTTAAGTGTGCTCTTCGAGGATTGCTTGACATCATGATGTAAACATGCTTTTGTAGCCGATGTTTTCTTGTGCAGCTACAACAGTGCGTTGCCATCATTGTAACAGGTGTTTTTGTTTTGTTTTTTATGACCGGTTAAGGTTAGGTGTAGAAATGCCTGTTGTTGGAGAACAATGCTGCTCATAGAAAATAAGTCCTTGTGGAAGCAACAAGAGGTTTGGTATTTAGTACAGTATCAGAGGATTATGATCATAAAAATAACAAAATTAATATTGTATTCATACACTCCTTGTTGTAGCGACCTGTTGTATGTTTCTTTGTAATATAAAGGACTTCCCAAGCTTTTGTACCACATTCATCAACTTTATCACACTCGCCTGGCTTTATCGTGCCTGCAGTGTGTTTGGATAGACAGATAAAGTGTAAGAGACTCGTACTGGGGATTTGTGGGCAAGGAGATTCACGCTGCGCAGCCCCAGATGAGATGCATCTCCTCCGGCCTGGTGGAGGAGTGAGGATGTGGGCTCGGCCCGGAGCTGGCGGCCGTGGGAATGAACGTGGTGCCCTGACACAGTGATGGGTGGTTTCTGAGGGAGCCTGGTGCAGGTACACACTGAAACGCACCCTGTCCGTCTGGACCCGGGGAGCTCTGCTTCCCCCACAAACCCCTTGGCTCTCGAATGTGAAATTCCAGGGCACAAAGAGGTCTGCCCACAGGCGGGTGCAGAGCTACACGCTGCCGCAGTGCTTCAGTGGGCTGCAGGGGCCTGGCACGACGCCACTCGCTATCAAAAAAAGAGAAAAAAAAGTGTTTGTGAAAGAAATTGTTCCGTTTTAGCCATTTTTTTTCCTTTCTTAAACCCGGCATCCTCCCCCACCTCTTCAATGGAATGTGTTAATAATTTGCTTCATCGAGATGAAAGGGCCTTTGATAGGAGCTGCATAAACACGTCTCCCCAGCGCAGAGGTCTCCGACTCACAATAGAGACTACAGTCTCTCAAACACCAGTGGAAGTGCAGGAAACAGACAGCTGTTAAATTCACGTTTGTTCTCCATCCATCTTGAAAGCGTGTTGGGGTCCAGTCTGGCTTGAGTGACAGGTAGTGATTATGAAAGGACTGAAATCAGAGCAAGAAGATTTGAACCCAGACAGAGACAAGCTTACAGCTTCATGCAGAACAATGTTTTTTTTTTTTTTGTATCCTCTATAAAATACTAAAACAGTTCTGTTCATTTTTGTTCTTTGGTGTTTTACACAATGTCTTTTTCATTTTATAAACATCATAAGGTCATTTTTTATGTATTTTGTTTAGACTAAAGCCACATTCATTATTCAGTCATTTCCTTACCCTCTTTAATTTTAATTAGTTAACTGCTGGACCCTGCTGCAAACTGCCAACTGTCAAAGCAACAGTGTTGATTACTGAAGAGCTCTTGGCAATATGTGTTGATAAGTAATTGCAATAAGTAACACCTGGAAGTATGTGAATAATTATGCTTAAGAAAGCCCTAGGGAGAAGGTATGTTTTGGACTTTCCGGACTGGTAGTGACTTTATATGACTAATGTCAATGAGCACTGTTCACTGTAAGGGCTCTGTTCCTATAGAATGCAGACATTCCTCTGGGGATTGTCTCTGCTTCAAACCCAAAGAAACCACTGCCTGTAAAGCAACAACACAGAGAAACAGATGGGTGACAATCTATAAACCAGGCTGATAAAAGAAGACGGCAGCCTCTTTGAGCTCGCCTCTCAAGTTCCCTTTCTTGGCTTTAATTCTTGGAATGGGAAAGTTTGAGACTTGGATTCATTCATCTGCTGCTCTACATGCATTATGATAAGGTTTGCTCTTATCTCAGTGGATGTCACTGTTGGTGTGAGGAATCTGCAGACTACTGGTGATGCAGCCATTTTTAATCCATGTTGTTTGTACCTGAACAGCCTTTCAGATTTGTTTTATAGTCATCGCTGTCAACTTAAATCACTTCTGTAGCATCAAGCTTTGCAGAGAACATAATGTTTGCTTATTTTGTGTTACTTTAGCATACTTTAGGATCTAAGCAACAAGGAGTGTTGAATTCTCAGGCTGGACCAGCAGTGTCTGCAACACCAACGGTCAGTCAGGTTTCTTTCCATTTTACGTCAGGGAATGCATGATCTTTTTTGCCAAGAAGACTAAATATGTAATTTTTACTGCAAGTACAATTTTTTGCTGTGGTCTTTGTGTTGCTCTGTGGCATCCCTTGGATGTTTCCAGTGATCTATTGGAAAGTGCAGAGACATGGAGGACCCCTCTGGTCTATGAATCCAAAGAAGTGATATTGTGACGAACCTCCATTCAAGTTAAAAGTGAGGAATAAACTAATTCACGGATGGGTCAGTTTTGCTCGTGTCATGCTTTGAATGTGGTTGTTTTTGTTCTAAAACATCAATATTGTTGGAACACTTAACTTGAATCTTTTTGCTTTCAATATTCATGTTCTCTTACAAACAAAACAAATATATTTCCTTAACCCCCACCCAAAACTATGGCGTTATTTTACTTTCTCTGCTCCAGCGAGCTGTGTGTTTGTACATTTCTGTTAGCCAGCTGTGGGAACAATGCCCTCTTCACCACTTTTCCGGACCTGCTGTAAATGTATTCAGGCAGTCGGGGTGAATTAAGTTAAGTCTGGTTCTCTGAGGGTTCCTCCTGCTTGACATCTGCTCTGTGCTCCAATAGAGAGCGGACTCTTAAAATAGACGCACCACCTGTACTCTGAGGTCTAGTCGGACTATGGGATGCTATTGGGTTCATCAACAGAGTGAGCAACTTTCCTGGCACTGCAGAGTGTACCCCGTTCTCCTGTCCCAACTCCTCTGCCCGACGACGGAGAGGAAGGCCAAGGAAAAGCAGAGGTCGACACATGGTTAAAATGGCTTTTGTTCTGAGCATACTGGCTGCCGTTCAGACTGAGCCGCACAGAAAGGGTTTACCTGTCAGATCAGTGACAGACTGATTTGGTTCATTATGTCTTCATGTACGAGACACATAATAAGACTCGTCAGCTCCTGGGGGGGAAATACACTGGGTAAAAAAGGGGTGACCGGGCCCGGGGGGTGTGGGACTCTGGAGGGGCCATGAGAGAGGAAGTGGAGGCAGACAGCAATCTAACGTTGCCCTGAAGGCATTCCTGTTGTGGAAAATGCCGCTTGCATACGGGATTATAGCTGCATTATAATGCATCCACGGTGCCCTTGCTGGCGGAGATAAAGGAGGGATAACGTGGGGAGTGAATTCTCAGCCCAGCCATTGGCCCCAGGTTTGCTTTTCATGTCGCTGCCAAAGGAAGCTAATTGAATATTCAGGATCACTCTGAAATACTTTGAACCTGATTATATCAGAATGTTTGTGTCCAGGAGAAGATGATTGTATCCCTAAATAATGCCGAATAATGAAATAAAATGAATGACGAGATGAGGCATTTTTCCAGATACATGAAAGCGCAGAGTATGCAAAGTTGGACTATCTGTGCTCTGAAGAGAATGGGTTTGTTTTTCTGCTGCTCAGCATTATTCCTTCTAAAACTATTCCCCACTTTTTTCCTTTTTTCCCTCGAGTATTACATGGAGTATATGCGTGTTGAGAATCACACATCCAAGTATGATTTTTCAGAGCACCTATTCTACGTGTTACTGGAACGTGATTTTACTAATAACTTCCATAGGTGGAAAATCAACTTCAGTTAAATCGTTTTTAATTTTCCTGGACTCTTGTGTAACACCACAGCGCAGTCAGCGAGTGCAGCAGTCCTACTCGGAGCGAGTCGCAGACAGCCTGTCTCCCGTCATAAATGGATATATTCACTGGGAGGCAGACAATTAGTTAGCGAAGATTGGGAAGAGAAGAGCAGGGCTTGTGCAGTAAACATGAGTCTGCATTAGCAATGCGAAGCCGAAGAGTATCGCTTCAGTCAGGTTGGCTCATTACCCAAGACCTCCCACCAGACCAGCCAAAAGAGAGATTTTTCAAGAAAAAGTGTACTTTTAATATCCCGTACACTGCTCAGACACTCATCCACTCAACAGCCATTGGATAAGAGTGAGCCACTAATGGCAGACACCCTTTCCGGGCTGGGTTCTGCAGTACCGTGTCCGAGATGGTTTTTTCACGCTCCTTTGGCGCTGGTGGATGTATGTCAACTAATACAAAAACAAAGAAAACAGACACACCGATTTTGTAGGCTTTGTCATAATTTTTTACTTTCAACTGATGATGCATTGGATTGGGATACATATATTTGAATGCAGAGAAATAAGAGTTCGGTTAAGAGGCAGATTATACTAGGTGAAGACAGAATGGTGCACACACTTACAGAAAGCATACAACTGCTGATGTTTTTATTTTCGAAAGGCATTGAAGTGGTTTGTTATGCTGCTGATGCTATATTGCCGCTCCCGATCCCATGTTGTTCATATGACTTCTCCCGTGTGTATCTGTGCTCTGTCATGGGTTTCACAGTCGCCCGAGAGCTCGGCACAGCGGGGCCCTGGAGTCCCACTGTGGAAGAAGTGGGAAAACTCACTTCCAATTCCCCACAGAGCTGAGAAATTAGCTGCTAATGTGTTATTTAAAATACAAATGCAACACCAATGCAGAACACTTAAAAGCATCTTGCATCATTTTCTCAGTGTTGTGATGGATTTTTAACGTGTATTTGAGATGCGTGTGACAGGGTGCAGCTTCTAATATGAACCGGAACGGCACCAGATATGCTATGTACTGACGACGGTCCGCAGGCCGGTACTTGGGACCCACTGCTGTACCATTATACCCTTTAATACAACTCGGCTATAAGACTGGCAGTTCCGGTAGAACAGTCATGACTCATCCATCTGGGTGTTTTCAAATCTCGTCCTCCTTGTGGGAGCTTTTACTGTATTTCCTAGTGTGTTATAATGAGTCAATTTACATTCAGATATGATTCAGATTGCGGGGGGTCGAGAGTTGCCTTTGTGGTCTGTGAACTACCTGCCTGTCTGAACATCTGCGTCCAATATGGAGGACCATACTTCAGTGACCTAGCAATTTCCATCACATGACATTTTGAACAAAAGGAAGGACGACCTCCCAAGTAAACAGTGCTGATGAGATGTTACCCACAAATTCCTGTCTGAAACTAATTTATAAATCATCATATCAGATTCAATTATTAGCAGATTTACCACAAAGTAAACAATGTTTAACAAATATGTCAACAAATGAAGTGTGAAAGGAGCACAGGGTTTAGTTCAAGGTGCACAAAACATGCCTTTAAGATTAACATTTCATGGACCTTGTGTTGATCACATCCATACACTTATTAGTGCAGGCTAGTATTAATCATCAGGTTATCGAGACTCTTACTTTTCTGTTAATATATTCCATCTGATAAAGAATGTCAAAAATGCAATTTGTGTGCCTTCATCTAAAAGTGAATTGCACTGTAGAACCACACCTGGCAAACCACAAACCAGTACATCAAAGAGATGCATTAATGAGTGGAAAAGAGCAGCAACTTACAAAAGAAGAAGCCGCCGCTGAGGGTTTGCATAAAAAAACAGATCCTTTCAAAGATCTCAGTCCCCTTGTTCTGCATTTCCATTGGTGTCGTCTTCTCTGGACCAGTTGTTGATTTCTCATTTATTTTTATACACAGTATGGCTATATTGTTAATAACGGGTCCATGACAATTCGTCCCCATGTCAATTCGCCCCCATCATTATACGTTCTCCACTTGTAAGCATGAGTGCATTCACTTATTGTAGAGCCATAGAACACACATATGTGTATATATAGTAGGCAGGCTATATAAATATATACTGTATATATAAATACACACAGACACACAACTATTTTGTATTATTTATTATACTGTATGTTTTTAATTGATACGTTAATTTGAGACTATAACCCCAATAATGAAGTTTTATACAATTAGTCACAACAGCTGGCAGCAATGGCTGCAGGCGGCTTAAAATAGGTTTCATGTTAAAGCTGTATATCAGTTGGCGCAGTGCTTAGGGAACCCGGCCATCCGGATTCGATTCCTGATCAGTACTTGTTATTTTCTTATGTGTACATTATTATTATTATTTGTTCAATATATAATTTCATGGAGTTAAACGGTATCAGAGTAGAACGAACAATTAGAAGGCTTTTGAAAATAGAGTGCTTACATATGGAGGGTCAGTCCTTCGGACAAATATCATTTATTAATTTGTTATTTTTTCACTTAAATTCAGTGTATATGCGGATGCCTTATTATTATTATTATTATTATTATTATTATTATTATTATTATTATTATTATTATTATTATTATTGATTTATTACATTACGTTTGGCTGAATTTGAATAATGATCCACTGAATCCAATGCATTAATTAGTGAATTTGCCTTGCTGTCTGATTTGCTACTAGTTCATGTTCGCTGAACCGTGTTATTGAAACGCAGTTCTAATTAGAATAATTTAAAATCCTTATTAATCGCCTGCCTACTATATATACTCATATGTGTGTTCTATGGCTCTACAATAAGTGAATGGTTACAAATGTGGAGAACATATAATGGTGGGGAAAATTGACACATTTACGAATTGTCATGGGAAGAATTGACATGCTCAAGGACATATGTGACTTCATTGTATCAGCCTTGACTGGTGCTGCAATGAATCTGTGCAACAGCTCCTGTGTCTGTAAGATTCAAATGTGGATTAACTCTGTCTGTGCCATGTATGTCAGAGCCAGGTTTCACTACAGTGAACAGGAAGCCTGTCGTGAGGCTATTAAATCACGTGAAATGGGTTTTTAATGGGTTTTCAGAAAGGTTTCGGCTCAGTGTGTGACGAGTGCACTTCCAGACCCCGTGGCCTGTCAGCAATTACACTTCACCCTGGGTGGACTTCCTGTGTCGGCAGAGCACTGTTGTTCAGCACTCGAGCCTCTTTAAGAAAGCGGCGACTCTGTCTTTGTGGCTCCTGAGTACCTGCGCTCATATACCTGGACAGACTTTATAGGAAGCAGTTTTTGCTGTTGAAGTGAGAAGGGGGGGCTATTAAAGCCATGCCAGCAGGAGACACAGAAATTAATAAATGATGTCTTCAAATATCGGAATCATAATAATAATAATATATTTACATATTTAGGTCTGGTTTCAAGTGAATCTGTCGTTCTTTGCCAGCCTGTAAGATGGGCTCTGAAAAGCAATGTGATTTAAAGAGTCTTCATTATGTAAACTTGCTTGAATAGGTCTTCCTCCTCAGAGCAGGGTGGCTGATCTCAGAGCGTGTCGGCGCTTCAGTCCGTCTGGGGAACCACAGGGTGCGCTCAGCGGCCCGCCGTCCCCGTCCCCCTTTCTTCGGTAGGTCGTCGTGTCGTTGCGGGAGAATGAGAACTGCGGCTCAGAAAAAGGCCTGTGAATCGCAGGGCCTCTCCTCCGGCAACCTCTGTCTGTCGCTGGCACGCTTCCCCCACTCCACTGCGTTAATTTAGTCTTTGAGACGCAGGGGTTTCAGTTAATGGAATTACGGAAGATTTGGCTGAACTCAAGTGTTCCAGTTGGCAACCAAATCAAAGGAGTGTTGTGTGTGTGTGTGTGTGTGTGTGTGCGGTTTTTGTCTTTGCCCTTTTCTTCTCACTAAACCTTTCATCCTGTGCCACCGACCTGCTCACCTGTGTGCCTGCCCTCTAGATTACTGACTGCATATTTGTCATTGCTTTCACGCTAATTAAATATATCTTCCTCAGTGAATTACTTTCATAGTGATGTATATGTGTGTGTGTGTTACAAGCTTTTCATGTGGCAGATGTCACTTTATTGGAAACGTTTAGTCTTCTAGAATATCATCCAGAAACGCTTAAATAACAGTTTTATTTTCTAGACCCCCTCTTTTGTTTTTATAGGAAAACTAAACTTTGAGTACCCTGTTTTTGTACAAAATGGTTTTCCTGACCAGTTCCAATGCCAAAAAGCCAAAAAAAACAAAAAAATTGTCCTAATTTGAACTCCCAGCGTTGGATTTGCTGAATCTCAGTGTAACAAATGACTCCAGGCTGAGAGATTCAACGCAGATACAGAGACGTCTGCTGTGAGTGATGTAAGGAACAGAAGAAGGAGCTTCCTGTCTGTGAATACTCAGCGGATGGATGTAGGTCAATTGGATTAAGGGGATGGCACTCATTACTTTCCTACAGACTTTGCTTGTCATGTACTGTACCCGGCCATTTTCATCTATGAATTTGAGATTTTTTAAGTATATGCGTAACTTTACCGCAAGTAATTGTAAGTCAGATGCTTTTAACAGGTGCCGGGTAACCGAGACAAGGTTTTTCAGTGTGCAGTTGCAATATGTACATTTGCATTTTTCATTTTGTGGGGAGGTCCGAACGAGACGGGGAATAAGAGAGCTCAGAAAAGCACAAGAAGTAAATAAGCTGTAGCTGCGGGCTCCAACACGCCATGTGACTCGAGCCAACAGGTCAAACACATTCATTCTTCCCCAGCTTCAAAGGTTTTATGGAAATAAAGTACACCGCACCAGTTTTCTAAACAGCCCCTGCTAAGGCAGTTTTAAGGGCAATTATCTCACAAACACAGAGCTACCCTTTCGCTTCCATCCTCTCTGCCAAAACAAAGAAGCGACTGAAGTCTGCTCGTTTTACATGACCTGACCTCAAGCTGCCATTTTTCGTGATTTTGTGCACCAGAGAAAGACAGAAAGAGGGGAAAGAAGAGGGGGGGTGGTGGGATAAGCAGAGAGAAAGGAAAATGCGAGAGAGAGGGCTTTCAAAAGGGGCCCTTTTCCCCCTGCCGTAAACTCCGCTGCCTGTGAGGTGATTTGCAGTCATCACAGAGGGGTGGACAAAAGCAGGCGGACCGCATCAGGCGCTGCGCTGACAGAGACCGGGGGGACGCCGGGGCCCATCGCACGCCGCACGGTCAGGCTTGTCACGCAGTGCAGCAAAGTGATGGCACGCCTGCATGGGTCAGAGCTGTGGGGAGAGGGTCTCACAGGTGTAGCGCACGTCATTTATCTGTTAAGGTTCAGGGGAAGATAACAAAGTATGTAATGCTAGTGACTGTTATTAATAGATCATTTACTGGTTATTTACTGTGTTATAAACAACACAAAAGCTATAGTATAATACACATGGTGACAGCACTTTGTGTGGCTTGAAACAGACCTTTTTTCAAACCTGTTACAGTGCGTTACTCTGTAACCATTACTTCTAGTAAATAAATGAATAGCAATAGTATACATATTTTAATATATTTGAAACACAAAGGCATCTCTATAACCCTGAGTCTCATACTTCCAGCCGAAGCCCAAAAGACATGGTTATTGGTACATAAATAGCGATCTTTCCTCAAATGCTTCGAAAGGCATGTAAAAACAATGGTTCCACATGTCTGGCTGTTCGGTCTTCCGCCAGCACCCCCTCAGCAGCTGTCTGCGTTGGTAGGGTCTTTGTGAGCAGAACAATCTCTCATCATCACATAAGTATTGTATCCCTGTCAACCACCTCCATTTAGAAATGGCCTACTGGCCTGGAAGGAAGCCAGAGTAAACAAGCAAATCAATAGGGATTCTCTGCAAACACGCAGCGTTTGTACACAGCTTACGTTTTGGGGTATGCCAATTGCTCTGAGGAGACCCCTGCCCAGCACTGAAGTTGTTAGACTTAATTGGTGCCCGATAAACACTGCACAAATCCAATTAGATAAAGGGAGAGCTGACTGACCCTATAGAAATGGACCTTAGCCTTTTAAAATAGCCACTTTGCAATGTCACTCACTCCGGTTAGACCTGCTTGTTTGCCAAAACAAACAAACCAGTGGGACTGTTTATCCTGAAAACCTTCACAACGGAAAAGCTTGATTCCTCATTATGTCTGAATATATGATCCTCACAACTAACGGGGGGGTGAGTGTAAATTCAAGCAGCAGTGGTGTGGTTTAAAGAAGAAAACAAAAGTGCCGTAGCTATATCAATAATCAAAGGATTGTTACATTTCTAGTCAAAGTGTAATAATCAATTTTTTTATAATTTAATATGGTTAAATTATGTCAAAAAGACTGTTAAAATGTGTTAAAATATGTTCAAAACTAAACTCGCTTTGATTCACAGATTTAAAGTTGACAGTTGACTTTAGAAAAGAGCGTTCAAACTATGTCTTGTATATATCTAGTATGCTTTCAAAACAACTTGTCACCATGTCTTAAGTTTTTTAAGTTTTCCTCCTAGGACAATAACCCCAAACAAGATATGAGGATTTGTTTTTCTTCAATATCGCGCTGTAACACTGACCTTTTTCTGAAATTACTCTTGGCTATTCATCCTGAAATCAGAAGCCAAAAAACATAAAACTAGCATTTCTTTTTGTCTTTGTTATGTTTTGTTTTGTCCATCCAGTATGTTTTTGCAGTGGTGGCAAGTCTTGCAGCTGGACAAATACAAGCTCTTTTGTATTGTGTGGGAACCTGAGTTTTGCAATTATTCATCAACATCCCATAAAGCTAAGGCCAGGTGTTGTTTCAGGCTGACAGACAACGCTTGGGGTTGAAATTTTACAATCGGTGTCCAGTATAGGCGAACATGTCAATCTTCAAATAGTAATACCTTTATTTCTGGTCCACCTTCAGTGAACTACATCGTGAATGAATAACGGTTAAATGAGCAAGTGATAACAGCTGGCCAAAAGTGTCCTATCATTCGCCAGTTTTAATGTTAAACCGAAACTGGTGCTGCGCCTGTTATTGCTTTTAGCGATGTGTCACTCATCACCTTCAAAGAGCAAAATGAATGTTAATGCCAGTTACCATATTATACATAGTGTAGACTTCAACTGAACTCCAGGATTAATGGCACAATATTTCCTGTTCATCCCTTATAAGGATTTTGCAGTGGACATTAATGATAAAGGTGGGCCCACAATGTCTTAAATGCATTGTACTGTTCGAATAGGCTGACACCTGGCAGATGAAATTCAATGTGGACAAGTACAAGGTATTACATGCAGGTAACAAAAATGTCCACTATAATTACACTATGGGAGGAATAGAACTGGATGAAGTAACGCATGAGAAAGACCTAGGAGTCTATGTGGACTCCTCACTTTCTCCATCCAAACAATGTGGGGAAGCAATAAAAAAGGCAAACAGAGTGTTAGGGTATATTGTCAAAAGTGTAGAATTGAGAACAAGGGCAGTGATGTTCAGACTGTACAATGCACTAGTCACAATCTGAACAAACTCCCCAGCGATGTGGCTGAAGACACAATTTGGGATCATTCAAAAACAGACTGGATAGGATCCTTGGATCACTTAGTTATTAATGGACACCAAACGAGCACGATGGGGCGAATGGCCTCCTCTCGACTGGACACTTTCTTATGTTCTTAAATATACCTTAATACAAACTCCTGGATCTATAAAATCAATTTTGATAATAAAGAGTTGGTTCCATCTTAGGAACTGCTGATAAAGTAAAACCAGGAGATTCAAAATAGAAAGTATGTTTTATAAAGTGCAAGGGTCATGTCGTTCAACAAGGTATGTATGTGCCGGGGCTATTGATTCACCTGACCTTACACCCATTGTGATCTGGAGTTGTGACAGTTAAAATGCTATTAAATCTGGGCATGCTGCACAGAATTTGACATTTTAGCAACTCTTCTCTGAAATGCTTGCCATATTTTTCGGGGGGAGATATAAGTGACATATCGATCATCTGGGAACCGATGCACACAACAGGAATATTGACACAGCTGTCCGCACAGCCCGAGCCATGGACTCATTGAGTTTCTGGTCAGTATTATTGTTTGCCAAAGGTCAGTCCACAGAGCAAACCTCTTCAGGAGCCAGCTTGGGACCTTGGTCCGGTAAAGAGTAATCCCCTGTGAGGAAAGAACAACATTAATAAAATTAGCCTTTTTGAATCTATATATGTGAGAATTAAAGCAAAGAGCTGTTTAGTGGCACCTGAGATTTGTACTTCCTTACGATCCACCGAGTGATTTCCTATACAGAGAACTTATTTTACTCCTATTCAGCATTTATTTATTCTCTTTTCGGGACACAGAACAATCGGATTGGGAGGCTCTGTCATTTGGGGGCCGTGCACATGAAGAGAAACTGCTGCTCCGTCCCACTCGTTTGATGAGTCAACATCTCGAAAGGAAAGGGAAGTTATTAGAAGATAGGGTGGAGAGATGTTCGGTGACCAATGTAAACAGCCGGCTGAGTTCAATTTCTCCACTCACTGTTCCAACAGCTTCTTATTTTGGAAATATTCAAGATTCCCTCCCTTCTCCCAGCAAATGGAAATGTCTTTCAATGTCACACACATTTCCCACCGTCCATATTGTCAGACTGTGTCCTCGTGTGGCTGGCCCTTGAGCATAGCCTTTCAAGGATATCTACACATACTTCAAAAGATGTACAGTGGGGGAAAAAAGTATTTGATCCCCTGCTGATTTTGTACGTTTGCCCACTGACAAAGAAATGATCAGTCTATAATTTTAATGGTAGGTGTATTTTAACAGTGAGAGACAGGATAACAACAACAAAATACAGAAAAACGCATTTCAAAAATTCAAAAATTGATTTGTATGTTGTATGTCGACTTAGTACTTGGTGGCAAAACCCTTGTTGGCAATCACAGAGGTCAGACGTTTCTTGTAGTCGGCCACCAGGTTTGCACACATCTCAGGAGGGATTTTGTCCCACTCCTCTTTGCAGATCCTCTCCAAGTCATTAAGGTTTCCAGGCTGACGTTTGGCAACTCGAACCTTCAGCTCACTCCACAGATTTTCTATGGGATTAAGGTCTGGAGACTGGCTAGGCCACTCCAGGACCTTAATGTGCTTCTTCTTGAGCCACTCCTTTGTTGCCTTGGCTGTGTGTTTTGGGTCATTGTCATGCTGGAATACCCATCCACGACCCATTTTCAATGCCCTGGCTGAGGGAAGGAGGTTCTCACCCAAGATTTGATGGTACATGGCCCTGTCCATCGTCCCTTTGATGCGGTGCAGTTGTCCTGTCCCCTTAGCAGAAAAACACCCCCAAAGCATAATGTTTCCACCTCCATGTTTGATGGTGGGAATGGTGTTCTTGGGGTCATTCCTCCTCCTCCAAACACGGTGAGTTGAGTTGATGCCAAAGAGCTCGATTTTGGTCTCATCTGACCACAACACTTTCACCCAGTTCTCCTCTGAATCATTCAGATGTTCATTGGCAAACTTCAGACGGGCCTGTACATGTGCTTTCTTGAGCAGGGGGACCTTGCGGGCGCTGCAGGATTTCAGTCCTTCATGGCGTAGTGTGTTACCAATTGTTTTCTTGGTGACTATGGTCCCAGCTGCCTTGAGATCATTAACAAGATCCTCCCGTGTAGTTCTGGGCTGATTCCTCACCGTTCTCATGATCATTGAAACTCCACGAGGTGAGATCTTGCATGGAGCCCCAGACCGAGGGAGACTGACAGTTATTTTGTGTTTCTTCCATTTGCGAATAATAGCACCAACTGTTGTCACCTTCTCACCAAGCTGCTTGGCGATGGTCTTGTAGCCCATTCCAGCCTTGTGTAGGTCTACAGTCTTGTCCCTGACATCCTTGGACAGCTCTTTGGTCTTGGCCATGGTGGAGAGTTTGGAATCTGATTGATTGATTGCTTCTGTGGACAGGTGTCTTTTATACAGGTAACGAGCTGAGATTAGGAGCAGTCCCTTTAAGAGAGTGCTCCTAATCTCAGCTCGTTACCTGTATAAAAGACACCTGGGAGCCAGAAATCTTGCTGATTGATAGGGGATCAAATACTTATTTCCCTCATTAACATGCAAATCAATTTATAACTTTTTTGAAATGCGTTTTTCTGGATTTTTTTGCTGTTATTCTGTCTCTCACTGTTAAAATACACCTACCATTAAAATTATAGACTGATCATTTCTTTGTCAGTGGGCAAACGTACAAAATCAGCAGGGGATCAAATACTTTTGTCCCTCACTGTATAACGCTTATATTGGTAAAAGCTAGGGTAGGAACAACCTGTAGCAGAGTAACACTTGTTTATGTACCTCTAAGCGGCCTTTTTGAATGTATTAAATGAATAAATTACATTCCAAGCTCATTCAAATTTAGGTAGGTGCCAGCTTGATCTATTTCAGCCGTGCTTCTGTCTCTCGCTGTCTCTCTCCATCTGTCCCCGTCTCCCACTGCCCCTCTCTCCACACTGTCGGGACACTTCCTTCCATGCCGTGGGGTTATTTCCTGAGGGACTGGGATAATGGGGCTCAGAAGTCTCCAGGGATTTCGTTTCCTCATCCAGACCCGATCTTCCTCTGGTGGTGTGTAGAGGGCAAAGAGACAGACAGCTGTTTGTGTTAGGCTATTAAGTACACAGAGCTTCGTGACCCGGTAACGTGCTGTAACATTTCTTACCCTTCCCTTGGCACCCCCTGAAACAGTGCAAACACAGACCGGGACATAAAGAGGAGTTTTCTGGACTTTCTTTTTAACTTCCTTGGTGATCGAAGCTTTTAATGAGTTTGTTTCTTGCCTTGTGAAACCCAATTTCCACAGTTAAATCTCCAGCACGGAGGGAAAAATGGCTCCCACACAGGTTCAGAAAGGGTTCAGCGTTTTATCTAAGACACCTGTGTATGAAAGAGACATATAAAACACATTTTGTACAGTAGTTCAAAGTGCTGAATAAACACGGGACCTTACATAATCTTAAACTGATTGTAATTCTTTAATCAGACCTGAGTGATATTTCTATATTTCTTTCAATTGTAGATACACTGGCCATATTTATTTATACGCCACTAAAAATATCAGTTTGTTTTCTTGGGAAGTTGTTCCTATATCTGGAATTAGTGGCTTTGTAGTGGGTCTGTTGTGTGGTCTGAGTAATGGTGCTTGGTTAAAGAATGCACACACCACGCGTCAGTAGAATGTGCACCCACATGTGTGTGCCAGTCATTATATGAGCTGGCATGCACACATGTGTTTCACTTGTATGCAAATGTAGGATTTACCAAGCCAGATGTTTTTTGTCTGGTCATCTGGGGAGTTTCCATGTTGACTCTAGATGGAAGAGAAACAGCTGTGGATATATTGTACTGGAGTATAAAGTTGCTAGACATCCACACAAGTATTACCCGGTTCACCAACGGAGAGGCAGTACAATATTTCCCTGCTCTGCTTAGCCCAGTGTTTAGTTAGAGACGCCGTTTACTTCAAACTCAAGCCAAGATCGTCTGCTTTAAACAGAAATGAATTTTCTCCCATGTCTGTTCCTTTTGTTCCATGTCCATCATTTGTGACTAAAGTCTCCAGCTTCTGTCTGGAAATCAATGACCCACCCAGGACAGCTCACCCAGTTGGCCAGTCGTGGGCTATGATCAAAAGCTGGAACAATGCTCGGGTGGTTCTTGGGACCTGTGATATGCTTCCCCCAACACAGCGCCTGGGTACCACATGTTTAAGTCGAAAGAAGAAAATGATTCTGATGGTCGAAAAAAGAAAACTGAGGCTGGAAATCCGCCCTCCTGAAGGAGGGTGTTGACCTGGGCTGGAGTTGGTTAAAGGGATATGGTTAGCATAGGAGACAGAGTTTATTCAGCAAATGAAAGTTCACAGACGCGTGAGATGTCCAGAAATGACATAAGCTGCCGTCTCAAGGGTTTATCCCAAAGAAAGCGTTTGTTGTTTTAGAAATGGACGCCATGTGAGACCACAGTCTATGATCTCGGGGGTGCTGACCCATACTGCACTACTTCCTCACAGTTCAATAGCTTTGCATCATTGCCACAAGTCCTGTGATTGTATACATGAAAGTTCCAAAGCTAACCGTGTTTGCCTCAGTTCAAATATCGTGCTCCCAAGGCATCTTGGGAAATGTGTGCTGACAATTGTCCTACATCTCATTCATTTTTGCGATGCTTGACATTCCAAATTCCAAGAGCTCCTTTGTAAATATTATGGAGGCAGATCTGACCCGATTCAGAAGTATTTTCCTTACACATACTGATCATTTTTGGGAACAGCTGAGGTCAGAAATGACTCTTGCTCAGAGCGTGCCGCTGCTGGGTCTGAATGCCTGGCGCTGGCATCCCTGGCTTGTTGCTGCAGAACGATGCTGTCCTGCCGCTTGAAAAGCAAGCAAACGTGCGTTCTGATTTCAGGGGGAAAGGAAGCATTGGGGACATTTATGTGTTAAGGGAGTTCGGACAAAAAGTTTTAGCTGATGCCCAGAGCCGACAGAGTAAATGGCGCTTCGTGGCTCTGTGAACAGTTTGTTTAGGACTCTTCCACTTATGAGCTCGCCTCCATTGTCCCTCTCCTCCTCCTTTCTCTCCCACTTCATGGCTCACTGACGATCCAGAGAACATGGCCCCAAACGAGGCCCCGAACATGTTACCATACATCGCACCACTGCAACACAGATTCAATGGAAAGATCACATGTTGTGTCCGGTGACTGGGCTGTTCTGAGCAGAGAGGGAAGAGCTGTACTTGGAAAGGAAACTTGCCTTTTGTTCCTGGGGGGAACCTCCACTCGCTTGTGTCAACAACACGGGCTGCTGTACAGGGGCCGTGTAAATCCTCGCCACCTCTTGCCTTCAGAGGAAAGACGACTCGTCTGTCCGTGCTCCGTGACTGTGCGCTCTCTCTTGTGATAAGATAAGATGGGGCTTTATTATTTCAACCTGGTTCTGACATTTGTTGGTTTGTTTTTCTAGTCCGGAGGAGTGGGAAATGATCTGGTCCTCCCTGTGGTTCTTCTGACATTCTGTGCTGGTTCTGAACAGGAGGGATTTCAATTAAAAAAAGAAAGCAGAGATTCCAGGAAGAGGCAAGTTATTCTTATTGCCCTGAATCACAGGGAGAAGTGTGAAGAAAGAACTGGATGACAAACCAGCTTTTAAATGTCTTCCACTGGAATATTGAAATGTAAAACAAAAACATACCCCACCAAAAAAAAAGCTTTATTTTAAGTCAGGGATGCTGCAGTATGGGATATTTTTCAGCTGTACGAAGTCTATATTAATAATTTTTTCATCAGTATGTTGCTTTGACACAGATACTGATACTTTTAAGTTCAACAAAGCTTTTTCTGAAACAGCTGATTTAAGTGAAATGAGGGAGGCTTACTCTGCAACCGACCTCAGTGTTTGCTGTCCCTCGGTTGCCTGTGAGAAAAATGCAGATAAACTGCGTAACGTTCGCTTCTGCACTACTTGTTACACATCCTACATATACTTACTTAAAAAAGGAATCGGCCAGGGCTCTTTGATGTTCTGGAAACCTTGCCCTTGAGACTGTGTTTACTTGCCAAACAAAATAATAATAATAAAAATAATTAACAACTCAGGCATTCCAGTATGTGGGGAACAGAGGCTGTCAGTCTGACTGCTGTCTGCGTTCTGCAATGAGATGAAAGTTCAGGCTTCTGTCTGGCAAGGTCTGCACAGGGGCTGGTTGCATAAACATAGACTAGCATGATTATAAGTCATACAGACAATAGACACTCAGTTTAAACCTTTTTTTCCTTAGACTGGTCTTACTTCATGAATCACGCAACGCATTCTGGGTATTTTGAGACACTTGAAGGATAAGAAACACATGGTGGACGCTTCTCTAAATTGGCGCTGATCACAGTAACTGAACGTCTGTGATAGTTATTGAAATATAATGCAGAATAATATATACTTTGGGGGACATTTTCTGAAATGTGCACTAACAACCAAACACAAGGCGTGGGCTAAAATGAAAAAACAGCAAATGGCGTCAAGCTGCTGTGTGTGCTGTCTGTGAAATCGATAGAAGGATGTGCTAAAACAAATATTTAAGAGGAAATATCCATGTACTGGAGGAGGACCTCCCTCAAAACTTAAACAGACCACAGGATTGGTTATTGAAATCTTTGGGGAGGAGTCTCAATGTTTTGGGGCGGGGCAACAGAGTGTGTATGAACCAATGGGAGGCCTCGCCTGTCAGCATCAATGATGGTGTGACCAAGCAGTGTTAATGGAAAGAGAGACTTGTATTTTAACTTAGTCTAGGGTTGAAGAGGCTAACTTTTCAGGCTAAGTCTTTTTATGCAACCGACTAACCTGCATTAGACTACTCTTACTGTCAAATTAAGACTATAGGTTTAGACTAGTCTAATATAGGTTTGTGCAACCGGACCCAGGACTTCACTGTGTACGGCCATTTGAAAGAAGGAGAGGAGCGGTTTCAGAAGAAGTTAATGGGGGTTATTTCTAATATAGGTATGTATGTAAGAAGGAAGGAAATTTAAAGCACAGAGAGTGGTTTTATAGTTGACTTCAGCAAAGAACAAAACAAGAAAACCATTTTAGATATCTATTTGACTCTTAAAACTTGAATGCTGAGTGACAGTATATACTCCCTCTAATAAAGTCACGTAATATTAATGAGTCATTGTCCATTTTGATGACCACCACCTGAAACAAGTGAAATCAGGAGATTCTTTCTTAAGAGGAGACAGACCTCTGCAGTTACACCGGCAGACCCAGCCTCACGTGTCCCTCAGTGTGCCTGTCCAGCACGGCCTTCCTTCTGCTAAGTCTTGTCCCACTTGTAGAACTGCTGACCTGGGGAGCAACTTAATGTACTCTTATTTGTGTAAACATGGTTCTAAAATCATAAAAAAGAACTCCGGATCGTTCTACACGACATCAAACGCGCTGGAGAAAGGTACTTTTCCAGGGCAGCGGTCCAAGGCAGGGAGAGTGTAACATGTATCTAAACTTTGCTTCACAGCACTGTTGTTCCCTGGCCTTCATAATCACCAGACTGTGAGCGTCCCAGAGAGAACTTATTCAGGAGACTGGCAGCCAGCGATCTCAGCCTTGTCCTCCAGCGAAGAAGTGAAGCAGAAAGAGACCGAAGCAAATGCTGGAATCGGACCAACAACTTTCCCTTTGTAGCAACTGCATAAAATACATTTACGAGACTGCCTTTTATTTGGAGGTTGAAGTGTGTGTGGGCTGATCAGATAGAAATACAGACAGACAGACAGACAGACAGACAGGCAGACAGACAGATATTAAAGTGAATGGTTTGACGCCTAATATTTTCATATTTCACTAAACGACTAACGCCCACATGTGAGAAAAGGAAGTTGGGGGCGATTAAATAGAATTCAGTCCCTCTCTTCGGATTAACCAGTAACTCGGAGCAGCTTGGACACCAGTCAGATGAAGCTTATATGACAGATGTTTTCTCAGAGCACCAGTATCCCATCATATCAGTAGATCTGAATCGCATGTCAAGGCTGGCGAAGTGTTTCGTTAAAGAACTAAATCTCAAATACAGAATGCTGATCTGTCCGGGTTTCAAAAATAATGTGGGAAAAGTCTTTGTATGGTATCTTGCTGTAATGATGCATTCCTGTAGGTTGACTGGTTGTATGAATTCCTGTGGTTATAGAAAAGGTCCTCCTACAAGACTTTCTGCTAAATTTAGGGAAAATAAATCAATGCATTGTGATTGGGAGTGTTTTGAAAGGTCGAAATCCACGCCAGGCGAACGGTAGTTGTGTTTGCTGGAGAGAGCATTTCCAGTGCGTTGTTTCAGACAGGCTAGGTGTTTGCCAAGAGATGTACTGTGCAGACTGCCTAGTTCTGCTAGTAACAGCCAACCATGCAACTAGGAACGCAGTGTCAGGCCAAACACGAACCAAACCGCAAACCCCCCCATCGAGTGCTGACAGGTGAGCAGGAGTGAGGAAAGATTTGTCTGATATCAGCTTTTCTTTCATTTGAGCGCAAGAGACCAACACGACCAAGCCCCCATGACCACGGGCACCAGGCCGTGGCCGAATCCTTGCTCGGATGGCGGTACACATGTCAACACACCTCCACAAGACATGGCAAGCACAGAGGCAGACTGCAGGGACGGTCGGAAAAGAGGTCCAGACACTTGGGAGACGCGAAATCGACAGTTACTCCAGTGGTACTTAATTCTTGACGGCTTTAATGGATAGTAAATAATTTCTCATACCAGGAAAACTCGGCCAGTTCAAACCCGTTTTATTGCCACTTAAAATGGAAAGTTGAATATGTATAAATAGTAAAACAACAATGTCCCTAATTTTATACCCAGGGGCAGTACCAGTGACGTCTGAAAGCGTCTATTAACTTTTTTAATGGGTTATGTAAAACTATCTCATGAACAAATTACCCCCTTCAGCTTTTATTTCCAACATATTTTTAGGCTTTGAATTTGGAAAGTATTTGATATATATCAGGTAGGCCTATATGTTTTGATGTTTTGTGGGAAAAATAGTGAATGCACTGTATGCCTAGAATCAACTTACATTGTAGTTACTGCATATCTTTTAGAAACAACAGTACAATATATATATATATATATATATATATATATATATATATATATATATATATATATTCATCACCATTCACATGACCTCATATCATGTCTATGATACAAGATGTGGAAGACACAAGAAAATAAATGTGTATATAGTATGGATAGTCATTACCTTCCTTCATGTATAAATATATGTAATGTTAAACCAGGTAATGTCTTTCTCTATTTAAGAAACACATCAGTTTAATGGACTTCAACATTAGATTTATGTCGGGTCTTAGTGGGAGAACCTGCTTCAGAGATTTCAGTGGGTGTGAAGAGCATAAATCACAGGCATACCAGTGTCAGAGGCTCACACTGGAATGTCCATTACTACGTCCCGAATGTAACAATGTTAGTTTAACAAGGTTTAATTTATCCCGTTATCTCGAATACTCATGGCAGATGGGAAAGCCATCGTACTGGAGGGTTTATGATTGAAGTTTGTATTAGCCATAATCAAGCACCCAACCGACACTCACTGCCGGGCTATTTCTTCTGAGTCGCTGACCCAAGAGTGGACACAATAAGATTAACTCAGCTGAACAAATTACAGATTTTACTGACAGGATAGAGGAGAAAAAGCAGCAGAGATTTACAGCTGGCATGTTCATACGTTCGCGTGGTGTGGCCTTGGACTGAACTATTTATTGGCATCTACCGGCCACAGAATCTGAAAGAAATTCTGAATGATAATGATGTTGCCAGCTGCACCATGCAGGTTGTGTTCTTTAAATATCTTTCTCCTTTGCTCCTTTCTCCTGTCTTTAATGTCCTAGACACCATATGCAGAGTTTGAAAACGAAAAAAAAGTCCCCGTTTTCCCTGCTTCAGTTGTACTTCCTTTTCTATTATTTTTTTTTTACAAGAAATCAGGATTTAAGATGAGCTAGCTGATAATAAAACTGTACATTTGTCCTTCTGACTTTTATGTCCTATTCTGTTTTTGGAAGGGGACTCTTTTGAAACTGGAAATAATGGCTGATGGTGATTGATAGCCACATAAAACCTCAGTCCCCAGAGAAATGTGGGATTGTGGAACAGAAGCTTCCCAAGAAGGGGATTTGTGCGCCTCGTGTGCTGCTCACTGTACTTTACTACAGAAACGGTCTCGACATGAGATTTGCATGTTGTGTTTGTAAGTGTTGACATCACTGTTGTCATTTGTAGGCCCTTCCTTGTGTTGGTGCTGGTGAACTCAACAAGAGGCGCATATCGAAACATGAAATGTTCAGCGTGTGTATGGAATTAAAATTACTACTCCTGCTTTGTAGCTGGGACGGATGACCGAGCCCAACTTTGGTAACAGCAGCTCAAATGTCTGGAGAACGTGGAAGAACAGGTGACATCGTTATCTAGGGCAACTGGAACAATATCATCAGCACAGTGTGAGACCAAAGTGCAAGAGCTTTTCATGTGGATCATGGAAACCGGACCTGTTAACCCACACCAAGACAAAAACATTTCCTGTCTTCCCAGGATTGTCTGCGATGGGGACAGTCACCTGCACTTTGTGTGGAAAAAGGCGTTGCTTCTGTAATACTAGGCTACATGACAGGATATTTTCCAGCGCTTATTAATTTTTACGCACACGAGATTGAAGAAATCATGGCGAGGAAGCCACACCTCTCAGACTGGTGTTTCCATGGGCTTCTGTTGATTGTATACAACACAACAGATGATTATGATGAAGACTAATAATAATCATAATAATGTGTTTTGTTACTCTCTGTGGTAGAAGTAGCTGTAGCAGTACATAAGTAGAGGTCCAGGCAGTGGAGGTGGAGTTAGCAGCCGTAGTAGTGTAGTAGTAGTGGAAGAGTACAGGCCTCGCCAATAATAAAGTAGGGAACCATCAACTACCGTGATATGTAATACGGCTAATATACGTAATATGTGTCATATGCTAAAAATACAGGGTTGTGACTCAGATAAGCGCAGCAGGAACATCTAAATCGGTCGAATCTCCAGGAGACATCTGGAGCAGAACCCTGAGCCCATTATGTCCGTCCCCAGTGAGTCTTCGCGCGGTATTTACTTGCTCTGGTTTCCGGGACTAGTTTCTCATGGTCCGATTTTTATCACCTGGCAACACCCATTCATTATCACATTACCTCAGGGACCCGTGGGACTGATCCTGGTGGTCCTGCAGTTCTGCCGAACACAGACAGGAGCTTGGCATTCGGAGGGGGCGCTCTGCATGGCTGTAGTGTTTATATCGGCAGCCTGCCTTTGTTCATCAGTGTTCAACCCCTATGGACGTTTTCCGAAGTGCATTTGCTCTGCCTCCCCATGGTTTCACTTTGCTGTGGTTTTACTGTGGTATACTACAGTGCGCTCGTATGACGTAAATCCTGTTCATCCTGAACTGACCATAAACCCAGAAGCCCCTTTATTTGTACACAAGCAGATGCTGGAAGCCATTCAGATCTCCACAGCAGTGTGAAGATCATAAACCCATCCCAATGTAGAGAGCTACGCTTGTAAAGTGTGGTAGAATGATTTATGGAGGGATTTATCCTGTACAGATGTTTCCTGTAGAAAGCATCCAGTTCATTGCCATGCGTAGGGATGCTTTAATTTATGTAGTATGTGTAAAATGGGGTACTATCCACTCATTTATTTTGGTACACCTATATTTTGGTACACCTGCATGTCCATTTACACTGCAGGTTTAATTGAGATAACTGAAGTCCGTTATGTAATTTAACATTCAATTGTAAACGCTCACAAATATAAATCCTGTCTTCGGAGTGTTTTGGCTACGAAGACAAATGAAGTCTAACTACACACACGAGCCAAGTAGTTCACAGTGTGTATCATACAAATCCAGCTGAAGCAGACAATTAAACCGTGTAAGAGGTAGGCATAATCTAAACATGTCATTATTGTGATGTATCCTCACAGTAAACAGTAAAAGAATTGTAAACTCAGGAAAAGGACCATTTTACATAAAATATGAACTCACAATGAACCATTGTAGTATGATTTAGTTTAAGAGGGGAAATTTGGGTTCAGTGATTATAAATGATGGACTCACAATGATAGGTAATTTGACCCCTGTATTCCTTTTGACATCCTTGTCTTATATTTGGCCCACATCATTATACCACTGTGGGGAAAAACAAAAAACATTTTGCTTTGGGAGTTCCTATAGAAGTCGTTGTGTTATTGTCTCCCCGTTTTTGCAAACTGAAAATAACATTTAAAAGAAGTACAAGACAGTACTTTTAGGACCACTTTTTTACTTGCAAGTGATTCTTCAACCTTAACAAGTAATTGATGCACATAAATAACAACAGCTCTTGTATCACTCGAAGTTTAGTGATAACATCAAGTCCAGGTGATTGATTGGCTTTAAGGTTTACATTTTATAAAGGTATGAAGTACATAGAATCTTACGTTTGAAGAGCATATCTGAGCGATCAATACCAACATCACTATTGTGATTTAATGATAAGGAGGAGTAACGTTTACAGCATAATTGCATTTGCTTACAAAATACTAATCTAATTTGAAAAATATATTCATACATTGGTCTACCATTAATTCTTGAGCAGCTTTCAAATCAAACTTCTGCTCTCTGTCTTTTAATAAAGCATGAATATAGCATGGTGTTTGAAAACTGACATTTTGAACCTGGAAATATGATTGACAGTATTTGTCCAGTGAAGTATAATGTGCAATAGCTGAGAGAGGGCACTTTTGATGTTTTCAGCCCTGCTGCCATAAAATTGCTGTCCAGATCAGTGTAGAAGGACAGGTGCGTTCAGTTAAACTCATCTGGGGATCATTGTGAGGCGAGGAACCAATACATGGTTATCATCATATCGAAATCAAAATGTTATACTCTGCGGCTGAACGAGATGTTTTGTTCATTGTTTCCTACCTACCTGGAAATGCCTGTATTTTCTCCACCAGTTTAAATGCATCATTGATTAATTGGGGCATAAACATAATGAATAAAGCTCTGTCACAAGCACAAGTGACAGAAAAGCAGTGGTCTCTTTCCAATTTAATATAAAAGATTCTGAAAAAAAATAATAGAAGTCTTTCGTTAATGGGTGGTCCAATTAAAAAACAAATCTCTCTCACAGACTGCATTCTGAGAAACGATTAAATCCACGCTGACTGGAATAAAGTGTCTTGTACTTTCACATAAACTTATTTAATAAATGTATTTACTTCTGGATTGATTCATTTATTTAGTTTCTTCCTAACTCAGTTATTATACAGTCTTATTTTCCCTGTTGCTTGTTCCAGTAGAAAGCCAGTTCCTCTTGACCTGAGGAATGTATTAGACTATTGTTAAACCACGTTCTGGTGCTCTTGGATTAGATCGGCGGTGGTTCATTACATCCCAGACTAATCAGGGCCCCCTCCCCGTGAGCCGAGCACCACGGTGTCCGTCTGTGTGTTCGTTCCTGGAGTAAGAAGCTGAACTGTACAAGTGAAACATTAACTAAGCCGTATTAATTGTCATCCTGGGGACCGGCCTTAGTTCTGCCAGTGAAGCAGAAAACCTTTAAGTCAGGCGATGAAAACAGGTTTCATGAATTAGGCACTACTTGTACATTATAATCCCTTTAATATGATAATACTGTCCCTACAATGAGAAGACAGACACGATGTGGTACAGGACAGCCAAAAAGGATCATAAGGGAACACAAATGGTCATACGAGACCAAAAAGTACACAGAGTAATAAAGCACCAGCTGAGATTTATGTACTTCACCTATTCTTCTTAGGAAGGGTAGGAGACATGGGTTACATTATATTTCTGCGTGTAATATTGTGTCTTGAACAGGCCAGATTAATGTTGAAACACCTGAACATATGGATGAGCCTCATTCATATATGTTGTCCTGGATTTCTAAAGCAAAGATAAAATAAAGTCTCACGGTCAAAATGAAGATCGATCAGTGGCTAATTACTTCCTTGGAGGGAATTAGATTTAGCAGTCTGCTAGATAAATATTGCTCATGGAACCAGTTTATCCTAATTGTGAGGAAATGCAGACTGCTTGGGTCCATAAAACGATTCCCTACAGGTCACCGTATTCTTGCACACCAACCACAGGGTGCTGGTCAGGCTTACGGCCACAGGCAACCTGCACATAAGAACATAAGACAGTGTCTAATCAAGAGGAGGCCATTCGCCCCATCGTGCTCATTTGGTGTCCATTAATAACTAAGTGATCCAAGGATCCTATCCAGTCTATTTCTGAATGTTCCCAAATTGTCAGTTTTAACGGTTAGGTTTCTCCCGAATTCAACCCCAGTGAGAGATGGGTAAAGCTGACGATTTCTCTTCCAAACGGAGCTATTATAGCCCTGGCACTCAGTCAAGGGGAAGAGAGCATATTATCACACTCATCAAGAGGTGTCTCAGACGTGTTTCGGGCCCCGACTCCTCAGAGACGGACCGAAGATGATAAAGTCCTGCTGTCTGGAAAAGCACAGGAGAGAAAAATTAACTCTCATAAACTGCGCTGTACATATATATATGAAAAAAGGGTAATATGTGAAAAGTCACTACAACGGAGCATTCAATAGCCTTTGCACAGATTTAAGGAATAGAATTATTGACGTCTTCTGCGTATTAAATATTATATAATAAAAGGCTCAAGCCACTTTTATGCCACTTTTTGATTATGTCACAACAGGATGAGTAGACAATATAGAAACCTCACTGCTTCATCCTACAGAATGTGACGCCAGGCATCTGTGTTTCATGAACCGGGACAGCCGTTAAAAACCCGTTTATCGTCTGTCTGGGTGTTCCCCTCATCTCCTGCTCCTGCTTACTCAATAACAACCTTTCATTCCATCCAATGGGTCTCAAAAGCACAGAGGTCCTCAAGGGCGAGACGAACACATCGATCTGTGTGCCTTCATGTTCCATTAACACTTCGATGTCAGGGTCGATGGACGGGCGATGGTGTTGGACGTTACTGATTACAGGGCTCGACGTGTGTTGGAAAGCAGAGAGAATTTGAGGAGAACAATGAAACGGTGCTGCGTTTTGCTTATCATCTAGATTAGATTACGCACTGCTGTTGTGAAATGTATCCTGCTTCGTGTGTTTGGGAAACCACCATCATCGGCGAGCTTCTACTTGTTACTGAGAGGACACACAGGACAGAGTTGTCCGAGTACCACGCACCTGAATCTTCAGTCAGGTGAGCGCTAGTGCATGGGCTCAGGTTCAAAATTTACACACACAAATTCCTCCCTGGTTAACAAACTGTTGCAGAACCAACTCTACACCCTAACTAATACAGAAGGAATTCATTCAGATGTGCTTTTCAGCTCAGCCTCGAGATCTCAGCAGAAATTGTGTTGTAAGGGCTGTGAAGATGTTCACAGCTGCACAGTGTTAAAGCCATAAGATAAGCAATTTGACATTGGTAGTGATTCGAGTGCATTATTTGTTTTGACTTCAGAACGGTATTGGGCTAATTTTTCTTCTCGGCAGAATTTCTCAGTGTTTAAGATCTGGACGGCCGCCCAACGAACCATAATGATTATAATTTACGTGAGACAAGCAAGAGGAGGTTAAAGGGAGAAACTTCGCATAAACAGATTTGTAGTGAATTGTTCTGCTCTGAAGAGAGTGCCGAAACAAATCACATGGGCAGGGCTTTTTTGGCACACTATGCCATGTTGTGTGTTGTTATTTTAGCTGCAGAGAAACCTCCTCCACAAGCCGGGGTCTCTGAAACGCTTGGGTGGGATTTTTCCGTACTTTAGCTGTTGGAACAATTAATCTACATATCAAAACAAACCCAGCAATGACCAGCCTCTTCCCACAGACGCTGACCAATCACATCGCCACACACTGAAGTCAAGGAGAAGTATCAAATCTTTCCAAATGAAATGTAAATATTGTCATCCAGGAAAACTCCGGGAACTCGCCGGCTGAAGCAAGTGTATTGTGACATGACACTAATATGCATTTTGTATGAAATATATAGGCCTAATGCTTCAAAAGACAGATGTAGTTTTATTGCCATCATTCCGTTACGTTTTTTTCCAATGTAACATTTTGCTGAACTGTACAGTTTGTATGTTCTTTGTACCATTTATACTCAGGATTATATTACTGCTGAGTAAGTCATACATGTGTACATTCTCTCCGTTTTTAAACATGATTTTACCACATTGTTTTTATACAGCTATTTTAAATCGACTTCTATTTACTTTATGTGGTCTTGCAACTTTAGGTAGATTGTAAGATTGTATTAATCTATTCTGGCTTCAGAAAGTGTTGCTCGGCTGTACAGTGTGCCTGTGAGGACACGTGTGTGTTCGAGGGTGGATGTTCAGGTAGAAACACGCAGAGCGAACAGAAGAGAAGTCCTGCGATTGCTCGAGTGTCCTGGATGCCGAAAGCCCACATAAAGGACACCTGACGCTGTGGAAATGTGTTATTGTGACCAAGGGAGACCACACAAACTGTTCACTAAGGGTCTCGTCCAAATGTATATAGCAAACAGTATCTCCTTTCCTTTGATATTTTCCTGGGCTGTACTTCCAATTAATCAACAGCAAACACTTGTAGCTAAGTTTATTTAAAATCTTCAATCTTAAACTATATTAAACTCATTTGCAGATGCAGATTGCTGTCATGTATGAATGTGAAGGTACATAAAGAACACAAGAATCAAACCGATATTTCAGCAACATTTCAGCATTTGAAGTTTGCTGCATTTACACTTCCTTCAGTGACGCAGAAGTTTCCAGTAACTCGGTGCTGCTAAAGGTCCCCAACACAAGGAAACAGGCAGCAAGGTTAACAGTAGGTCTCTCTTTTCTTCGTCCATCTGATCTTTTGTCCTTTCTGGGAAAACAATGGAGCATTTCACTGGTCAGACCCTCAAGAATGTTTCCAAAGAGCGTATCAGGCGTGTACATATGTACATGTTGGTTTGCTGTAGCATGTTCTTATTCTGGTGCATTCTTGTGGAGAACCTAAGCGTCAGTCCGTTGACGATGAGATTGTGCAGCCCTCGAATATAGAAAGAAAAAAGTGTCCAGAAGTAGGTCAAGTTTTTGGTTTCCTTTCTATTATATAGTTAACCCTTCTACAAGGCCCACTGTGCACTGATTTAAACGGTTAATTAAATTCAAGAGCTTGTTCAGGGTGACCTCTACACAGTTCAGTCGTTGGTCATTGGTCAGGCGGTGCTCACGGATGTTTTGTGGAGAAGTGGAGGACTCTGAGGGTTAATACTGCCTTCTGCCATTTGTACTATTTTTTTTCTTTCTAAAACTGTTTATAGAAACAAAGACCCCACCCTTTGAAGCAAGAGGGCTGTTTCCTGAGGAAACAAAGCCACTGCGGCTGCCTTGCGGATTGCCTTGTGAGTATGCTTGTGCGTGTGCGTGGGTGTGTGTGTGTGTGTGTGTGTGTGTCTTTTTTCTTTCCTTGATCTTCAAGTACTCTTCGTCTAGGAGGTTTAAAACAGGCTTACATTTCTAAATTAATTTGATGTAGGAAAGCTATTGAAGTTTATTGAAAGGAAAGTTTTTTCTCAGATTTTGCTTTAGTACAATACTAACTCTTCCAGAAAGGTAACAGGGCTCTTACAGTCCTTCTCCAGAATGACTGAGAATGATTTCCACACTGAGGTACCCCCAGAAATGTCCCCACGCCCCTACACACGCACACACACACACTGCAGGCTAAAATACGGCCAAAATACAGAAAAGAGATAAAGACACTGAGACTAAAATATGTTGTTTTTCATGCCCTTTGAATAATGAAAAAGAATCAGAGAGAACCAAATTCCATGTTTAAGTTGGGCAGGAAACAGCTTAGTGGAAAGATTTCATTGTTTGCATTCAATGAAAGGAAAAGTCTGACTAGGAGTACTCAGATATAATCTCTCTTCGGATTAAATGGAGTTATTGTATTCATGCAAAGCTTTTTCCAAAGGTGAATTCGTGCCCTTGATGGGTTCTGTGCTATGTGTGACTCCATGTTTATAGAAAAAGGGAGAAAGAGACTGAGAGACAAACAAAATAACATATAATTATCTAAACATGCAGCTGCAGGCAGGGTAGGGATGGCAGTTGAAAAATGAAAATGTTGGGTAGAGAACGTTGGTTTTGTATGATATCTGAATCATTTGTGTTTTAAATGTCAGTAATATGAAAAAGAAGCATGGTTTAAATAAGTAAAATGTTCTTTTAACCTCACAATTAACTTTGTGTTTATTTTCTTCGTGACAGTGAGAGGGAAAAAACATTGCTAGCATGTTATGTCGTAGAGTTTAGCATGAATCACAAGTTTGTAAACACTAATATGAGATAGAGCCCAGAGGTTAGTGCACATCTTTGAGCTGCAGATGTAAAATGTTCTGCTGACTTCCACCCCTCCCCCAGGATCCTTCAGTAAGAATAATTCATTGTATTTCTGCTTAATTTAAACCTTTTATTTCGCCATACATGCTTCCATCAAACGAACCTGCTCCCTTGCAGTGTTTTGGCTAAAGTCTGGGCTGTGTTTATAGCTCCAGCAGACCATTTCCCCGCTGCTGTGTGACTTCCACAGGTGCGTCGGTGCCTCAAGGGGACACGAACAAGTGAAAGAACAAAGAGTGACATCATCAGCTTTCTTCTTCGTCGGTTTATTTCCTACATCGGATGTTTCGGTTTTCAATCCAGTGTCCAGCGCTTTGGCCTCTCGCACCGAGGGATGGCTGTAGAGTCCACTTCGCTCCCTGCAGTGTACCGCCGAAATGTTAATTGTTCATACAGGCCAGCAGTCTTCCGGAAGGAACCTGGCCTTCTCTCTGACGAACAAACCCTGAGCTTTCGCAGCCTCACAATATTGCTTCCTGTATCCATCCATGTCAAACCGGCGCTGGGCTCACACTTTATTCACAGGCCGAACCGGGCACTGTGTCCTCGGTACAAAACACAAGTGGTGTCAATGCTGCTGTCCTGTCCCTGCTTCACGGGCGGCTGAGAGCAGTCGGATATCAGCAGATGTCTGTTGCTTTCTGGTCCCGTTTTCTCAGATTTCACACCAACTCTGCGCCTCCAGAAAATTAAAAAGCAAATTCTGAAACTCCCCCTATAAACTCCCATGTGCAAAGACTTGCCACCACACACGACTCTTTAATGGGAGATACAGAAGTAGGGTGAAGAAATCCCCCTCGTGGGTGTTACCATTGAGAAGTAGCATCAGAAAAGGTCACACATGGACCGCACCAGCCTGGGTCCCAGATTGCCTTCACCCTGAGATTCCTATATGATTCTAATGCATCCTATGAAACGGGCTTGCTTAATTATCTCCTAGTGTCTAGAGCCGTGGTTCCCAACCCGGGCCCTCTGGGTCCCCTGTGTCGGCTGTGAGCTTATTCTGTGAAGGATCTCCATCTGTTTAAGAGCTCCAAACAGCTGACGAGTCGTTACACGATCCTCAGCTCAGTTAAGGTTTCAATCAAGCCCAGCTGGAATGAAAACCAGCACAAACACAGGCCTCCTGCAGGACCAGGCTGTATGTTTTATGTCGTTTCTTATCTGGAGGGCTATAGATGTATGTATGTGATTTGATCTTTTTAGTGGAGTCTGCCTCACTGTCGGCCTGTTAATCTATGTGATTTATTGATTTCTAAGGCTCCTAGTCAGCGATGAAGCTCAATCGAACACGAGCCCCACGTGCAGATGTGATGCATTGGGAACAGATGAGACGGACCAGTGGCGGTACAGCCCTCCCCTGCATGCCACTGTGTGTGTCAGTGAGCGCTGTGCGGGCGGGCGGGGGGGATAATTGCACAGTCAGTGGGGGGCTGCAAGATGTTTGGTGGTCACCTCCCAGGAGCGCAGGGAAACTCTCTGAGGAGATCTGAGGCTGAATCACTCTCGCCACACACAGGACAGGCCCAGTGTGCTGGTTCAGGCCAGGCACAGGCCAGACGTGCAAGTAATGGGTTTGATTACTTAGGGAACCTCCATCAGATGCTAAAATATATCATAATAACATAAGAAAGTGTCGAAACGAGAGGAGGCCATTCGCCCCATCTTGCTCGTTTGGTGTCCATTAATAACTAAGTGATCAAGGATCCTATCCAGTCTGTTTCTGAATGTTCCCACATTGTCTCTTCAGCCACATCGCTGGGGAGTTTGTTCAGATTGTGACGCCTCTCTGTGTGAAGAAGTGTCTCCTGTTTTCTGTCTTGAATGCCTTGAAGCCCAATTTCCATTTGTGTCCCCGGGTGCGTGTGTCCCTGTTGATCTGGAAAAGCTCCTCTGGTTTGATGTGGTCGATGCCTTTCATGATTTTGAAGACTTGAATCAAGTCCCCACGTAGTCTCCTCTGTTCCAGGGTGAAAAGGTTCAGGTTCCTCAGTCTCTCCGAGTAGGACATTCTTTTGACAAGTTTGCTAACTATCCCAGAGTCCAGATCATTAATAAAGATTAGAAAAAGCACAGGCCCTAGTACTGATCCCTGTGGAACTCCACTAACAACCTCACTCCAGTTAGAAGCAACTCCTCTAATCGACACCCTCTATTTCCTAGACATCAACCAGTTCATAATCCAAGTATAACACCTTGAAAAAAATCCTTTTAGTGGAGAACAAAACAGACAAAACAGGTATATCCTGCGACTAAAGGGGTTAATGTTTTCGAAATGCACACTTTGACCTTCGGTGGAATATTGCGACATGAATAGAGACCCCTCTCGGCTTGTGAGAAGGCAGATGCTATAGAGGTGCCATTGTGAGGTTCTTGTCATCTGCCAGTTTCCCATTACAGGAGGCTTTGTTGTATTCCGTCGCATGAATGTTAAATCTACCTCCAGGTGATTCTTATATTTTCAAGGTCAGGCTTCTCCAGGAAGAGACAGAGAGAGAGCAAGGGAGGGAGGGATGGAGGGTATGTGGGAAAAGAGCTGTGTTTGTTAGTGAAGTTGAATATTTTAATTATTTCTCATGGAGTGAGTTTCAGCCATGTTCGTATTGAAGCACCATCTATCTCTCAGCTGTAAGATCACCTGTGATTACTCCAACTCTCCTCGGATGTTTGGGTTAACTCCAATGTGATGTGTAAATGTGTAAATGTGCAAATTGGTAAAAACATATTGGTAATAACAGCCTTTTTGTGTCAATACTGCGAGGCAAATCAAAATTGCTGGATCACTGTGCGAACGTGCAGTGAAACAGGTTATTCGGCTGAACAATACAAGCCTTTTCGGTTTCGGGTTCCCTGCTCCCGTCAGCTTGAAAAGCTCATGAAGAAACATGAATTGCCTTTTGGCAGCGATTGAGCGTAGTCTCCCACAACAGCAGGGAAAGGATAAACACTCACTTCCAACCACCCGAATAAAGCTGGTACATCTAATACGCTACTTATTGGTCTCGAAGAGCCGTTAAACTCAGAGGAGGCCGTTCCCTGGTGTTTGTGTGAAAGAGAACAATAGCGAAGTGTCAACGAAATACAGAATAGTAAGAAGAAGTAATATCCATCAAAAATAATACTGAGCTATCCCCGATGCTGGAAGTAATAACAGATAAGAAGATAACACTCCTCTGTGACTAACTCGAAAAACAGGTCCGCCTATTCAAACGGTAGAACTGACAAATGCTGGTATCTGTTTTCATGTGCATTGAAATGGGCTGAAATGAATGTTAGTGTTGCATAGGTACAGTAACAGTCCTAATTAAGGAAAACACCAGAGTAGTACACAAATACAAGGTGTATATATAGTTAAATAAAACTAAACAAATCAACCAAAAACACAAACTAGTAAATTAAAACCGCTACACTTCATTCCTGTTCTCTGTGCTCTCTGGATCTAGAAGAGCAAATTCATCTTCACCCTTCCCTGCTTGATACTTAGTTTCCAATCAAACCCTCACACTAATACAGCACAGGCTTGTCTGAATGGGTTCACTTGCCCTTTCATGCAGGGGCTCCAATGTCATTAACCCTCTCCCTACTGCACTGCTACATTAGGATATAAAATTGACAGTAACTTAGCAGCAGTCACAGTCTGGAGGAGATAAGCTCGGCCACACAGTGCCGGTGAATCCCCAGTTCTGCTCTAACAGGGCTCTCCGGCAGTCCTGACCTGATCACTCTAGCTTTGAAGCAAACTCATGAAATATAGTAAAATAGTATAATAATAGTAATGTTGTGGCTTCAGCATTTATTTGGTATATCATGTGGTTTGGAATACTGTTTCTTTTATATATAAGAACATAAGACAGTGTACTATTGAGAGGAGCCCATTCACCCCATTGTGCTCATTTGGTGTCCATTAATAACTAAGTGATCGAGGATCCTATCCAGTCTGTTTTTGAATGTTCCCAAATTGTCTCTTCAGCCACATCGCTGGGGAGTTTGTTCAGATTGTGACGCCTCTCTGTGTGAAGAAGTATATAGTTTTACACATGATTACAGGAGCCCAGACCCCATTTCCATTCATTGCCTTTTAGGGACCGATCTGGAGATTGGATGGAGTGTGGTTGGGATCTTCTGTAATTAAACTAACACTTCTCAGTCTGAAATTAAAGAGTTTTAATTAAAGCAGTCCTGAGAGAGAGGCAGATGGGATAATTGAGACAAAGCCATTCAGTCTTAGTAATGATTTCATTTGAACTCTCCGAGATCTGTGTTCGTGCCCCACCTCCCCTGGATTTTTGCATTACTCCTTTGACTTCAGGGATTAAGGTTTATTTGTTTACAACTGTCTTGTTTTACTGGGGGGCTCAAAGCATGTTTCCTTGGCTATTGTAAAGAGACAGTTGCAGTCTTTAAGTTTAGTTATCAATGATGATAAAATAGAATCACTTTTTTACTTTTAACCTTTTCCACCACTTGCCAAAAACGTTGCTTTTAACAGGGAGATAATTTTATTACAATTTCCACAAACTGCAGTCAGTGTTTTCTAACTAGCATCCTTGGTTGTCAATAATGCTCTTAAATAAGAAAGCTTACATCCTCACGTTTGAAGAGAGCACACTTTTCAATCCGGTTCTTCCGTTGTCAACCGCGAGGCGTTACTTTACAGCTCCTGCAAGTTCATGTAATCCTTTTGTGGTGGAAAATGAAGAGTCTGAATCCTGGCGCAGGAAATCCATTAGGGGCCGAAAGCTGTGATTCTATAGAGGAAAAAAGATAAATAGAGTAGCTTCAAGCAAATCTGATAAATACACACAAGATGTTTTGTTGAAGTGCATGTTTGGGGAAAGCACGTGTTGAGCTCGGCTGGAATGTGTGCTCAGAAGTGAAATTAATTTCATCGCAGAATGGAGGCATCTTGGTCAATAGAGATCAGCTCAGTCCCAAAACCAAACACGTCTCCAACCTGGTTAGACTTTCCCAGTGGGAGGGGTGAATTTAAACTGATGTGAAATGGAAGATAATGCAAACTGTGATGTAATAGACAGATTGCTTGCGTGGGTCCAGGAGCAATATTTAGAGAGAAACATTTCACAGACAGCTACCTGAAACAGATTGCTTTTAGTCCCAAATAAACAACATCAACAACACAGAGTTAAAGAAGGCTTGAGTCTGACACTTGCCAAATACAGACACAAATAGACATTCATTTGCATGTCAGACATCTATGGCAGACCGCCTCCAGTTATTACCCAGACGGCCGCCTGCAATCGACGGAAATGTAATCACTAGTCAAACCATTACACCCCTGTCGAAACTCTAGGCAGTCAACCCAGCAATGTTTACAGCTTTTCTCTATGCTGAATCAGTTTTCAACAGACACGGATAATTATACTTTAATGACCAATATTTATTGAAGTGAATGAATCGGCCAATTTAAATAGTTACAAATGTTGGGTGTGAATACTTTGGACTACTTTGCTTATGGACTCTTACTTATGGAGTTGATGTGACGGGCAATGAGTATAAAGACTTCCTATTGATACTTCTGTCTCCACTCTGATTGGACTGAGGTTTCTGTGTAGTATATATACACTCACCTAAAGGATTATTAGGAACACCTGTTCAATTTCTCATTAATGCAATTATCTAACCAACCAATCACATGGCAGTTGCTTCAATGCATTTAGGGGTGTGGTCCTGGTCAAGACAATCTCCTGAACTCCAAACTGAATGTCTGAATGGGAAAGAAAGGTGATTTAAGCAATTTTGAGCGTGGCATGGTTGTTGGTGCCAGACGGGCCGGTCTGAGTATTTCACAATCTGCTCAGTTACTGGGATTTTCACGCACAACCATTTCTAGGGTTTACAAAGAGTGGTGTGAAAAGGGAAAAACATCCAGTATGCGGCAGTCCTGTGGGCGAAAATGCCTTGTTGATGCTAGAGGTCAGAGGAGAATGGGCCGACTGATTCAAGCAGATAGAAGAGCAACTTTGACTGAAATAACCATTCGTTACAACCGAGGTATGCAGCAAAGCATTTGTGAAGCCACAACACGTACAACCTTGAGGCGGATGGGCTACAACAGCAGAAGACCCCACCGGGTACCACTCATCTCCACTACAAATAGGAAAAAGAGGCTACAATTTGCACAAGCTCACCAAAATTGGACAGTTGAAGACTGGAAAAATGTTGCCTGGTCTGATGAGTCTCGATTTCTGTTGAGACATTCAGATGGTAGAGTCAGAATTTGGCGTAAACAGAATGAGAACATGGATCCATCATGCCTTGTTACCACTGTGCAGGCTGCTGGTGGTGGTGTAATGGTGTGGGGGATGTTTTCTTGGCACACTTTAGGCCCCTTAGTGCCAATTGGGCATCGTTTAAATGCCACGGCCTACCTGAGCATTGTTTCTGACCATGTCCATCCCTTTATGACCACCATGTACCCATCCTCTGATGGCTACTTCCAGCAGGATAATGCACCATGTCACAAAGGTCGAATCATTTCAAATTGGTTTCTTGAACATGACAATGAGTTCACTGTACTAAACTGGCCCCCACAGTCACCAGATCTCAACCCAATAGAGCATCTTTGGGATGTGGTGGAACGGGAGCTTCATGCCCTGGATGTGCATCCCACAAATCTCCATCAACTGCAAGATGCTATCCTATCAATATGGGCCAACATTTCTAAAGAATGCTTTCAGCACCTTGTTGAATCAATGCCACGTAGAATTAAGGCAGTTCTGAAGGCGAAAGGGGGTCAAACACAGTATTAGTATGGTGTTCCTAATAATCCTTTAGGTGAGTGTATAGACACACTGTATTGTATTGTAAATGACAGAACTGTGGTAAGCATACAGCACAGTCTTTAAAGGAGTATAAACACTTACTCACTTATAAGCTCATGTGACCTCAGAGTTTTAAGCCCACAAAACGCAAGAATAACAGCTGTTCGGCTTTCCTGTTGTTAGACATTCAGGAAGCATGGAACCATAGGCATAGGTTTGCCGGGGAGGGGGGGGCGTGTGGTTATTTATAGACGTTATTTTACGAGGTGTTCAGGATAAATTGTCCCCCCTACCCTATTTGTCAGCAATGGTGTGTTGCATTGATAGAGCTCTCTACATTTTGCACGGTTTCCTCTGTTGTTTTATAATTAAAGAGTGTTGCCAAACTCGTCGTGATCATACAAGATGTTGTAATGGTTGCAATTACCGAGACATTAGTAAATTACTGCCTTGTTCTGACTGTTCACTTTGATCATCGTGTGTATCTGAAACTCCAGCAACCAGCTCTTTATGTCCAGATAAAGAACATTTGTGTTGGGAATAGGAGTAATATGTGAATGGTTTAATAATCTATAAGTTGACATTTTAATGTTTACAATGATCCCTGAGAAAACACCATCGCAACAACACCAGCGACACCACAACTGTAACACACCGTGCTAAACCACTTGAGCGAAAAGCAAACCGAACAGGAAGATGTGAACTAACACGTTCAACATCGCTTCAAAGGCACGTTGAAGACTAGACCTCTGCCCTGCTTGTATCACCCAGCGCTCCGAGAGCATGCTGATGAAGCTGTCAGCCGTTCAAGCTGCAAAGGCGATCGGATCTCCTCAGTTGTTGTTGCTTTGTGTTGGGAAATGTTTTCCTTCCTTTGATCTGGGTGGCAGTTTGTAAACTGGCTCTTAGTGTGCATTTTTTCAGTTTCTCATGGAGAGATTAATGGCACAGATGGTATATTTTGCAATATCTATAAAGTAGCAGGCAATTGTGATTGTTGTTAAGAAATGCTAGAAGTCTTTTGACTCCAGTAGTTGGCTCTGGAATTGAAGTCACACTATTTGGACAATAACACAATTGACTGGACTCGGGTTCGTAGACCTTTCAGTGCTGTATCCCGTCATGTTTGTGTACCTTTTACAGCAGGTGGACAAACCTTGTGTTTTCCCACAATAGGACTATAACTGTTCAGAGAAAAAGCATTTTAACATGATTATTATTAAATGTTTTATTGAAAGCTTTTTGTTGATCATTTCCGTGAATCAAAATGTATTAGCTTACATTTTTACATTACTTTCAAAAGCTCCGTGAATGTTTTTCCATGTGTATATGTATGTGTTCAGTCTGTGTTCAGTATATTGAGTCTCCCGAACACATGGCTGCAATGCATAACAACAGGATTGAATGTGAACTCCACAAGCGGGGTCATTCGTACAGAAACTCAGAAATGCGTGGGTTTGAAGTTTCTGCTCTCAAAAAAGATAGCATTTTCTAATGTTCTGGTCATACTTATGAGTCATGGGCAGATATCAATGTAAAAACAAAGTACAGTGCATGTGTTCAAATGGTCCTAGCTGATGTCTAAGCAAATTGTTATTTTTCGAGTGACCGGATTGAGTAATGATTAAGAGGCTGTGTTGTGGGTTGGATGGCTTTAATCTTTAATCCTGGTCATGTGCTATCTCTTGAGGAGGCTGTCGTTGTTCATCGCTAAGTGGTTTAGTTAATTGGGTTAGAGGTTCTTTATTTGTGCCGCAGTTTAGCTGAGTGGACGCAGCGCTTTGTGTTTCAGAAAGGTTTCCCTCGGTAAGACACAGTAACAAAGAAAAGTAAAATCTTGCCCCCAAGTCAAACTGGAATCTGAAAACAACAACAACAACATCCATTCTACTACCTTTCCTGTTTTCCTCCTGGCACTGCTTGCTTAGTAAATGATTTTAGCTCCGGCTGGACTTGAGTTATGAAATTGTGGCAATAGCTGCAAACATAAAGCAGGTCGTAACCTTCTCTGCACACACACACCCACTCAGCAGTTGATATCAAATAGTTTTGGTGGGAAAGCCCAGACCTTTCAACTCTCCCTCCCATTCTCAGAGTACGCTGTATATTTTCCATCATTTCAAAGTATTTGTTTTGCAGAAATCAAACCGAAAACACAATAGGACGCCAGTCTGGAAACACTGACTTGTAAATAAGGAATCTTTTTAGTAACGGGGAGTTGACAATCCTTTCTTTGTCCTGGTTGGCTGTAATGACATGCATTTTATACAGCACATTAGTGTAAAAGTAGTCCTAACTAGCTTATCTGATGAAATGTGACAGTGTTTTGGGGCTTCTCATTTGTCAGCAATATTGTGTCGCATTGTAGTGTCTCAGAGACAGTACAGGCAAATAAGGTATTATTTAAATCTGACTTTTCACACAAATACTGGGGCTACAAATGCAGGGCTTTTACTGGGTTGCTCCAGTGAGACTTCTGTGCCAGTAGTTGTCATAGTTCAAATCTCCAAGTGCATAGGAAACAGAAAGATCTTGCAGGTACTACAGATTGTAACTGGACAGATCTCTAGTTCTATTTGAGGGTTTATAATAATAATCTCTTGCACAAATAATGCTTACTGTCCTTCAGGCTGGTGTGAAGGCAAAGATAAAATAAGGAAATAATAAAAGAGTGTGGCTCCTCAGCTGGAAGTGAAAGTGCTAATGAAACAAGTTTGATGCAATCAGCGATCTGCAATTAACACGAACCATTCTCACTTGCACGAATGTGTCTTATTCAGTGTGAGCAAAAGACGTTTCTAAGGAGCAGAGGATTCAAGCACGAAGTGAAGAAGTTAAGACTAAAATGACACACCGATACGCACTGATTTACCACGGTTATCACGGACTAGGAACCAAACATCCCAACCTAAATTATTCTCCAACCCAAAGCGATCTCAAAGTTCCAGGACGTCCTGAAGACCAGGCCGACTTCTGGAAGAGACTGTTTGAATTGCTTTTGGACTCTGAACTTCCAAAGACATCTCACGGTACCACACTGAGCAAAATAAATTCACTTCTACGAGCAGTGCGTCTCAGGAGGAAATCGAGCTCACCAAGGCACCGAATACACAGACAACCTGGCCTCCGGGAGGCTGGGGCCCGTGCGCATGTTTGGCACCATGGGATGCTCCCACAGAGAACTCGAAGCCTCCCTGGGTGTCAGTTGCACGGCACCTGGAGTGTCTCACTGGCTGGCCCCTTCACTCAATACCCTGCGTGTGTAACCCACACCCTCCGAGGATCAGAGGGGCCCGCCACTATAAAGTGTAGTTTTATTATCAGATTCAAATACTCTGAGCTTGGCGTGGGACTTTTATATGACAAGAACTGCTAAAAATAGCCCTATGAAACACGACCGTCTAATCCTCCCATGGCACGGAGATGGCTGGTCTCTGTCTCCTAAAGGCGCTGCGAAACCGGGCCTGGGCTGAGCTTTGTGGCCAAGGATGTCTGGTGGACGGAAATAGGGAACTGTTCATTTCTGCACACTGTAGGCCAATGCAAAACACACCATGTAGTGTTTAAAGGGCCGATTTCTTTTCAATGCAGAGCCCGTTCCTTTCAAATTAGATGTCCGCACTCATCCAAAAGAATCGATCACTTATTGTTTTATTTTGCAGATTACACAGAACAATATGAACATGTTTCGACCAGACACAGGCCATCCTCAGCCTTTCTCACATTCACAATACAGAGCCAGTTCCAAATAATGTCTAACAATGTATCGCAGAAATGCCAACTTGTTCATTTTGGTCCGTTCTGTATGTTAAACTGCTATCAAAGATAGGTCTTAATGGTGTAAGAGAAATAAGTGAGAAGGTAATGACACAGCTGTCAACGTGTTTCTTTAAGACACTCTAATGATGGGATAGGTGTTTCGGAGACCTCGAAACTGGCAAAAAACTGTGGCCAGATCAAAACAAGACCAAAAAAAGAAAACAGATGATAGGTGGTCCAAACAGTACCTAAAGCTGCACTCACTGTGTGGGTGGAAACTTAATAGCCTTGAGAATGCGAAAGACCCTGAGGCCTGGAATGCTGTAATTGGAGACCGTCACCTATCTGGCAGCGGGGGCACGGCGCGCACAAGCTGGCCCAGGGACGCTGTTTGACTCGCTCTGGGCAGGAGGCCCGAGTCGCTCTGACAGATGCCCAGATGCACACAGACGAGGGAGCTTAATGTGCACAGTGTGAGTGGTTGTTAGCCCTGGAGAATTGGGATTTCAATTTTATGGGGAATTAACATGTGGTTAAACATGATCATAAAGCAGTCATCAAGTGGCCATTACAGAAAATCAACATATAACCATAGCGTAGTGCGGCACCAATACAGTGGCGTTCCTGTGGCTGGCAGCCAGTGTGAGAGCATGAAGTCGACACAGAGCCGAACACTGGCACTGGGCTGCGGGGGACATCGTCCACGTTGTCAGATGTATGTGTGTAGTATGTGTGTAGGATTCCTTGAAATTGCAACAACAACAAAAAAACCTGGAATAACAACTTAAAAGAAACAGTTTCAGTCTCTTGTTTTGAAGCCCAGACAGGAATGGAAAGAATGGATAAGTGCCAATCAAAGTGAGACCATAGCATCCCCCCCATGCCCACCCCCGTTCCAGCACCATTCATTGATCGGCTCCAATAAATCAAGCGAGAGGAACAGCTGGAAGCTGTAAATAAAGACGACAATTGACATAGTTTAGGTTCAGAAATAAGGTTAAACTGTCTGCTTTTAATCTAGTTTATGTTTCCTTCTCTGGTTAGAAAGAAGCTCTAAAATTCATTTTAGTAGGTCATTATACAGAAACAAAGTAATATAAAATACATAAAGACATCATTTAATTGCTGCTGATTCATACAGAGGAAAGTCATAACTGCCACTCGAGTTGGTCCTCTGTTCCCACTGTATTTCTGTGTTTGCTGGGAAGAAAGGGGGCAGGTAATCTCAGGCTGAGATATCCTGTATAGCTGCGTGGGCTTAGGGACGATCAGCAGATAACCATGTGACCCTCTCGAAATGTTTGCAAACACATGGCATGGATGATTATTTCAAAATGTTTCCTCTCAAGGTTTAGCTGTTCTCAGCAGACAGCAAGAACCGCAGGAACACAAATAAAATGGGGAACAGAAACTCTTTTACGTAGTTCCTATACATTAGAACCGCACTTTCTGAGACACTGTACTTGAAATCTCAAATCTACGAAGACAATAGGGCTGTGTTTTCATTTTGTTTTGTTTCAACTACAGACTGTTATCTGTCCCTAACCATGACTACCTAACACAAGCACTTGAATCCCTCAGACACAGGTTTCTAATACGTGAGGTAAATGGAGGTCTTGTGCAGAAGATATCACTCGGCTGTGTCCTGTGTCTAGATGCAGGAGATCCAGGTGGCTGGCTGGCTGCAGGCTCCCATAATTTTAGCTTGAAATCCTGATGTCTTTTGAGGGTCTGAGAGGAAGGTCAGAATGCCCCAAGAACAGTGTTCTGCCAAGAGTCTGCTCTGAGAGGGCAAGCTGAGTAGCTAAATAATTACAGATGAATGTAGATACAGATAGAGTGTACTTTTAGACAAATACGGTGAAGAAACTTGATTTTCCCCTCTGGGTAAACGTTATGACACTGTGGAATATGCAGAGGTAACAGACAGCAAAGCCATATTCAGATATTAGGAAAACTGGGTGCATCCCCAGTGATTAAATTCATCAAAGAAGGCAACCATGTGACCTTTGCGTACCTTGGTGACTTTGCTGGTGCGTTGGAGATCTACACGTGTCCGTTAACGCCATCCAATGAAAAGTGTTTCTTGAGATCACAAGGTAACTTATGTCAGGTTCTGAGGATTTCAGATCTGTTATCTTGAGAAAATGATCTCACGATCACAGATTAACAAAGACCCTTTTCATTATTTGGCCAAACATATCAAGCCACTGCAGAATCAGAGTAACAGTTTCTCTCCCTTTCAAGATCCCTTTTGCTTAGTAAGCACTGTAAATTAATGAAGAAAGTTCATGGCAGTCATGTAATTAGTTTAGGTTACTGGACAAGTTCGGACCCCCTGACAGAATAGACGCAGGATTATTAATAGATGCTAATAACTCAAAGTGACTATTTTTATATTTCTGTAATCCCAAAAGCATTTTTTAAGTGAACAATGACAGATATGGCAGAGAAGAGATAAACGTTTGGCAGCAGTGTAGCATGTAATGGATGTGTACTGTCTAAAAACACAAGTATGTACAACTATGTTTAGTAAAGAAACAAACAAACAAAAACACTATTTATAATGGATCCCTTGAATAGAATAAATGTCCCAAATTATTTGCACCATTATGGCCTTCAGTTACCGCTCAGAAGAGGCATGAATGCTAACAATGTGTCTGAAGTGTTTATGACGCTGCATATTTCCTTACTTTGCACAGTTAACAGACGAGGGTAAATACTTTGCTGTGGACATAAATATGTGTAATTTATAGTACGACATAAGGAAGCTTTAGAGCCAACTGAATTTACAGCTCCATAAAGTCCTAGTTATCCCTGTTATCCATCAACCCAGCGACTTTCTTTCAGAACAGTAGCCCTTAATAATACGCTGCCGTGGGCCATGCGATAGGACGTGGGCCTGGGGGGGTTGGGATGTCGGCATTCCAGACGCTGTGTTTCTGCAGTTGTCGTCTCTGTGTATAAACTGTTCCTGTGTGGTGAGGCCGACACCTGCCACACTCACCCCACGCTGCCAAGCTGCTGGGCTGAGCGGCCCGCAGTATGGCAAGTTCTGCTGAGGAGCGGTGCGGAAACCGAGGCAGAGCACAATGTCACACAACCATTCTAAGATCACGAAATTGAAGACCATGAGCAATGCTAGTCAGCGTGGTTTACTTTTAAATAAATATGTGGCTCTGGCTTATAAGTGATTAAAAGACTATGAGAGGAAACAAGGGCTAGATTCTACTTGTGGCTGCTAAGCTGAATTTTAAGATAAATTATCAAATGTAAAATTAATTTGGTCCAGTCACTTTGCCAGGGCCTTATTATGAATTACTCGGCTCCGCTTGAAACCACTAATAACTTCATGTTGTTTCGGGTATCACCTAAAACGCTTTATTATTAAAACAACTGCTGTGAATATTTATTTTTCAAATGCAAAGTGTTCGAGTCTTGTATTTTTGTTTTCTGAATGGTTAAAAGTACAGGAGAGCATGTCAACGTGAAAGATCCTTCCGGTGTATTCTTGTGCCAGACGAAGTGGCACCAGACATGAATTAAATTTAAAAAATTCACAGGCCTGGCATGTGCGAGAATATGCGCCTCCCCAGGATGAATGATGGGGTCGAATGAGTGCAAGTGGCCGGACTGTGTTTGAAATGCTGAAGCCCACGTGACGCTGTCGCCCTCGCGGATTCCTTACTGTCAGTCTGAGAGCTTTTTAAAGTGTGGTGGTACGGACCTGCAAATCATCGGGGAACGCAAATGTCACTGCTCTTGAAAAACAGAATGCATCTATGGGAAAACCCATTAAAAACCCTCAGTGTGCATATGAAGACATGTAAGATACAATGAACCCCTCAGTGTTGCTTAACTTGAGTTTCCCTCCTATTTGTAAGGAATGTGGAGAATTCAGGATGCTCCTGAGGATGGTATTCACAACAGCAAACACGGAAATAACTCCCAAATAAATTAATTTTGTATTTATTTCAAAAGACAACTGGACATCCCATGCCTCAGAAACACAAATACGCAGGCAGTGTGTTTGCCAGCCCCACATGTATTTAAAGAACTACAGAAAGAAGGAAGTGCAGAAGCAACAGGAAGCCTGACCTGACCTAAGAATAGAGCTCACTGATAGATTGAATCCACATTGACAGGAAATTGGGTTTACAGGCTGCCCTGGGCTCCTCTCGCTCTCCTGGCTGTTTTGTATTCATTAGCGAAAGTAAATGAAGTTCTTGTTGCATGCCCTTCTTCTCCCCATCCTGCCTCATTCGATTGTGCCAAACACGTGCATCGAGGGATACGGGGATCGCATTTCATTACCTCATATCAGTCATTTCATCAGGAAACGTCCACCCTGAATATCTGCGCTGTGAAGCTTGAACATCCCTGGACTCCACAGCCTTAATTCCACACAAAAAAACACACATCAAATTCAACCACTAAAAAAATACATACGCTTAGTGTTTTATTGATCTGAAGACATAATCCTTCAGATAAATTTGACTGCCCAGCTGTACAATGGTGACTGACCTTAATATACCATCAGCAAAAACACTGTATTTTTTGGATTTCAAAAAACTAAAATAAAACCTTATTTATGTCAAAATGTTAAATCAATTGCTTATTAAAACTAATCGACTGCATATTTGCCAACCTAATTTACAGGTTTCCTAGACAAAATGGATCATTTGTCATTTATAACACATTGTAAATATCGCAGAACAAGAGGACTTTATCCACTCCACTGTAAAGGGAAGCCCATTTTAAACTGCCAAAATGGTTTATTGTTTTATTGCAGGTGTATACATCTTATAAGTGATTTATTCAAACACAGGATAGATGTTATTTCATCCAGTATGCTTTCATAGCGTGACTCAGTGTATGTTTGAGCTCTTCAACATGCTGTGTGATTGTTTTATCTGGTTTGAAACACTTCAGCTTCAGCTACACAGTAAAAGCATCGCCACTCTCTGCTGCAGGGTAGAAGGAGCACTAAATAAAATAAAATAAAAAATAGTAACAATGCAAATCCTTCAAAAGAGCCTTCAGCCATCACACAATCATCATGCATTTGCCCTCAGCTAACTGGTGTGCTGTTCTGTGGAAAATACATTTGTCTGCTACACATATAAAGCAGGTCAGTCAAAGATAGTTGTCACACTCGCCCCCGGGGGAAAACCATGACTAGGTCAGAAGCAACAAAGATTTATTTCTCAGTCAAAAATGTATTACATCTATGTATCGTGCCCTCAGGCCCTCAGTGTGAGGTGCTGATCTCTCCTTGAAGGTTTGCCCGTACCTTGCCATGGGCTACAAGAAATAACCTCTGCATCTGGAGGAAGTCTATTAAAAGACGAGCTCCCGATCACCTCTGACGAGAAACGAATAAAGATAACTTTAAGCACTTCAGCTCTGAAGTAGCGCAGGTTTTTCATCACTTCAAATGTTTTTAATGTCAGTGAGTGTAAAAGTATGCCAGTGCTTCCCTTTCTCTGCTTCCTCCGTTCCCTTATCTCGCTCTGGTTTGAGAAAGACACCAGCAGATCTTGGGTTTCAGAGCTGCACATCATTTATTTTTCTTTCCCCAAATTAAACACAATTCATTTCTTCTACCCATAGTCCTTGCATTGCATTCTTCACTAAATATCCCTAAATGGGGCTCTGTATTATTCCCCATTATCTTTCTTCTTTATTGTGTAAGCTGTCGATTACATGATCATCAAAAAATAAAAAGAGAGAGAAATAAACAGCAGAACAGGTCTTACATCACAGAGTCCCCTTTTTCTTCACCTAAATAAACTAAAACATCACATGAAGCCAGCCATGTGTCCACGAGTTCACTAGCTTGAGTTCCAGTTCAATGAAGTGTCTGTGTTTGGGACCCATGGGGAGTAGAACATTTATTTTGGCATTGCCAATGGCTTAGAAAGGAAAGTTGACAGGGCTGGGTTTGTCTCTGTGCACCTTAATTAACCCAGAAGATCACCTGAGCTGAACTGGCTCGTCTAATCAAAGAAGGTGGATAAATACGCTGTGGGGGGAAACGGTCTACAATCAGACTGCAGTCTCTCATATTTATTCATATTGCTGGATGGCAATTATAGTAAACAGAACAAAACAACAATAAAAAAAGAACTGATGTTTTGTTTTTTATCCACAGCCTATATTAAGTGTATTCAAATCGCCTGGTGAGTAATGATACAGTAGCTGTTCTCAGGGCAAAACTATTCTCTCATGTAAATTCACTGTATAGTTGTGTAGGTGAGGCCTGCCAGAGTGATTGTTAATGATCCTCAGTAGAGTCAAAGCGAATTAGAACATGCAGTCACAAGCAAAAGGACGCTACCCGAAGGAAAATATTCATGTGGGTGAGCTGGTTGTTGGTTGAGAAATACTCCAAGTTACTTTATTTGTCATAGCGTGTACTTTTTCTGCACCTTTGGTTATGGCCAATAAATAAATAATAATAATAATAATAATAATAATAATAATAATAATAATAATATTAAAGAGCCCATGCGTGTCCATGCATATTGTTTCCCAGTGGTTTGAAGATATTTACTTGTGCAGTATACTATATATAGAGTATACACACATATCAATATACTGTGCTTTTTCTTTTTATGAGTATAAGAAAATTGAACAATGTGGTTTTCAATTTTCTGTTCAACCTGAGAGCAGAGACCAGCCAAGCAGACTTCACATTCAAATGTGTGATTTGCATCGCTTTCTTCTGAAAAGGGGAGTATTCGTTTGACATATTTATCCCAAAGCAACCGCACAATCGTGGGATAGAAAAAATATCACAACATTTATGTTTAGGTTTATTTTAAAAAAAAAAAATATATATATATATATATATATATATATATATATATATAGCTGACTATTAATGATGTATTTCATCCAGTCAATAGTTACATTTATTTATCCAATGATTGTTTGCCATTCTAAAAGGTAAAACTTACTCACATTATAACAAAAGCTTTGGCATTTGGTTCTCGTGCACTTGATCTTCATTGCACCAGAGGTATCATTACTATGAGCACCAAGAGTCCTGAAAGAACATTGCCCTTTTAAAAGAATGAATGTTGCCCTTTAATGTTTTTACCCAGGTACCTTTCACTGCCTGAAGGCAAATACAGTTTTTAACAAGGGACATTTTAAAGTCTAGCCTTGAGCATGGAATCATATCTTGTACCAGAGTTCATTACAGGTTTGAATTTCAAAGTCTTGAAACTCTAGTCCTGTTTGCTGAATCTCAACACTTGAATACCGTACTGAGACTGTCAGCTCCATTTTCTGTTTCAATGAGCTTGTTCTCCTCCTTGTGAGTCCTTTTATAATGTGTCTGCAGTTGAAGGGTGAGATGAGACAGCACAGCTGGATAATTCCACTCTCAAACCTTTTTCTACAGAAGGGTGTCCCTGGGTACATGAAAACCAGGCGAACAAGTCAGCCTTTACAAGAAGTCACATCAAAGTAACACTCAAGTTGTTATGTGTGCATCTGGTTGCAAAGACAGTATGAGTTTACATCCATGTTTCTTGGTTGAGATGTGGGTGCGCAGCTGCCATGATATGTTTGAAATGAGGTTCACATTAAAGTCATTAGAGTATCTGAGGTTTATTAGGGGTTTATGTGTTGCTTCTAAAAACATACAAACAAACAAACAAAAAATACATTTAACCTGAGTGGAATATCTAATGATATAGAAGATTTTGTAGATACACAGCACAATCATTTTGTTAATGTAAGTTTTTTGGGGGGGGGAGGTTGTCATAATGGTTTCTACTTTCATACATGGACAAGATTAATATGATATTTCTCGATGCTATGGTTTTATAACGGATGATATTCAAAAATAAATAATCTGTCCGGCTTAGCTTTCTGCTTTCTGACAGAGTTCTTGTCCAGCAGATGATTGATTGCCTAGATTTCAGTCATATGGCTTTACATAAAAAAAAAAAAAAAAAACACACATCCAGAGAAAATACAGCATCTGCTGCTAATGACTTATCTTGTATGCAAAACAGAGGATTCCCCCTAAGGGGAAAAAAAAAACATGCCTCCCAAAAACTCAATGTATCTGTCTTGGGACTTAGAAGTTAAGAAAATGAATAGGCTTCTGTTTGAACCCAAATGTCATGGAAGTTCTTGGTTAATGAACTGAGTGATTTATAGATGTATGGGATTGAATGGGAGAATGTAGGGAGAGGCTGTATTATTTATAGTATTGCTGTGGAATACATTAATAGGATTTAAAACATTTGTATACTAACATTAAAATTTAAGTTTTTCAAAAATGTATTAGTGTGTGCCATGCAGATAGTGGTTTATAATGCACAACATGCAAGGTAATGCATGTTATAAGGTAATAAGGTAATGGAGATTGCAAACTGAATGATTGCTTGTAACTTACTTGCATCTCGCCCGACTTTAAGCCTTTATTGGGGAACTGAACTTGCACCAATGGCTTCTACTCAAGTACGTGCAGAAAATGATTATGAGCTGATGATGATGATTATTATTTAGTTAATGCACTACACGTGGCCAGAATGATGAGTGAACATACCATACTATAATTTCTATTTCACACAAGACATGCAGCAGAAAACCAGAAACCATTCGCTGTTGCACATCACCATGCAACTTCTAGCAGGAGCATTTACGGCGCCGCGCTAGCCCTTCGTGAATCGCCCCGACGTCCCCCCTCGTCGGACAGCAGCCCCGCCATCTCTATGGGGGACTTACGCAGAGTACGTGGCCCCCGCTACGCCACTGGCGCCGGTATGTAAACACCGCCAGGCCCGCCGGCTCCGCCCCGATCCCCTCCCCCCGTCCGCTCCGCTCCCTCTCCCGAAGAGCCCGAATGAGAAACTCCGGGACAGAAAATGGCGGCGGCGGCGGGGAGCCGGACCTCGTCGTCGGGAATAACAGAGTTGAATAACGGCAATAGCCTGGGCAACCCCTCGCAGGCGCAACCCCACACCCCCAGCCTCCCGAGCGGCCCCGGGACGGTCAAGAGCAGCGGCGGGGGCAGCGCGTCTCAGTGGCGGCGCAAAGAGCTGCGCAAGGTCCGCAGCGTAGACCTGGACCAAGCCGAGGCGCTGCTGCTGTCGCCCGACACCGGCACGGCTCCCATCTCGGCGCAGCTGCACTTCCTGTCGGTCTCCTCGCCCGGGGGCATCCAGGCGGCTGTGCTGCAGCCCGGCGCGCCCGTCCCGCAGAGCAGCCCGTCCGGCGGCGCCCCTCAGCCCGAGCCCCCGGCGCTCAATGCCGCTAGCGTGTCCGCAGCCGCTCAGGACGGGGTGAACAGCCCTGCTGCCCCCGGGAAAGGCAGCGCTGACCCCGGTGCGGACCATGGTGCCCACTGGACTTTACTGGATATGAGCTCCGCAGCAAATAGGTAAGCGGGGCTTGAATGGAGGGAGGATCGTGCTGCGCTGCTGCGGGTAAAGTTGTGAGAGTTGCTGGATAAACTTTGTGCTCCGTCTGCCTGAGCTGCACTGTTGAGACTGGACCCAGGCGTCCGGTCCGCTCGGTCCAGCTCGCCGCGGCAGTGCTCTCTGTACCGGGAGACTATATATGTATGCTGCATAAGGATTTGTCCCCCACTTGTTTTATTTCGAAATCCCATGTAGAGGCTCGGCTCTCAGATGCGTTTCGTGTCGTTAGATGCACACACCGGGCTGCGCGGCTGATCCGCCGTTAATGTGTGTAATCAGCTAATTGCGTGCTCGGGCTGTGAGCGGCGCCACATCTGTTCAGAAACGCAGCTCCCGTGACACTGGGATTGTGTGCTTTTTAATAACCCTTAGATCTAAAGGTTATTAAATATGATTTCTCACATGTTCACACGTGTGTCATCAGCCTGGCATATGTGTGTTTGTTTGTCATTCCCCAGTCGCTTCCCAGTTTAGCAGTGGAGATGTGCAGCTCCGATCCGCCGACATGTGGCTCGATTTAGTTCCGGCTTTATTTTTGTATTTAGCGGAACCCAAGTATATATATCAGTATGTATATGTATTTGTGTGTGTGTGTATATATATATATACATATATATACTATAAATAACACTGTCCGGTTGATCCGGATTTGTGTGCATTTTAAAATCCGCCACCTTTAATTTGTGAGCTTCCATAATGTATACATTTAATTTTTTTTGCAAACCACTAAAACCATGAAAGTAATTGTTTTTGAAAACAAACATGCGTGTCCTGTGTGCCCCCACACTTCTGCTCTCAAGTGTGGTGCAAACCGAGCATGTGAGCAAAGACGAGTTTATTCCCCTCTTCCTGATGCTGAGATTGAGAGAAAAAACTAAACGAAAGAGAAGACTTCAAATGTGTAATGTTATTATATTCATTTAATTTTCTCGATTATCGAATGCTTTGTGGAACTGGAACGCCTGTCTGTATGATCTATTGCTACATATCAATGTTACAACAAATAGATACATGCAATTCGTTTGTTTTTGGAGGGAAAATGACTTATAAAATATAGTGATAATCCATTACTGTGACCATTGACACACAAGCAAGCAGCGAAATTAGTAAAATGTGATTGTGCTGTGAGAGTTAGGATTGGGGATTGGACAGATAATGCATGACGAATAGATACAATAACAGATGATGATAAAAGATCAAAGGCGGTCCGCATGGCATTTGGGTGTCATGTTTGTCTTGGAAAACGCACAACACCTGGGTTACATCGCTTTATAGAGAAAGGACTCAAAAACAGCTCCACTTATTACTGATTCATTATACTGTGACTAAAGGAAACCCCGGACAGCAGTGCCATTACGTATAAGACCCATCTGCTGGCTGTTTATCCTTATCACTGTTGCTAAACTCTGGAGATGTCTTGTAAGTTTGTCTCGGACTCCGTCTTTGCAAATTTCTCTGATAGGTCAAGGTTTGGGGGAATATCCACCTCTGATGATCATGTCTTTATTATCGGCAGCTCTTTGGCATTTTAAAACAACCAGTGTAGGGGGATATACTTTTGTTTTTGTTTTCAGAAATCTAAAACCCATGTACCCAATGTCATGTACTTGAACTCTGCTCATATCAAAGCACGTCCCCTGCACAGAAAAGTCATTTCAGTGTGACACATGGCCTAGACTTTAAAATGCAAAAAAAAGGCTGATAAATGTGTTTTATCACCGTTTACATAGGCCCTTTGCCTGATTTCCAGTAGAGAGAGACCCTTGGTTTCCCTTCTATGGCTGGTGCTGTGTTTATATAGTTATAAATTCTCAGGACGTTTCAGTTCTCGGTAGTTGATACTGCAGCCTGATTTAGCCATGCCTTTTTATGTTTAAAATATTTAGACTAACTGATAGGCAGTGGGTTTTCCTGTTTGCGGTGCTAAAAACTGCATGGTATTAAAGATTTGAGTGACTTAGCCGTTACCCAGCCCCAGTTCAGATGTTTTTGTTGTGGTGTTTGTTTGTTTAGACCAGTGGTTCCCAAACCGGTCCTGTGGGACCCCCTACCGTGCTGGTTTTTGTTCCAACGGAGCTCTCAATTACTTAATTGAACCCTTAATTGAACTAATAATTTCCTAAATCAGAGACTTTTAATTATTTTAAACAGTAGGGGTTTTAAGTTAAGTATAGAATTATATTAAAAAACGTATTGAAGAAACAACTATTTTCTTACACAATTTAAAAAGTAAAATCTAAGCAGATTGTTACTTCAATTAAGGGTTCAATTAAGTAAATGAGCGCTCGGTTGGAACAAAAACCAGCAGGGTAGGGGGTCCCCCAGGACCGGTTTGGGAACCACTGGTTTAGATATTGCTTTGAGAAGGAAACCAGGTGCACAATGAATGTCCTAATAATGAAGAGAGTCCCCCCCATGCTGATATGTTTATAATAATGCGTATTGCTGATCTTATACATGCAAAAAAACACTAAGCATGTCGGTAGCATCGTTTACAAACTTGTACTCCCATATAAAAGCCTTAGAAACCATTCAAGTGCTCAGTTTCATGTCTGGACAGGCCGGCACACATTGCAGTTTCTCAATGCAGAGCTTTTGCCCTGTATTTCACCTCTAAAGGTGTTTCCTTTCAGCAGCTAAGACGTTCGTCAGTGCTGGGTTGCTGAACTTCTTCTCTAGCCATTTGTTCACGATTGCTACTCCTAAAAATAAAATAGAAGGAAATCAGTACAACGCTGTGACGTTGGCAGGCTTTCGGGTTCCTCATTGGTACACTGCTACATTAACTGCAGAGACGCCACATGCAAAATCTCAGTGGTTTGCAGGAGTGAAAGAAAGCATCTCTTCATAGCAATCAATACACGTGATGGCCAGGTACCCTCACATCAGTTCCCTGTCCGTTGTATGACTTTCTGAGGAGCAGGACTGCATGCTGGGCTGGTGTTAACACTTCCAGAGAGCGTAGCTCCTCTGTGCTGTACGTGTGAAATGGGAGGTGCTCCTCTGTTCGGGGAGCCCAAGTTATTCGTGTGCCAGTATGTTTTGGGTGAAGAGGAAGAACCCGAATCCTCCCATCCAGTTCCTCTGCCTGTGTTCCCAGTCTGCGCATGTATGACCTGACATGTATTTGACACGTCGGGCTGCCTTTTCCCTGCCCCTCTAGTCATGGTTACTTGAAGATATAACCTACACTTCAGGTGGGCTGGAATGCAGTCCTTAGTCATGGCTTTGACCTGTGATTATGATTCCAGATGGCTAATTCTAGTATGGCACTGACATGTTTATAATTTGTGCAAGGCTTGGCACAGATTTCTCTTCACCACAGTCAAGCTGAATCACAAACAGCAGGGAAAACCGTGACCCATAGGTTTATACAGTAAATAACCACCGTTGGTCTGGAAATCTAACCAACAAACAAAACAATGTTGCTGCTCAAATGGCGTGTGTTTGAAGATTTTGACGTTTGTGATCGGAGGCCAAATTAGAAACCTGTCGGGCCTCTGCTACACAGTGTTCCAGCTTCACTAGGGTTAAGGAAATGGAGATGTAGGGAGAGGGTCAATTGAGCGTGAGTACAGTGAAGTTGATTTTTATTTTTGAAGACTCCTTCCCAGCCTCCAGAGACAATTGCACAGCTAGGTCACGGTTTCCTCTGAGCTCAGTGTCTGCACAGAGAGCTTGAGTCGAGAAACTGACTCGCTGCACTCCTGAACTGTATTCCAGTAAATGCATATTAAACTTGTTAGACAATGTATCGTAGTATCAAACAGTTGTTCTTGGGTTTCTTTAGGGGCGGGTACTAGAAAGTTCCTGTACTCTCCACTAATGTTTGTTGACAGTGTTTTGCATTTTGTGCAAACTTTGACAGAAACTCCTCCGAGGGTTGGTTTCGTTGGGCTGATAGCAGGCATTAGGGAGCTGGGACACACTAAGATATAAGTAATGTGAAAGAATAGAGGCACAGTATTAAACTGAAAAATGTAAATGCAAGAAAAAATCTTCTGCTTTGGCTCCTCTGAAAGCTTGTTCTTCTGTAAATATACTCTTATTTAAACAAAATATAAGAATTAACTGGTGTGTAGACTAAATTCACAGCTTGTGGAGGTTGTAATGAAAAAGCACTATGAATTGCAGTCACAGTGCATCAGAAATGGGCTATATTAGGTCTTCTTGAGACTGAGAAGTGGTTATTATGGCTTTTGCCTTAGGCGAGGACATTCTTAAAAAATCGCTTCACATTGGGGGATTCAAGAATGGGTTTTTAACAGACTATTTCTGTGCGTGGTTGTGTACTGCAAGCTCTGTGTTCTTCAATAGGCACTACTGTTTAGGTTTTTAAGGAGGAGTTTATACATCACCTAAATGTGTTGTTGCTTTCAAGATGGGCTTCATTGTGCTTCAGGTTAATGTTCAGGCTTATTTCGAACATTATAGTGAATAAATGCAAGTGCTCGTATCTATCTTGTCTTTTTAGTGAAGGTCTGGGTGGAAACGGCTGTCTGCGGTACTCGTGTTCACACAATGCAAAGTAAGCATAACAGTCATGAGGTGCAGACTTGTTCAGTTCAGTGTCGCTGTGTTTTTATGCTCAGACCGCCCGCGTCATTCAGTGCTGCTTTGCGTCGAGAAGGTTTTGATTTCAAATATGTTCTAATCTAAAGCATTAGATAAAATATATAAAAATCAAATCTGTGTTAAATCTAGAGCTTCAGCTTCTTTCAAATTCAGCCAAGTACGATCGGGTTAAAATCAGATAGATATTTGAATTGCATAGAAATGGATAGTTCGGGAAAAGCAGTCCTGATGCTTAAAAAAACAAACAAGCAAGCAAGCAAATGTTACATTGACCAGTATGTTGGCTAATAGTCTGTTTCCTCAGGGGGAAAATACTGCAGTAGACTTTTAACTGCCCTTGCCTTAACTTTCATTACTGGATAACTTTTTCCTTCCCCCGTCTCTTTTGAAAATAAATGTAGTAGTTCTTAAAATATTTTTAACTAGTTTCTGTTATGCTGTACTTTGATCCTTAACTGAAACCATTTCCAAAAAAATAAATGCAGAAATGTTTCATGCTGGCCTCAATCTATCAGAATAAGAGACATTGTGCAGTATTTTTAGTTCCTTATTTTTGTCTGTGGGCCTTGAGCAAGATTATTCTTTCTTAAATGGAACTGTACAAGGTTACACAAAAATGTTTTGAATTGCATTTGCCACTTGAGAGTTGAGCACTCCCCTTCGCTGTATTGTACGATTGTTTTTCCTCATTGTGATTTGCAGTCGTGTACAAAAACATGTTTTTACACTTTAAAGGCAGGCATGAGAAAAGTAAATAAACAACTTAATGTAACTACATTGCGTTGTCTTCATTTATGGACCGGTTTGCCAGAAAGCTCGCTACAGTGCCTGTCTTAAAAATAATAGCCCTGATTTCCTGTGCAGCAGGACTTTCAGAAATCAAATTCAGAACATTGTCCTTTTTTCTAGACGGGGGCTCCATGGAGTCTTAAGAAACTCGGCCCTTAAGAGAAAACTGTAGTTTCTATCATCCGCATTTTCAGGATATTTCGTGTGTCTTTTTGTGTTTCCTACCCTGTGTGTTGTGTTGCAACACTAACTTGCTGTTGTGGGAAATCACAGGCTATGGAAACGAAAAGCAGAAAATGAGAAGTGATTTGAACGGCAGACTGTGTTGCATTCACTTTCTGCCCATGATCGCTTACATGCACTTTGCTTGGGGAATCGTTTTTCAGATGCAGTTTTTGATGTAAATGTTATTTAACGTGGGGAAAAAACAATTCTAGCAGATGGCAAGGACAACTGTTACTGCTACACGTAACACGTATAACAGGATGTGAGGAATGAATAGGTAGGAAAATCAAGACAATAAATGTTTTAGTCAGGACCAGTGCTACTTGGTACAGGTTTGGGGTTTCTCTCTAAACATCCTGGAATCGATTGTTGTATCCGATCATTTGTATACTCTGCGACACGTGACATTATCTCATTATCTGACGTTATCTTTTCAATTAGGAATAATGTATCATAAAGGTTTGATTTGTGTTCTGAATTTCTTGAAAAGCAGTCTATGGATGAATCAAATATATATTTTTACCTATTGGTGTCTAATGTAAAAGTCAGGAATTTCCTCTGCACAGATGTCTTAACCTATAGGCGTGACAACGGTGGAGGGTTGTGTTTATGCCAAGCTGCTTACACCCTGTACTGGATGAAGCCGTTATTGATAATAAAATAAGCATTTTACACCATTTGTGTCATGCTGGCCATGCCTGGTTTGCACTCTTGAATACAAAGTTCGTGCTTAACCTGCACGTTACCTGCTTCTCGGCTTGGGTAGTAAACTCAGCCACCCGGGCGTTTGCTTTCCCTCGCAGCGGAAGATCCTGGGACTTCTCAGATGGGCGTATTCAGCTCCAGAATGGCGTTTTTATTTCCACCGGATGTGGCTTTCTATTTTGTACTGAAGGACGTCGCTTTACACGTGAGATGGTTTCTTCTGTCTGTACAGGCTTTGCAACCGTGAGCCAGTCTTTGTGCTGGAGGTAGAATACCCACTTAATTTGGGTATCTCCTCCCAGCTGATCCGAATGAATTGTGAAATAATCCTATATTTATTTGTTTGTTTGATTGAATTGGTTCTTACACACATCGGCTTTAGGGAACTCAAATTTAGGAAGAATAAAAAGCAATTGAAAATGTTCATCTTTTTGAGAATTATTGTGAGCGGTGCTTTTGAAATGTCCTTACTCTTAAGTCTAACTTTTGAGCGTGCCATTCCCACCAGACCCACAATCTCGTGTGTGTGTGTGTGTGTGTGTGTGTGTCCCACTGGACCCCACTGTTGCTCTGTGCTCCACTCCACCCTTCAGTTCTGCGAAGGCCACCCCCAGGCTTTATTTCGCTCTTTCAAACAGGACTAATAATGACTGTCTGTCAGGATCTATTGCTTCATGTTAAAAAAATATTTAGTCCAATCCTGTCACATGTAATTCCTGTTCGTTACAGTGTCGTAAACAGCCAAACTGCATAGTCATCAGAAATAGTAGTTAAGCCTGGAAAACCACTCCCTTCTTTGTAATATAAAGTGAAGATACCTCAATAGGAGCTAATTATACAGCAAGCTACCACATGCCTTTGCTGTTGGCACCAGAGGAAACACAATAAGTTGGCTGTATTGTTGTTGTTCTTCTTGGTTTTAAATGGTCTGCTAAGACACCTGTGGCAGCCCACCCATCAGCACAGTGAGTGATTCGAGCACCAGGTAATTTCCGGATTTTGTGCGACACGGCAGGTGCTTTTCAGTCTTCTCTGGTTTTGAGTCCATTCATTGGCGTGTTGGAGATTTTTAGTGATTTTTTTTTTTTTAATTTTAATTGGGTGGTCATGTTTTTCTGTTGGTTTCAATGGCAAAAAACGGAGGAATATTCTTATGCCTTTGTTTCCCCCCCATCCCCTAAGTCAGGCGCAGTTCTGATGTCTTGATAATGAACACACAAAATAACTCTTTATCAAGATATCTATTATTCTTTCTATTGATCTTGAGGTTACATCCGCTACAGTTGGAGCTTTGTTGTGTTGTGGTTCGATTGTATACAGTGAGGGAAAAAAGTATTTGATTCCCTGCTGATTTTGTACGTTTGCCCACTGACAAAGAAATGATCAGTCTATAATTTTAATGGTAGGTGTATTTTAACAGTGAGAGACAGAATAACAGCAAAAAAATCCAGAAAAACGCATTTCAAAAAAGTTATAAATTGATTTGCATGTTAATGAGGGAAATAAGTATTTGATCCCCTATCAATCAGCAAGATTTCTGGCTCCCAGGTGTCTTTTATACAGGTAACGAGCTGAGATTAGGAGCACTCTCTTAAAGGGACTGCTCCTAATCTCAGCTCGTTACCTGTATAAAAGATACCTGTCCACAGAAGCAATCAATCAATCAGATTCCAAACTCTCCACCATGGCCAAGACCAAAGAGCTGTCCAAGGATGTCAGGGACAAGACTGTAGACCTACACAAGGCTGGAATGGGCTACAAGACCATCGCCAAGCAGCTTGGTGAGAAGGTGACAACAGTTGGTGCTATTATTCGCAAATGGAAGAAACACAAAATAACCGTCAGTCTCCCTCGGTCTGGGGCTCCATGCAAGATCTCACCTCGTGGAGTTTCAATGATCATGAGAACGGTGAGGGATCAGCCCAGAACTACACGGGAGGATCTTGTTAATGATCTCAAGGCAACTGGGACCATAGTCACCAAGAAAACAATTGGTAACACACTACGCCATGAAGGACTGAAATCCTGCAGCGCCCGCAAGGTCCCCCTGCTCAAGAAAGCACATGTACAGGCCCGTCTGAAGTTTGCCAACATCTGAATGATTCAGAGGAGAACTGGGTGAAAGTGTTGTGGTCAGATGAGACCAAAATCAAGCTCTTTGGCATCATCTCAACTCGCCATGTTTGGAGGAGCACCATCTCCACCGTCAAACATGGAGGTGGAAACATTATGCTTTGGAGGTTTTTTTCTGCTAAGGGGACAGGACAACTGCACCGCATCAAAGGGATGATGGACGGGGCCATGTACCGTCAAATCTTGGGTGAGAACCTCCTTCCCTCAGCCAGGGCATTGAAAATGGGTCGTGGATGGGTATTCCAGCATGACAATGACCCAAAACACACAGCCAAGGCAACAAAGGAGTGGCTCAAGAAGAAGCACATTAAGGTCCTGGAGTGGCCTAGCCAGTCTCCAGACCTTAATCCCATAGAAAATCTGTGGAGTGAGCAGAAGGTTCGAGTTGCCAAACGTCAGCCTCGAAACCTTAATGTTGGAGAGGATCTGCAAAGAGGAGTGGGACAAAATCCCTCCTGAGATGTGTGCAAACCTGGTGGCCAACTACAAGAAACATCTGACCTCTGTGATTGCCAACAAGGGTTTTGCCACCAAGTACTAAGTCGAAGGGGTCAAATACTTATTTCCCTCATTAACATGCAAATCAATGTATAACTTTTTTGAAATGCGTTTTTCTGTATTTTGTTGTTGTTATTCTGTCTCTCACTGTTAAAATACACCTACCATTAAAATTATAGGCTGATCATTTCTTTGTCAGTGGGCAAACGTACAAAATCAGCAGGGGATCAAATACTTTTTTCCCTCACTGTACATGTTTTCCAATTAGTTACTTACCCCATAACTGCATGGAAGTCTTTTTGTTTATATTTTTTTAATAAGCCCACCAACTGTAAACGCACAGCTATTGGACTCTGATTAAGCGTTGGTTTTCGAGAGTTTCATCTCTCAGTTCCCACAAGGTTTTAGTGAGTAAAGGGATTAAACATGATGTGTGCAATTAGACTGTGTGTATCAACTCTAATGCTAAAGATGCACCGCTCTGTCACCATGATTAACAAAACAATGTAGCTTGCACTTCCACGTCAAAAGGACGAGTAAAATGGAACCAGGAAATAGAATGTGTCATGTAATTATTATTCCTAATTGGGAATGAGATGAGACCACACATGTGATAAATGTTTCTCAGATGGGCAACTGGCAGCTGTAGGTTGAGATTGGAGCTCATAACATTACATTACAGAACTGGAAGTCCAGTATGTATTATCTGCCCCAGCCCCCGGTCTCTGTGCGCTGCTGTATTTTCCTTGATGTGTTCGTTACTTCCAGTGAGGGCAGTCTCCCTAACAGTGACTGGGCTGACATAAGTGACCGCCCGACTGCCTGCCGCAGGTGTCAATAACTCCTGAGTAAGATTCATAGAGGGGTAAACCTCCATCCTCCTTGAAAATCCAGCCCCTATAATATTTTAAGAAGGCTATTATGGATAATTATTTGGATCTCTTGTTTATTGGGCTGTCTTACTAAAGCCAAATCAGTGGGGAGTGAGTAGTTTTGTTAATTAACTATATATATATATATATGTGTGTGTTCTGAACCGTCTCTATACTGTATGTTCCGTATCCTTTAGTGGGTAGCTCTTTAAAAAGTCTGTGTGTCCACGGATTTCTTGGCGTTGTGGAAATGAAATGCTGGCACACGCCCCTGTCTGAGAAGGTTGCACAATCAGCTGACTCTCATTAGAGCGAGATTAGTAGGCAGCTTTCAAGAGTTATTGTATTACTCAATGACTGCAGGTTGTTCTGTTCTGTTTCTCCACCGGCATCTTCGAATGGCTCCTGCTGGAGCGATGCAAGCTGCTGTAGTTCTCGGTGGATTGTGGTGTTTATGTTCGAGATGCGACGGTGACCTGTGACCAGGAGGAGTGGAGTGAAGTGCCGGTGTGGAATGTGACACCAGAGCTTCCAGAGCCTGAAACTGATCCCTGGGTGAAGTCAAGGTGCCGTGAGATGCCTTACAGTAATAGAGTGAGCTGGAGCTAAGTGCCCCGATTACTGGAAGTAAGAGAGAATTAGCTCAAGACCGTGCTGTGTTTGTGTTGTTGCTGCTTTACTGTGTTTGACAGCTTAACGATCTCCACCAAGACCATGAGCGCAGTGAAATAATCTTATACAGGTTTTCTTTTCTCTCACAGTTTTATGAAATTAAATTAGTCAGATTATTTAAAATCTTGGTGAAATCAATTAAACCATCGCCAGCAAGCTAGACAATCATCTTCCATTGCTAGTTCTTCAGGCCAAAAGCTGCATATTAGGGTTGCTGCAGGAGGTTCAATCATGGAAAACGCTTTCCTTCGTCCTGCCGGATTAAAGCTCTCCCTGTTCCTACTAACGAGTTCACCGACTTCCGCTTTGAAATCACGTGTCTCCATTTCTTCACGGGAAACAAATCAGATTACGTGTGTTGCACCTTTGTCTGAAGGTATTGCTGATCCTCTCCATTGTTGTGTCTGGATTAGATGGAGAGGTTGTGTCAGAGAGCAGGGCGTGCTGCACTCCACACAACCTGCCTTTCCTTTACGTAGCATACCACATATGGGCCTGCCTGGCTCTGGCGATCTACTAACCGCAGACTTACATATGGTATAGGATTTGTGTTGTCTATTCAAACTTGGTTTTGGTAGTTTATAAATATGCAAGTGTGCTGGTACTACTGTCTGTACTTTTGACTTGCTTTACTTCCTTATAAGATTTTTAGATGTGTGTGTGTGTGTGTGTGTGTGTGTGTGTGTGTGCGCATGTTTCCTTTTTATTTATTTTTCCTCTTGAAATTGAGTGCCATGCATTGAATTAAACTGAGCTTCTGACAGGGAGTGACGGACAGGGTGAACCCTGAAACTGAGGAAGGGAGGTGCTCCCACCGGTTAGACCGTTCGCAAATCTAACAGATCTTCTGTCTGACGCGATTCCAGGGGACTTTACCCTCTGATGCTGTGCCGGTAGGAAAGCCGAATCTGTGGAATGAGGTTGGCGTTGTAGTAGCGATGTTTGGATTACTTTATAAAACAATAAAACCGTGAGAGGAATGCAGAACAACAGTCCTAGGTATGAGCAAGTCAGACCACCGTTCAGGTGCCTTTGCGCTGGGGGCCGGAGTTCTGCTTTTTTGATGAAGTTCTGATTAAATGTATATGCTCTAAACGCAAATGTTCACTATTATTTTGAAAACCTGGTGTCTGGAGTGACTTCTGGCCACCCGGAATAGGTCACCTGTGGTCTGCTGTTGGTTGATAGTTTTGGATGGATTTAGGGTCGAGGTTAAAACGGAGCCGAACGCCTCACGGGGATGTGAGTGGGTAATGGTGTATAATGAGCAGTTGCCAAGGGCTGCCGGAGTCGGGAGGCATTTGGAAATGTTTAGTTGCCAGGCAGTGCAAGGAAAAAATGCGCTCAAACTGAATTCTTCACACAGAGGTCAGAAGCCACCTTCTTTGTCAATTGGCACTCTCCATTTAGCAGGAGAGAGGTTGAAGTCTGTCATGGCAGTTGGGTTATGATATAAACCGAAGAATTTACACTTTATTTGGGGCTGTGTTGCTTATAAAACATACTCTGAAAACCAAAATGTTACACTTTGTCGTGCGTGTGCGGGCTGTGTTTGTGTACGTGTCTAGGACTTGGAAACGTGCCTGAGTTTGCACTTTGTGTCAGAAAAACAAGCCGTTTTTACTCCTAAAATGTAATTATTTGTAAACATGGTCACTTTGTTTACAGTCACTCAGAAAGGTACCTTCTGATGAAATGTAATTTGCGTCAACAAACACAAAATTAAAGCTGGAGAGTGCATGTTTTATGGAAATGCTGCAGTTGATTTGAAAACCAGAATCCATTTTTAATATTATGAGGACTGTATGTTCTGCTAATCAGTGGGAAATCAGCTCCCTGCAGACAGTGAGCCTAGCCCAGTGTGGGAGTTTAGACTTGGGGCCGAGTGTTTTATCTAGCTGCCCATTCGGGGCTTCCTGAGTGTTAAAGCCCTCCGCTCATCTCTGGCCATCCTCAACAAAGGCCTGAATATTTCCCTCCTCCCTAGACATGCCGGATAGCGTGTGAGTTTTGCCTCCCAGTTTCTGTTTACTTAGCAGCCGAACAGGGCAAGCTCCAGATTACATGTGAAAAGTCAACACGGGGGATCATCAGATTATTAGATTAAACAAAGAGACTTCCTTAATGTATGTGGAAGAAGAAAAGACATTGTATAATCATATCAAATATAGTCAGAAAAATACTCTGAACAACGAGTTTGTTTGGATTGCCAGGGATGTACATCATCAATCTCAATAATGCAGCTATTCCATTCATTACAATGGGGTGGAATTCAGATTGCAGTCAGCTAACTCCCTGCAACAAAAAATACACACTGACGAGGACCTGCTCTTGGACTCCCAACCACTTCTCTGCGTCAGAAAATCCATTTGCCGGTTCTCGGTCGCTTGTGGTTTCTAGCCTCTGTGTGCCTGTTTGTTATAGTGCCTGCCGTAAGTGATGGGAAACAAAATTCGCTGCTCCAGCAACTTAATGGAAAACCTTTTTAATGGCAGGTGCCGTTTTGAAGCACCTTCTGGCAAGCTTTTTCCCCGCAGGCCTTAACAAGTGCCAGAAAATTTGCTTTCGGTCTATCTATATCGCAAATGCTATCCTGCCCATTGTTTCTGCCCCATAGTCAGTCAATATGGAAGAGAGCCCGGCAGAAAAGTTAATTGGTAGGTCAAGCAGAGATGCCACTGCGTTTTTAGCCTGTTTTTTGAACCTAGCAACAGTAACCAGAGTCAGTAAGTGGATGGAGTCAGTGTGAGGTGGTTCCTGTTTGCCATGTCACATCTCCTTGAAATATTGCATTAAGAAACTCGGAAGCTTAATTAGACTGTCTGCTTGAATTGAATTGAAGACCTTGCAATGAAATTATTTTTAACCCGAATGCCTGAAATGGAAAGTTTGGCTGATTTCCATGTTGTGCCGTATTTGCCACTGAGCATGAATTCAAACCCAGCTGGGTAGTTTACCTGCACACGTTAATTCCACGTGTGTATTCTAATTGGCTTAGCATTAAACCTGTCTGGTTTTAAAACAGTCTGTACTGGACTGGAGGAGATTAAAGAGCTACAGGATGCGTCGTCTGGCTGTGAGTTGCTGCTGCGGTCGGGGGGGCAAGATGAGGTCACATGGTTCTGTGAAGACGTTGCAGAAATGCGATGTGGTGGGCAGGGATGAAGGCAGTGCAGATTGCTGGCTGTGGTCATTCAGTCCTTCTGCTGTAGAACAGCTGGTATTCATTGCCAGCCACTTTAATTGTGCTTCTGCCTACCTTCTCCTTAAAGCAGTCATTGTTTCATACAGTGTAAGAATATTTATAACGCTGCCCACAGAGAAGGATTATAGCTGATTGGAGTGGAATACCGTTGTAGCAGTAATAAGGTGCTTTGGGTATATTTCTTTGTGAGTGCTTGAGAAAGTGGATAATTACAATTCAAAAGTGATTATATGGCATGGAAGAGAACCTATTAAATGTGTATGTGTCTGGAGTCACTGTATTGATGTATTTGTTTCATTTATTAGCAGACGCCATAACACAGGCGACTCACTTTGTGCATTTCAAGAAACACAGTGCAGTGAGAGCGTGCACCGTCAGTCCCTCCAGGAAGCAATACAAATGCTGTGGTTAAATGATGGCTGCGGTGTCGCCTTGAGTAGGTCCCCTGATACCATTAAAGCCAGGAACTAAAGCAAACAAAGCCAACTGAAAGGTATCGCTCACCCTTTTTGTGCCGTGACTTTATTGGCAAGAGTACATTCCTTCTCGGAGCGCTGTGGCGTGTTTACTGCACCACGCCTGCGTCCCACACCGCGATCTTCCCCACAGCTGCCGAGGAATCTGTTTATCCCAGCTCTCCTGGGGTCCTTCCACGGCAGGCATTTTTTTCCTTCCTTCTGTCTGTTTTAATTTGTTTGAGTTTTTTTCTTCTCCTCTGTCTTTGTGTGTGTGTGTGTGTGTGTGTTTAATTTAGTTGGGTTAGGACCATTTGTTCCCCAAACGTCTCTCTCAATCCTTTTATTATCGGCTACATGGCTCTGTAGATGAAAATGTGAGGCGGCTGCAGAGAGCAGGTGGTGGGGGGGGACAGAGGGGGGACGTATTGCGTGCTGAGTTGTGCCTCGGTTCATAAGCAGGCCCTGCTTTATTGAGTTGTTCTGTTCTACTGTCTGACCTGGAGGTATCTGCCAAGTTATTAATGAACCCGTAGCCCGCTGCTTCGCAATGCAGTTGATTAAAACTTCCAATAAAGCGGCGGCTGGCTGTTCCTGTGTGTGGGGTACTCAGACGTGCCTTTCCTGAGAGACGTTAACTCTTCGGCACCAGTCCCGGGCAGGCCTGGCCTCTGCTGTCGCTGGGAACTGGCGGAGGATGTTCAGTCACACATCCAGTGTAAAGTCGAGCTCTTCAGTCATTTAATTAAACCACACAGAAGTCCCAGTCGTTCACGTCCGCATATTTATTGGTGAATCTCTTGAGTTGCCACATCAAGGTGGACATATTTCCAAGTTCATATTATAAAACAAATCAGGCCATTCTGTCACATGGCCTAGATGATCGGTTCTCTTTGGGATTTGGCAATACAGTCCCAAACACAACCATCGTTAATCGAATCTCATTGACAGGACAGGGAGAACTTCAGCCCCTGCTGTGAACTAAGGACATCTGTGTCCTCTGTGTGTGGACACTGTGAAACGTTCTGTGTTTGTGATTGTTGTCCTGCTGTATTAAGCGTTTGAAACTTCTGTAACGGGTGGATTTTGGGGAAGACAAAGGACATTTTAGCTTATAACAAGAATTTAGTTAATCAGTAATTTTATTCCCAGCAAACCTTCGCTTTCCGATCTAAAGATTACTGGCAGACTGAGAGGGAGCGCATGTGATCGTGCTCTGCTTGACCCGGGCCTTTAGCGCATGTGACCCGGGGGGGGGGGCAAACGATGTGTTCCCTGGCTGCTGCGGGTGAAGCAGCCAAACAATATCAGAGAGAGAGCGACCGAGAGAGAGGGGCAGTGATCTGTATCCCCAGCAACCAGGGGGACACCTGTGGAAACGCCGGCGCGGGGGGGCTGAGCGCTGAGCTGCAGGCGTGCTGGCAGGGCAAGTGTTGTTACAGTGAGGGGGACTCCATTCACTCGCAGGGTTTGGGTCTGTAAAGTTAGAGGTGCTGTGCCTTTTGTGCACGTTACCCACGGTCTGTGAGCCGAGTGCCTTTCCCCCTGTCAGCTCGCATCAGCACACGGGAGGGTGATGTGAACTCTGAGGGCAATGTCAGTAATATCCACACAGTTTTCACTCCAGTAATTATTAAAACGGTATCCAATATATTCTGCGGAGGGGTGGGGGACAGGAAATGAAGAGCTGCAGGGTCCAGGGAGTTTGCTGGGGCCCGGTCGAGTCTGCACCGCAGGGTTGATCCCCTCCTACGTTTTCCACAATTATGGATTTTCCTCTAATGCAATGTGCTTTTCCAGTGACTGTAAAGCTGTGAACCCACAATGACAGGTTAGGTTTTGAATAGGTAGTGCCCTGCCATTGAAAAATGTATTGTTGATTTAAAAAAAAAAAACATATGACAAACTTTTTTTTTTTAATTGCTTTCCCCACTTTAAAAAACCAAATTGAAAAACCTATGAATGCTCGAGAGACTGGATTCAAAGTTGAGTGTGACTACTCTGTGAAACACTTGCATAATCACCTACTTCTAAGTAATTAAACTTTAATTTAAGTCATGGGAATTTCTGATGTTTGTGATTTTCTGGGGTTTATGAATTAGTCTGCAGTTGTGGTCACCATATTGTAAAACTACTAGATTCATTCAAATACATTTCCTCTTCTTTTAATGCACCTTTCTGTTGCCTAATTTCACAGCTTTTGCGTCGGATTTCTTGGTTCATGTATAAGAGGTATCGATGGGACTTGCGTTGAAAAAGACAGACTGTTTGAATGCGCTATTGTGTTCGGTTTCCTGCCTGCTCTGCAGATTATCATTTATCACTTGTTTTTACAAGACTTTAGGCAGGGGGACCTCCTGCAACCAGAGTACACAAGTCAAGCTTTATCATAATAAGAAAAAGAAAGCCACGAAAATTGTTTGGCGAACTGTGTTTGTACTTTCAGTCGGAGGCATCTATTGTTCTGTCGTCGCGTGGGGGGGGAGTGTTGACACAGCTTAGGTTTTTGGTTGAGGAACTCGGAACCATTTTGATGCGCCTGGAAAGCGCCGTCCCCTCTGCTGTGGCCAATCTCTCCTGCCAGGGAGAGCAGTGTGTTTGTGGGCCTCGCCCGCAGGTCGTGCCGTGATTGTGCCGCTCTGACCGGGACACTGTAGACTGTCTGCCGTCGGATTTTGGGGGAGAAGCAGTCTGAAGAAAGGGAACTTCAGTGACTCACTTTGTTGGACGTTTATCATGTTGGCTCCCACTTTATTTAATTTTTTTATTTAATTATCTATCAGTTGCTAGATATAATCCTGGTTAAAAGTAACCTTAATTACAAATTGGTTGTGTTGGTCCCTGACCCGTAGAAGAAAACCGGTGTTCTCTAAATCCGTGGTAAGATTGACCACAAAGCAAATATTTGCCATCCGCGGAGATTCGGCTGCTGCATTAACGTAAGGAGGTTTAATATTTCACTTCTCTTTTCAATAACAGGAAAAACGCTTTTTATTTTTTTCCCTTTCCCCTTTCTTTTTTTTTAATTCCAGGCATTCAAAAGAGTACAATATTCACACTGAGCTCTTTGTTAATAGCTTACTGGGTTATTGTAGATTATCATTCCTCCTTGGTGTCAAAGTGCTGGGAAATATGAATGTTAGGACATGTCCAGATCTCCCATGGTCCACTGCTGCCATCCCCATTATCTCCCGTGTGGGCTGTGTGTTGTGATAGCACAGGGTGGGAGGAATTTCTTTGCATTCCAGTGGCATTCCAGAGCCGGGCACTGGGCTGGAAACGCATCTTTTTGAAACTGCCACCTGCAAATCGGCCCTTGTGCACCAGCCTGTGAAGCAACAGGTTGTTTGTGTAGTTTGTGTCCAGTGTAAGCTTGCTCAGTGTTAAACAGGTCCAGGGGCTGCCCGGAGGTCTTTGGCTGGCCAGCAGTGCAATTATTACTGGCATGAGGTTTTGTCAGTAGGCCAGTTGGATTTAAAGAAAGAGAAATTGAATTACCCCCCAGCTGTGTGTGCTTCCAGATTCGGTAGCCTTTTCTGTAGAGTAGTGGGCAGGTTGGTTGTGTTTATATAATACACACACACAATATAATACACAAAAACAGTTGAATATCAACAAATATCCAAGTGATTTTACAGGTTTTGCAATTCACAGAAAGAAAAATGATCCAATACAAATATTTGTATATTTTTTGGGAATGTCAGACATGAGGAACTGGAAGCTTCAAGGCGATCAATTAAGTCTTATTTATTTAATGTTTAATCTCCTGAATGAAACAGTCTGTGCTGAAGTCTAAAGCCAGTTAGGCCAAGTTTACATAATCCAGCACGTTCCTGGTCAAACCGGTCAACTTCTGTAGTGATATGGTAAGAGAGCAGTTTACTAGTGACCTGCTTTACAGCTATATTGCTTTATTGCTCCTCGCATGACATGGGACCGTTATACAGGTCACCGAGTTACGGCTAAGTTAAGAAGTCATTTTTAGTAACTGTACTCTCACATTACATTGGCTATTCCCAAAATAATGATGCTGTGTGTGTTGAACATGGCTGCAGCAGAAGCGCTAACTGTGTCAAATTCACAGCGTGTCTTCTCATGTTTTTGGTTTTTTGCGCCCCCCTCTTACGGTGTTTCATTTAATCTCCCTTGCCAATTATCTCCTTACTGGAAATTAATATGCGAAAGAGCAGCATGTCTTTATTGTGATTAATATTGACAAGGCAGTGCACTGCTGTACTAGTTTAGTGAACACTTGGTCCCTCGCAATGTGTCGTAACCGTTGTAAATCCTCTGGAGACCCTGTCTGTTTGTTGGTGTTTTTGTGTTGTGTTCACCGCCGACTGTCCCCTGCTGCATGGGAGTCTCACATGGGCATTAGATAATCACTCATGAAGTCATGTGTGTTTTTATGATTGTAATCGTGTAAAATGTTTTCCTCGGGTACACCGATTTATTGAAGGACCCCTGTTTATCTCGGACAGAGGCAGCTGCACTACATATTTGCAGTGAGTTGGTTTCAGTTGTTTGCATTTGTTTGTTGCTCTAATGTGAATAATAAATCCTCCTCTAGACCACTGTCTGCCTGTTTTTTGTTTTTTTTTTGTCAGTGAAGTCTTTCTGCTGTTCAGTAGATGGGCTCGGACTAGGTCAGCCCATTGGACAGTCACAGCTTAAAGTCTGAGAAATGCATGCTTCTCCATCGATGGTGGGGGGCTTGACTTGAATGACCACAGATTATGGTGGGTTGTTGGGCAGCCTCGTGGGGATGGCCTGGTCAATTGTTCAAGATGTTTGGAAGCAGTAGAATACAGTTAATTTTATTGCACTCCTGGGTTTCATAAAGTGTACAAAAAGAGAAAACCTGATAGATTGTTTTGTATGTTTTAAGAGTAGTTAATTTGTACCACACTGCTGCATTGTTGTGTAGAGGGGTAGCTGCTTTGAAAGTAATGTTCATAGTTGTGTAAGCATGTGTGTTTGTGTCTTTTGGCAAGACCATGATTTCTCATCTGGGTTGCTGGTATTGCATCTATTTTCTTTTCACAGCTGGAAGGCTTTTTCGCAAAATATTTTCAAACCGATGATTCAGCCTCTAGCCTGATATCCTAGGATGAAATGTCCAAATCTGTATCTGATTAACCATCATTCTTCCTGTAATTTAGTTGCGATCTTGAAATTTGTGCAAGTCAGGGTGAAGTGAAAGCGGTGTTTCTCTTAAAATTGTGCAATGGCTTCTTCTTGGAAGAGAATACACTCACTTTGAACTCACTGTGTTGAGCGCCATTTTAAGTCCTGTATGCACCAAATCAAAACGGTGAGCCTCCCGCAAAATCAAAAATTACAATGGTGTGCCCAATTGCATTTTGACTTAAAAGTGGTATAAAGTGACTTCTAAAGGTTTAATAGACACAGGTTTAAACTTGGTAATTTGCAGGTCGCTCAAAGTTTTGATTTGTTGTCCCCTCTAGTTTTAGCAGCAAGATATTTCATTAAGAGATCAGCGTAAACATTGATTATAAATGGCACATTTCTTCTCCTTGGAGATTATGCTAGTAGCAGCAGTTTTTTTATCATTGCATTATATATAGAAATCTGTGAATACTGCACAAAACTGCAGGTCCTGGCTTTCTGACTGGTACAGTAACTTCTTTTGTCGTTGTGGAACGTCCACCGAAAATGGCAGCACTTTAATCTGATAACAGCAGACATGTACCAAAGCCATCCACACTAAGAGTACAGTACTTAGGTACTGTCCATTGCTTTGTCATCAGTCTCACGCTGAAAGACTGTCCCCACTGTTGACCGTAAACAGTTCAGATTATCTTCTGACACTTTTCTGTGAATTGTGCTGTTATTGCAGACACCCAGGGTCTGATTAGTAAACAGGAAGCTTGTGACAGCTTCTTCCATTTCCTGTCAGTAAGTGAGGTTTTAATTTTAGGCCAGATTGCAGATGTATAAATGCATATAAAAAGGAAGCTGGTGCTGGCGGAAAGCTAATGTTTCATCATAGAATAAAAAGAATGTGATTTAATTGTGATTTACAAGCTCTAATTGCATACTGTACAGACTGTAATGTCATACGAGGCACACAGCACTTTTCTTCTGTTTTTCTTCCTCCCCTTGATTCAGTACTCTCTCATGATATCGGGTCAGTTTCTCAAGATAGCAAGAGATTTGTGATTGGCACTGAATGCCTTCCAACTCCTACATTCAGATGACAAACACCCTGAAAGGTAAAATCTCTGGTTTCCAGATGCTGCCGATAACATTGAGAATAGCGTTCAGGCTGTGCTGTTCCTCCCAGGACCTCGGATCATTACCCACAGTGTACTGGGTTATGTAGCTGCAAATGCTATATTTTACATAATAATAATATTATTATTATTATAACAAGAATAAAGATGCTCTCTCAGATTACATGTCTTCTGATAAATGTAAGTGTATTATCATTGGCCTGCTAATAGCTAGCTCTTATTCCCTCTGGTAATGTCGTGTTTAGGATGCTCTGTCGGAGCTTTGCAAGCCTCTGGTTCACTTTGTGTAGTTTCCACAGTGTTTTGATAGTAGGAGTTGAAGTCAGTCGCTGTTGTCCCGTAGTGTTTAGGTTCATGCTGGCCTACAATGTTGAGGTTCCCCGGTGGGCAGTGGAGATCCCACTATTACTAGTCTGATGCTTTTGCTCCTGCTCATCTTTTCCCGCTTCAGAGTGTTGATTCGATTTTGAGTGAAAACAACTAGAAGTGAAGAGATATGGCATCATACTTTCCCCCCCCTCATTTGTGGTTCGCTTGTTAAAACATACAGCAAAACAATGTGGTTGACATATTTTCACACTTCTGTAATTAATAATAGGATTTTTATTTTTAATTTGACTGTTGAATACAAATCCCCGTGATAATTCCAGAACATGTTTCTTCAGATGGGAGTAGAGGTGTAAACAGCACTTTACACTCGTTCCTGTATGACGAAGCAGAACGGGTTCGGGGCAGATGTGCGCTTTCCTTGCTCTTGTTCACGCTAAACAGACCTCAGTTTTTCACCCCCCGGCGGTTCCCCTGCCTTCACCGTAATCCTCACCAGCTCTGTCTCCAGTATGTGTAAGGTGTTGAAGTCATTATTTCGGTCACGTAGGTTTTGACGACAACGATATCCCATTTCTGGTTAATCAATCGGACCATTGGTTTTAAAAGCAGGGGACCACAGGGTGTTCGTTTGCCATTGATGGGATCTAGGATTGGCTTTAGTCCAGGAGGTTGACTTTTTCTTTCCCTCTGTGGTGCGTCTCTGAGCATTGTGCATGACGCCATAGATTATATTTCTGCTTCCCTGCTTTCTCTGCCAGCTAAACCAGTCACCTAAATACCATAACAGTTTTCACTTTTATTATAGTCTTATTATTCTCCCGTTTGCGTTTATCTCAGCCGTTTCAATGGGCTTTGCTATTCGGCTTAACTTGGTTGCAAATTCTGTCCTCCTCACGTGGCGGTCAAATGATTTTATACTAAAGATATACTGTTCATTGAATATTTGTCCTCTGTGCTGTGATTGGTGCGCTTGGCGATGCTTATACTGAGGATCATGGGAACTGTAAGGTTGGCCCAGACATGGATGTCCGGCCTGCCGCTCAAGACAAGATACATCAGTTGAGCAGAAGTTAATATTTGAAAGTCTCTGTGCTTTGAACTATAAACATGGCAGACCGGTCTTGCTTACAGTTATCTGATGCAACACAGCTGTAATCACTTTGCACACAGTCCATCAGGGCCGGGACATGCCCTGCTCCGTGCCGCTTAAAGAAAATGGTGCTTTCGCAGTGCTCTGTAAATAGACCCTCGGGTGGTCATCAGATGTTTGGCACGAGGACAGGTTTTGGAGCCATCCAGGCAGGGCGGTAGTTCCATACTTCATATCTTTTGATTATCAATCATTGGTCATTGCTTGACTTTTATTATTTTCTGTGTTCCTGGCAGTCAAAAGCTGCTGCCTATGGCTTTGGTTACTTTGAAAACGTACTTTCTTAAATTCTCAACTGACAGCCCTGAATTGTTCTCATCAAGCTTTGTGTTGGTTCACACTTACATCGATCGGCACTTGTAGGGCGATTTAATAAGTAACGGAGGTGTGCCAGTTCTGTTGCGCAGTCTGTGTTGGACTGAGCTTTTATGTCTTAACAGTACTGTACTCCTCTACAGGATTTGCAGAACCAGAGACCTTGATGTTTGATGAACTGCTTGTGAGAAAGGATGTGAAAAGAGTCCTGGCTGTCAGCCCCCGTGCGTGTCAGCGTGCCTGTGTGTGTGTATGTGTGTCAGCGTACCTGTGTGTGTGTGTGTGTGCATGTGTGTCAGCGTGCCTGTGTGTGCATTCGTGTGTGCATGTCGGCGTGCCTGTGTGCATTAATGCGTGCGTGTCAGCGTGCGTGTCAGCGTGCGTGTCAGCGTGCGTGTCAGCGTGCGTGTCAGCGTGCGTGTCAGCGTGCGTGTCAGCGTGCGTGTCAGCGTGCGTGTCAGCGTGCGTGTCAGGGTATACGTGGACGTTTGAAACCTATTCCCTACTGGCAGGGCTTCCCTGTCCCCACCTGCACCAGCAGCACAAAGGTCCTTTGTCTGGGACTCGCAGGGAAGTGAGAGGGCTGTCATGTGGGAGGCGGAGAGCGCCACTGCTGCCCTTTATTCACAGGCAGGCCAGACTGTAGGCGGGCACTATCTCCGCTTATTATTCCTGTGTCCAAGTCCAGAGAGAATTTGCTTCTTTATCATTCTGCACAACGTTCATCAAGTCTGAATCGGGGAACAGGGTGTTCCCTTGACCGGGGCTGAGCTCTGCAGGGCGTTACGGGTCAAACTAATAATCACTAGCATTTACAGCATCTGAAGATTTGTCTGCATGTGACTGTACTCTTTGCATAATACATTAATGAATATATTTTGTGTGATAGTATTGAGGTGATGGTTGAAGGTCAGTAGGAGGTCTGTGGTAGGTTAGGTTAGTATAATAAAAGGTAGTGTAATAGTAGGGAGGCTAGTGTCCATGAACCTGTGGAAGTCTGTGGCAGAAGCAGTGGTACTACAGTATGTAGGTCATGTAGGTGGATGTGGGTTACAATCTGTATGTAGCGTCAGGATCAATCCGTTTTTACATTAAGATACTCTTAATACCTCCGTACTTCCTAATGCTCTTATATAGCATTGTATTGTTGTGCTTTAATATAATCTTGTTTGTTTTGTAACTCGTTATTGTCTCTGAATGGATGGCCTCTGTACAGTGTGCTGGGAAAGCCGAGAGCAGCATCTGAAGGTTAGTGGTACTCGAGTGTTAACCATCGGCACTCAGAGACACCCATGTTTTGACTTTTATCATAATGGCTAAAGCCAGAACTGGTCCAGGGGTTAACTGCTAACTCCACAATGTGCTCGTCAAGGAAACCAGGGCATCGTCTACCTGCTGTAGTAGTTGTAGTAATAGTATGTTGGTCATGTCGCTTCTGAAAGTATTTGAGTTGGGATTGTTGCAGAGTGTTCAGACTTCTGCTTTGGCAATGGCATTTCAAAAATATTGAATGTTATAAGTCAGTAATTTTGCATGATATCGGGTAAAAATGCACAAGTAACCTATTGTGTAAAGAGGCAGATGCTCTGTACAATGTTTCATGTGTCTAGCAGCAAAGGTGTGGGAGGAGTAAATTATGGTCCAAAGATAGTAGTTGTAGTTATTATAATAATAATGCTGATTTGCAGTGCTTTTTGCACAATTGATTATTGAATATGTAAGTAGGAACAGTGAGAATCTCATTCATGCATAATATTGTTGTTGTTTACTCAACTTTAGCAGATTAGCGCAGTACACAACTCGACACTTTGATTTTATCACCGTGCATTATATAAAACTTTATTTCCACGGTACACTACACTTTACTGTGTTTGTACCACAGAATACTGCACTATAATTTAGTGTTCAAATCGGCTCTTTTTCGAAGGATTCTCTGTATTGAAGAACAACACGAGCACAATATATGCACAGGGCCCGTTTGATGCTGATATCATTGCGTTTGCACGTTTCCTGCTTAAAGCTCTTGACACCTGCTCAAGATTATTCTGCATTTTACAGGAAGCTGCCGTTTCCTTTTCTATATGTCGTTTCCTTTGACAATATTTTTAAAGAAGAAGTACTGTCAGTTTTATAGGTTGTAAACGGAGCCTAACTTGAAGCTATGAAAAATGTCTCTCTTATCGATAGCTATGTGTTCCTGCTCGCATTGCTCCTTTTATCTCATTGATTCTGCAGACTTACTTTGGTGAGTTATTTTATATTTTTTGCTTTCTTGAAATGCTTTGATGGTTTAATCGGGAACAGGCAAGGACTTCAGTCTTCGCTGTTCTCACTGAAGTAAGCGATTTCCTTTTTTTTATAGGTGTTTAAGATAACAAAACTAGGCTGTAAGTTTCATTGGCGCTTTAAAACTTTGTTTACAGCTGCGGCCCCACCACCATTTTACTGTTGTTTTTAATAACTCTTTGACTTCTATCTATAGGAAGCTTCATAACACTCACATGTAAAACATACGTTTGATTTCTTCTTCCATAACCACACCTTTTAATTGTGTTTGTTAAAAGTCCGTTATTTGTATGTATTATTCAGAGATTCGTATTGTGATTAATACAAATCTAATTGAGACCTGGTATCAGCTGGCAATCCTCAAAGATCTGTAACTCCTTTTTTTGAATAAACTTTGCTCACCACTTTGTTTCCAGAGGAAGGGACAGTTTCTATTGTTGATCCCAAACTTTGATGTAAGGCAGGATGTCTCCTTAACCGTTCGTCTGCCTGCTCAACTGCGTGGTTTGAGATGCATTTGGCCTTGGCTGCCTTTGTTTTGTATGGGGAATTTCTGAACTTATTTCAGACCTACGTGCTGAATGAAACTTCAGCAGATTAAGTGTAGATATTTATTTTTGACAGCCTTTTCCATGAGTGACAATAAAATAAGGCAAAAGTGTTATACCTGCGTGGTTTCTCTCCGTCACAAGGACAGTTATGAGTTGAGTAATTCCATCAGACAGTATTACTTTATATAAATATAGTCTTGATCGGCACTGGATGTGAAGTGAGAGGCGGCTTGATTTTAAACCAAAATATAATGTGTGTCGGGATAATGTTTGTCTCCTATGTTAGCCAGATAAGGGAAAGATTAATTGTAAGCTTTTAAAAAATAAAAATAGATAGACATATATACACACAGCTCTGGAAACAATTAAGAGACCAGTGCAAAATGATCAGTTTCTCTGGTTTTATTATTTATAGGTATGTGTTTGGGTAAAATTAACATTTTTGTTTTATTCTATAAACTACTGATAACATTTCTCCCAAATTCCAAGTAAAAATATGAATGGAATGGAATGGCTGCCATACATGTAGAGATGCTGATTTAAAGAAAAATGTGCAGTGGTCTAAATTTTTTCCAGAGCTGTATAAATATATATAATCTGTCAAGAGTCCCATCTCAAACAGGACTGAATTTGTACTTTGCCAATTTACCACATAAACCTTTCAGACTCAAAAACTCTAATAGTTGTGATTCACCTGAAATTGTCAAGATTGATGGTGGACGTGCTGCTATTTTTACATGTGAAAGAAGCTTTTAGTGAAGTTGTCTTAGTGAAAAGATGTGTGGTAGACATGCTGCGGGTTTGGGGGGCAATTTCCCCAGCAGGCCAAGTTTTCATGTCCTGAAAGGGCTCGTTCGCTTAGCAAAATGAAAATGCAGAGAACAATGCTGTCAGCACACATTTGTATGATGTCCTATAAATGTAACCGGCTCAGACTGCTGTAGTGTCTTATAATAACATCCCCTTGTGTGAGTCTGAGTTTTGTTGTTCCATTGAACCTTAAATGCAGGAGAAAAAGCATGTTTGGCCTTGTATGCAAAACTCCTTGTATTAAAAATAAAAGGTTCCAGTTTTTTGGAGCGCTTTGTATAAGCTTTCAGTCAGGAGTTACTGGCAAAGGGTGTCCTTTTTAGTTTTTGTTACGTGTGTCATTTAAATGTTTTTTTTCCTACTGTACCGCTGGATTAGAACAACAGTCAGTAGCTCTTAATGCATGGAGAAAGATTGAAAAGAGGGTTTCTGTTCTATAAACTACTTAGTTGCTAAAATTAGCCTTTTTGAAATCTGTGAAAGTGTGGAGGAATCTGCTCAGATGAAGGATGCAGGGAGAAGTGAGAGCGAGTCAAGTGCAGACGTTTCCCAGCAGAACTGCAAGAACAGTGAACCAGATCAAAATAGGCTAAAAAAAACAGCATTGCCTGTACACAATACTCATCAGTCCCTCCTTATGTTCCTTAAAAAATAAAAAGATCTGAATATTAAACATCTGTGTCCTGTAAGGCTTAGACAGGAGTGACGTGTTAATCCCTATTTCTTCAACAAAGAATTCTTACTGCATGGAAATCAGTTTTTATATCTATGCTGGTGGTAATATACCAAATGAGGGAGAAACTTCAGTAAGTCACTTGTACCTTTTAATACAAATGTTTCCCTGTGACTGTGCGTTACATGTTTAATTAGCAGCAGCTGTGATCTCTCTAATTACATAGCAATCTACCGATCAGCTCATAATTATGTGAACATGTGATTCTGCCGTCAGCTGGGATGGAGTTTGAGTCTTCGTTTGTGAATTGAAATGGAAATGGAAAACCACAGTGAGACGAACCAGGCTGGTCATCCCTCTCTGTGCTTCAGTGACGTTTACGCTTCTGACTGTAATCTGAGTTTTAGGTGTCTTGTTTCTAACCATAGTGTCTCTGTTCTCCTTCCAGTAGCCGTGACATGGAGAATAAGGACACCCTGCGGGGGCTACAGAAGATGGATGACCGGCCCGAGGAGCGGATGATCAGGGAGAAGCTGAAGGCCACTTGCATGCCCGCCTGGAAGCACGAGTGGCTGGAGAGGCGCAGTCGGAGAGGGCCGGTGGTGAGTGGAGTAGAGAGGTGCTAGCTAACTGCAGCTCAGCTCAGATGTACATATAGATATAGACAGATGCATGTCGCTTTTAGGCACAAAACATTCGATTTTCCTCGTGGTTGTAGAAAAACTGACGTTTGACAGGCAGAGAAGTGAGAATGTAAACTGCTGCAGTGCGAACAGGAGATGAAGAGCAGAGCTAGCGAGCTACAGGACCCCCTTGGACCCACACGCTTTGCTCTCTGCCTCGCAGGTGGTGAAGCCCATCCCGCTGAGGCCGGACGGCAGCGAAGTCGGCAGGCAGGGGAGCGAGGCTGGGAGCGAGTCTGCGGCCCCCCCTCAGGCCCGAGGCCGACGCAGTCCTTCCCCCAGTTCCTCCTCTTCCTCTTCGTCCTCCTTCAAGACCGGCGTGAAGTCGGAGTCCCCCGGCGTGCGCAGGAAGAGAGTGTCTCCGGTCCCAGTAAGTCTCCACACTGGTGTGTCAGCTGTGCCCCCCACACCCCCACCCCTGTGTCTAGCACAGTGATTTACACTTGCATTTCACTCCATTAAGATTCATGCTGAGGTGTTTTTTTTTTGTTTTGTTTTTTTTTTTCTTCCCCTTAAACTAATTAAAGGCACGTAACAATCAAATTAGTGCAAGTCAAAGCTCAAAGCTATTTTTGGAAGTGATTGGACCAGAGCTGCTAATGTTCCCTTTGCTGTGCTGTGCATTTTTGTCAAGTGCGCTGTTTTGTGTAGTTTCAGAGTGGCCGCGTCACCCCTCCCCGAAGGGCGCCCTCCCCGGACGGCTTCTCTCCCTACAGCCCCGAGGAGACCAACCGCCGAGTCAACAAAGTCATGAGGGCCCGTCTGTACCTGCTGCAGCAGATCGGCCCCAACTCCTTCCTGATTGGAGGAGACAGCCCTGACAACAAATACAGGGTGTTCATTGGTCCTCAGGTAAATGTGGTCAATGCACAGGCAAGCGTATAAATAATGCATCATCAAAAGTGGTTGAAGATTGATTTTTCAAAGTCTGTGCCTTTCAGTCTGTGAAATATTTATTATATACGGAATAAGGTTACAGTTGGTGGAAATTTCCAGAGGCGCGGTCTTGTTTGGGGATGGGGTTTATGATTTAGGGATGACGGTACCCCTCTTTTCCCCTGCTCCTGGGCACCTGCGAGACCTTCCGCTCATGAGCTCGTGCTGTACGGAGTGCTTTTGATCGGGACGCGTGTCTCTAACATGGCTGTGCTTCGTGTGACCCTGACAGACCTGCAGCTGTGGCCGGGGAACATTCTGCATCCACGTGCTGTTCGTCATGCTCAGGGTGTTCCAGCTCGAGCCGTCGGACCCCATGCTGTGGAGGAAAACGCTGAAAAACTTTGAGGTAATCTCAGCCGAAGATGAGCCCCTGTGTGCGGTTCCGTGTCTGCGCTTCAGTCGGTGTGACAGAACGATGGCCCGGCTAGCATGCAGCGCTCGAGTTGTATGAATCACATGAACGTGTGTCTGTGGTTAATTCTTCATGAAGAGAAACGTACAGTCTGTGTTTGTGTATTTCCTGCCTTTGGAACTTTTGTTCTTGTCGCTGCTCCTCGTGTTTCTATTTCTACTGTACCTGTAAGTCTGTCAGTCACCCATAGTTTACTGGAAAAGGTATTTCCTGCCAAACCCTGTGGCTGATTACCAGCTCTCTTGACTAACTGTGGGAGCCCCTTGAACACACGCTCTTCGTGTCCACAGTAACGCACCTGTGCGACACCATATGGCCTAGTGGATTGTTTATTATTCCTCTCTCTTATCAACTTTGTAAGTCACCTTGGGTGTTGGTGTATGCCAAATTAAATAATTGATTGATAATATTGTTTCCCAAACTGTAACTCGTCGTGTCGTAAAAACAACGCTGTAATCTGTCGTCTTGCACATAGTAGTTGAAGTGCACTTATGATGCATGTTGGGCCCTCGAATCCCCACATCGCTGGCGGGTTTGGGTGGACTCTGTATTGGCCGGGCCTGGCTTGGCAGGGCTCCCATCCCCCGTGGCTGACTGGGCATCTGCGAGCCGGCAGCGTTTAAGTGCACCCTCCCTGTACTGGGTTGCGGCCGAGGCTGTTGCAGGAAGGAAATGTGTCCGTCTCCAGCCCACCGTCTGTAAGGGGTATAAAAAGGGTTTTCCTAACTGTAATCTTGGCTGCTGCGTTTTATTGACTATTGTTCATGGCGTGATTGATACTTAGCGACCTGTCTTCAAAATCATGTGTAAAAGGTTACACTGGACCTCATTGTCTCCTGCTTTGTACTTTTGCAACAATAATAACATGCCCTCCCCCTCTGTTTTTCCTGTGAAGGTGGAGAGCCTGTTTCAGAAGTACCACAATCGACGCAGCTCCAGGATCAAGGCCCCCTCGCGCAATACAATCCAGAAGTTTGTCTCCCGCATGTCCAACTCTCACACGTCCTCGTCTTCTAGCACGTCAACGTCCAGCAACGAGAACAGGTGCGGTTTCCTGCCAACTCGCCGCCTGCCTCTGCCCCCGTCCGTCTGATTGGCAACGTCCTTTTCAGGCCCAGTACTGTTACCCATTTGAGACATCTCCGATCTCCCCTCGTACCCATCTCGGTTCACTTACAACTCCACTCACTGTACAAACTCCTCTGTTTACTTCAAGATTATTTCATAGATGGTAGACGGAGCTCCTTCATTCCACTCACTATTTCACCTGTGTTGATTAATGAAATCCCTGGATTCAGGGTTTGGTGGCTCATGTGATCTCAAGCCACGACCGCCTCGGTGGAAGCAGTCCAGTTATGTCATACACAGACCCGGCCAAAAACAAAACAAAAAAATGGCAGCGGGATTGTCATTGATGGCAAGTTTTCAGAAAGGTCAGAGTTGTGTCTTCTTGGCTTGCAGCATGAAGGACGAGGAGGAGCAGATGTGTCCCATCTGTCTGCTGGACATGCTGGACGAGGAGAGCTTAACGGTGTGTGAAGAGGGCTGCAGGAACAAGCTCCATCACCACTGCATGTCAATCTGTAAGTGTTTCGGGTGTGGTGTCACAGGGAACCATCAGACCACCGCTTTGGGCAGTCTGTGGTCTATAATATGTTATCTATGCTGACCTATAAGCACCTTTACGGTCAAATACGCTCTTTCCATGACATCCCATGTTGTTGTCCTTCTGCACTGGGGAGCGGCCGGTTGAGTTCAGCACGGGCTAATGAAACCACAGACAGTCATTATTTTAATCTGGGTCTCGCTTGACAGGCAGTCACAGAGCATTTTCTCTCCCTGTCGTTTCAGGGGCCGAGGAATGCCGAAGGAACCGGGAAACGCTGATCTGCCCTCTCTGCAGGGCCAAGTGGAAATCGCACGACTTCTACAGGTAGTGACACCGTTTGACAATCGGATCCCGTGTCCGACAGCTGTCGCACAGTGACCATTCAGCCTGAAAAGGCCAGCGAGGGTCTTTTCTTTTCTGCCAAGACATCTCTCTTGTTTTCTGCTGTCGGGACACGAAAGACCTTTTCATCTTCGGCTGATCAAACCTTTAAGTCTCAATTCCCTCAGGGCAGCGGAACGGAGTGCGAGCCCGACTACAGGAAGTGAGGGACACTAAATGACTCATGTGGACGGCCACACGGGTCTAGTGCCGGGCTTGAGCCATTTACATCGAGCTTAATATGGTTCAGCAGCTGAGCTCGAAAGCTCTGGCTGAAGAATGCGAGCGTCAACAGGATGGAATTAGACCTCCACGATAAATCCTGCCATCGATTTTTACAGCAAGTGGATGAAATTAATTGCGCTTCGGTTTGGCCGTTCTGGTCTAATTTAAAAGTTGTGCACGGAGGACATTCTGTGCCTAAGAATACTGTGTGGGGGTCTTATCCTGGAGGCGGTCAAAGATAGCGCGGCGTCTTGGAAGGGGGGCATCTGATCTGTAGAGTAGTTAATGGTGCTGTTTTTATCCCGGTGACAGACGTGTATAACAACAAAAAGGCCATTGCTTTTAATACTGAATGTTTGCACCCTCTGTTGAAGTGTCGTGCGTTAACTCTCAAGTAGTGGCTGCTTTCCCAGCGTCGGGGGGGTGGGCTCTTCTGCCTCCTAATAAGGTAGCTCCTCTTTTAATTGCCATTCGCACAGTTTATGGGAGGCTATCTCTGCTAAATCAAGAGTTTTGTCTTATCAAGCTGGATTGCCTCCACGCGGTCACAAGAGCCAGACTCCCTGGCACCAACACTTTGTAGTAGTTTTTTCTCCCCTCTTCTCTCACTAGCTGTCATTTGGATGCAGCCGATTCTATTAATTCACTCCTCTAGTGTCACCATTAGCAGATTGGCTTTCCTTGTTTCTGATTAACACATTCTAGTTTAGAGATGTGAATATGGCTTGCAGTCTACAGAAACTTAAAGGAAGAGATCACTGAGTGAATTATTTAAACTGATAAACATTAGAACATAAGAAAGTTTACAAACGAGAGGAGGCCATTCGCCCCATCGTGCTCGTTTGGTGTCCATTAATATCTAAGTGATCAAGGATCCTATCCAGTCTGTTTTTGAATGTTCCCAAATTGTCTCTTCAGCCACATCGCTGGGGAGTTTGTTCAGATTGTGACGCCTCTCTGTGTGAAGAAGTGTCTCCTGTTTTCTGTCTCGAATGCCTTGAAGCCCAATTTCCATTTGTGTCCCCGGGTGCGTGTGTCCCTGCTGATCTGGAAAAGCTCCTCTGGTTTGATGTGGTCGATGCCTTTCATGATTTTGAAGACTTGAATCAAGTCCCCACATAGTCTCCTCTGTTCCAGGGTGAGAAGGTTCAATTCGCTCAGTCTCTCAGTAGGACATTCCCTTCAGACCTGGAATATGTCTGGTTGCTCTCATTGTGCCTTTAACTAGACTACTTTTTCTCCCTAAATAGCTTGGTTCTTGTTATTATTGATGTTTTTAGCCATGAACCCTCCAGCCCATTGGACAGCGTTGTGGCCCGGCAGACGCACTCTCAGTCCCAGCAGCAGCAGCAGCAGCAGCAGCAGCACCAGGCCTCTCCTACGGACCCCCAGAGGAGAGGGGAGGAGGGCGACTTCAACCTGCCTCACTACGGCGTGCAGCAAATCCCCCCCACGTACAAGGACCTGGCCGAGCCCTGGATCAAGGTGAGCCTGTGACACAATCACATAGAGGGCACAGTGGCAGATGATTAAGGTCCCCCGTTAGTTGAACATCATCCAGGGAGAGATGCAGTCTGCTCTCTGGGTCGGCCTGCATGAAGCCCCCTGAGGGTTTTGACCTCTGACCTCTCCGCTTCCCCTCCAGGTGTTCGGGATGGAGCTGGTCGGCTGCCTGTTCTCCAGAAACTGGAATATCCGGGAGATGGCGCTGCGCCGGCTGTCCCATGACGTCAGTGGCGCTCTGCTGTTGGCCAACGGCGAGCGCACGGGCACCTCCTGCTCGGGCGCCGGGACCGGGCAGGGCGCGGCAGGGGGCGGCTCCTCTCAGAGCGGGGTCTCCGGGGACGTGGTGGTGGAGTCCTGCTGCTCGGTGCTGTCCATGGTCTGTGCCGACCCCGTCTACAAAGTCTACGTCGCCGCACTGGTACGTTCCCCACGTCTGTGTGTGTGTTGAGTCGCCGGAGAGGGTTAGAACTGCTTTTCAGATGACAGAAGTGCGATTCCCGCTCTCAACACATGACGGGGAGGGAAATTAAATGGAAAACCGCTCTGGAGGACTTTGCGTTCGTGTCCCCTGTGGCATTGGTCATTTATCGGGTATCTCGATCGATGGGGCCGTGCCTTTGTGTTCGGTGTTGCCCAATGGGAGCCCTCAGCGCGTTACACAGGAAGTGCGTTGGCAGACGGAGCCCGCGATCTGCGTTTACGGAAGAGATGAGAGACGAGATCCTAAACATTTACATATCCAAAGAGGGTTCAGCCGAGCATTGAAAGGATTATCGCGCACTGGAATCACAAGACTGCAGATAATTAACTTGAGAAGGTTTGAGACCCCATGACTATAATTTCAACTGAGCAGAATCCTTCTCAAACACCATAAACTTCGAGTGACCAAAAGCAACATATCTGATGTTTCCAAATCTTTTTGGGATCCGTGTTTAAAGCCTTTTCATTTCATGTCAGTTAAAGCATTGCTGTTTTGGGCTTTTCTACGCAGAGGTCATTTCTAACAGGCAGGCACCAGAGGAGGTTTCTAACCTAATTACTCCTCTCTGTGGGGGAAAAAAAAAAAACGAAAAACCCACCCAACCCGCTATGGGTCTGGAATTCCGGCTTCTGGAGGTCTTGACATTTGCCTGCGGCGTTCAGTCTCCAAGGCGGGCGTTCGCGAACACAAAACCGTATTGTCTGTTTGGGTTTTCAGGCATGTGTTCGGAGAGAGGCTCCACTGTTGTTCTCGTCTGCAACTGCAGTGGAGAGAGGGAGGTAGCTTTGTACTAAAAATAACCAGCGCAAGGCTGCCGATTGAGGGAGAGAGGAGAGAGAGAGGGCCATTACTCTTAGCCGTGCCTTTGTTCTGCAGTCCGTTTATGAGCTGAGTAGATTGTGATGAAAGCGAAGCTATTTGCCGCCTATTCACTGACCCAGGTCACGTTAGTGTTTCGTGAGGAATTGAATTATTTTTCTTAACGTGTGTGTATATACGGACAGATAGATCTAATATATTTTTGCCTGTAAACAGTCTGAACATGCTGGCTGTTGCTTTGAGGAGTCGTCTTCCACACTTAGAGGGAGAGCATTTTGTTTCATTTAGTTTTAAACACTGGAAGAGATGCTCTGGTCTGTGGAGAGCCGAATGTAGGCCTCTGTATGGGAAGCATATTAATCGATCAGCGCAGTTATTATTGAGCGTTCGTGGGAGATTACCTTTCCCTCTGCCTTGTGGTGACTCTGCCCGGTCTAACATACTCGTGCCACTTCATTTCGTCAAGCTGCAGTTGGGGACCAGTTTTAAGGCGTAAACATATGTAAATAGATTGTGCTCAGTCATGCATATGCCAGCATAAGGTCAAATCGCCGGTTTGTCACTTGAGCAAGTCCCATTGTTATTACAATCGCCACATACTCTCCTGTCTGAGAGAAGAGCCAGGATTTCCTGACCCCAGCAGGAGATGTCTGGCCTGTTTGTGTGATGCCGAGATAATGTAACATCTTATTATTATTGTAAATGTCTTGGCGGAAGCCCCTATCGGGACAACGAACTGTTGTCACACAAAACACACAACGTAGGTCCTCTAGAATAATCCAATACACAGTGGTTTGGCAACGCATCCTTCTGAGAAACGAGATTGTTCGGCACCCGGGAATGAGTCCAGGATGTAACGCGTTCGCTTTATTACCCAGAATGCCACCCGGCCTCCAGGTACCCCAGAGTGACCGTGTTTTTGTTCCGGTGCAGAAAACCCTGCGGGCCATGCTGGTGTACACCCCCTGCCACGCTTTGTCGGAGCGGACCCGGCTGCAGCAGCTCCTCAGACCCGTGGTGGAGACCATCCTGGTGAAGTGTGCCGATGCCAACAGGTAACCCACTGCGCACGGGCGTCGGCCGGGGAATCGGGGTCGGTGACTGCCGGATTGAGTTGTCCGGAGGCACATTGATGGAGTAACGGAAGCAGGTTCCGGCTGGTGTCAGGCTGTTGATATCTGTGCCACTGTCCCGGCATAGAACGGCGTGGAACGTAGCGCCATCTTGTGGCAACACAGGCTTTCCCACTGTGAGAGAAACACAATAAGGGATCTGCTGTGCAATTCAGTAGCTGTTTGCATGTTTATTTCTAAATATAAACGTGTGTGTGGTTTAAAAATCCTCTGATACACATTTTTTTACGCAATATTGCATCTCCATCTATGTTAATATTATGTATAGTATATTAAAATGTATATTATTCTTTCTCTGTCAGTCGTACGAGCCAGCTGTCCGTCTCCACGCTGCTGGAGCTGTGCAAAGGGCAGGTGGGAGAGCTGGCGGTCGGGAGAGAGATCCTGAAAGCAGGTAGGATCTTTTATTTTGCATTTTATTGACCTCAGGACAAGAAATCCAGTCCTGCATAACCACTGCTGTCATTATAGTCAAATGCTCTGCCATTTGATTAACTTAACTGCTGACTTCTGCAGGGTCCATAGGTATCGGAGGAGTGGACTACGTCTTAAACTGTATCCTGGGCTCTCAGACGGAGGCCACCAACTGGCAGGCGCTGCTGGGACGGCTGTGCCTCATCGACCGGCTCCTACTGGAATTTCCAGCCGAGTTTTACCCCCATATCGTTTCCAGTGGGGAGTGTCAGCAGTCAGAGATGCTGGTGGAAAGGTAAGGACGTTCAAACCCCAGCAGCTGAAATTGATTTGGGGCCTGTCGGGAATCTGATGTACCGATCGGTGGGACGTGTGATTCCTTAGTCTGTCAGGGTGTCGGTTATGCGGTGAGAGATTGAGGTGTTTCGCTCCTGCCCCCCACAGGTATCAGAAGCTGTTGTCCCTCCTGAGCTTCGCGCTGCAGTCCATTGACAACTCCCACTCGATGGTGGGCAAGCTGTCCAGGCGGGTGTTCCTCAGTGCGGCGCGGATGGTGGCCCGGGTGCCCCATGTGTTCGTCAAGCTGCTGGACATGCTGAGTGTCACCAGCTCCACGCACTACGCACGCATGAGGCGGCGCCTGATGGCCATCGCGGAGGAAATGGACATCATCGAAGCCATTCAGATGGGCATGGAGGACATGCACGTGGGAGAAGGGCGCCACGAAGACTTTGTGCTGCCGGCAGCCCCTCAAAACTCGCCCAACATCACGGAAAACAACACCCCTGCCCACACCGTGCAGCTGACCGGGAAGATAGGCAGAGGTCTGGCCGACATCAAGCCTGGCGTCAGCCCGGAGGACGTCACGGAAAGGCTGGCTGGCATTACTGTAGGACTCCCCACGCTGTGTGCTTCCGCCGAGCAGCCGAAGGCTCCAGTTCACACAAAGAGCCGGCCACTGAGCCAGTGTCTGAACTCGCCCTCGTCAAACTATTCCCCGACCCCGTTCCCCACGCTGCCCTCTCCCTCCACCTCCCACCCGCCCCCATTCCCCGCCCCCGATGGCGCCAAGGCCAGGCCTCAGGGCTTCATCCCCGGCAAACTGGCCTCCGCTTCCCCCGGCACGCAGCGCAGGTTCCTGCAGATTCAGAAGGGTGCGCATGCAGAGCGGGAGCCCGAGAAACTGTCCCCCGTATTCACCCAGGCCAGGCCCCTGCCCTCCAGCCAGATCCACAGACCAAAGCCGTCGCGGCCGTGCCCAAGCGACTGCGGGAAGCAGCCGTGCGACGCCACCAGAGGCACCATGAAGCTGGAGCTGAAGGACGTGCCGCACTGCGACGGCCGCTGCGGTGGCGGCGCCGGCGCCGGCAGCGTCACGCTGATCCCCAGCGAGGACACAGTCTTCACGCCCGTGGAGGACAAGTACCATCGCCTAGACTCCTCGGCTGAGCTGAACTCCAGCATGGAGGACCTGCTGGAGACTTCCATCCCCGCCGGCGACAGCACGGTCACCTTCAAGTCCGAGGTGGCGGTGCTGTCGCCCGAGCGGGCCGGCGGCGAGGACGACGACTCCTACGCTGACGACGTGAACCAGAACCAGAAGTGCAAGGAGAAGATGGAGGCCGAGGAGGAAGAGGCACTCGCCATCGTCATGGCCATGTCGGCGTCCCAGGATGCGCTGCCTGCCATCCCGCAGCTGCAGGTGGACAAGGGAGAGGACGTGATCATCATCCAGACCGATGTAAGTGCCGTCTCGCACCGTGGAGTTGTGTGGTGTCAGGTGACCCTGAAGGCAGTTCCCTGTTTGACTGAGATAGGGACGGAAAGGCTTACTAAGAAACATTAGAAACATAAAGTGTCCAAGCGAGAGGAGCCCATTCACCCGATCGTGCTCATTTGGTGTCCATTAATAACTAAGTGATCCAAGGATCCTATCCAGTCTATTTGTATTGTTACAATAAGCTTTTCCTGCTTGGCAATAATCCTGGAGAAGCCATATTAATTCCCCCGCTTTTTTTTGGTGGGGTTTATTTTTGTTTTAGTTAATTAAACACGGTGTACAATAAAATGATAAAAGTAAATAACTGCACCTTGGACTGTGGACTGTTGTCACACCGCTGTCATATGATCTGTTGACCTGTGCTGAGTTCTCCATGTCCTGGCTAACGAACACCATGACTGCAGCCTGCCAGGCCGTGACTTTTATGACGCAGTCTGATGCTTTCATATCGGGCCCTTTGGAACAGGTCGTCTGGGTAAAATCCATTCCACTCGCATGTCAGTAAAAACAACACAAACGCTGCACTGCTCTCGTTGTAAACCCGTCTGCTTTTATTTCCCATGCGTTTCCAGACCCCAGAGACCCTGCCTGGACATACCAAAGCAAAGCACCCGTACAGGGAGGGTGCAGAGTGGCTCAAGGGACAGCAGATCGGCCTCGGAGCCTTCTCTTCCTGCTACCAGGCGCAGGACGTGGGAACCGGGACGCTCATGGCGGTCAAACAGGTAAGCGCTGGCTGGGTGACTCTCTTCTCTGGTCGTTGCTCTCTGACCTGAAACCGACTGTCCTGTCTGCACCAGGCCTGGTTACTTTATGATGCCCATGTGGGTCGGCCTCCTGCCCCCTAGATGCCCCTGGCTGCTCCAGTACACTGTATGTTGATCAGGGGGGTCGTCTAGTTCTGCTCTGGCAATGCCGTGTGGTGACCTCTTGCCCTCCTCCCTCCCGCATCAGGTGACCTACGTGCGGAACACGTCCTCGGAGCAGGAAGAGGTCGTCGAAGCTTTAAGAGAGGAGATCCGCATGATGGGCCACCTGAACCACCCCAACATCATCCGCATGCAGGGGGCCACCTGCGAGAAGAGCAACTACAACCTGTTTGTGGAGTGGATGGCAGGTGAGAGCCGACGCCACTGGTGGGGACAGACCCGCGGGCTCTGCAGTGTAGAGCTTAGTGCTTTCCATTAATTTATCCATCTCTATCTCTCACTGCCTCCTTTCCATCCGTCTGTCTCTTTTCCGTCTCTCTAGGTATTTACGTTTTCCGATGTTGGTCTGGTGTTGGTTTCGCTCTGGCGCACCTGAAGGGTCTCGGGGAGGAAGGCAGCTCGTTGAAAGTGAATTCTGTCCGTCTCTCCCCTCAGGCGGCTCGGTCTCTCATCTGCTGAACAAGTACGGGGCGTTCAAGGAGGCGGTGATCATCAACTACACGGAGCAGCTGCTGCGCGGCCTCGCCTACCTGCACGAGAACCAGATCATCCACCGCGACATCAAAGGTAGGCTCCTCCTCGGGGGGGGTCTGGGAGGACTGTGTGCTGGGAGTTAGTTGGGGTTGTGATGAAGGAGAAGGCACCACCCTGACCACTGCCCCCTTCTGTCACGCTCGTTCTAGGTGCCAATCTGCTAATCGACAGCACGGGGCAGAGACTGCGCATCGCCGACTTCGGAGCCGCGGCCAGACTGGCATCGAAGGGCACGGGGGCCGGAGAGTTCCAGGGGCAGCTCCTGGGAACCATCGCCTTCATGGCCCCGGAGGTAAACATCGTATAAAAATAAACTGCTTTTTTATTTAATTTGTCACCCATCTGTATATACACAAATAAAGGAAAAACCTGAATAAATTAGTGTAAGAATGTAACGAATGCAGACGTCTCCAAACAGGTATACTGCATGACACAATTAAGCAATTAACATCCCATCATGCTCTGTGGCATGTATACAAATGCTGAGCAGGCCCAGCTGACCTTGATTTTGGATCAAGATGGCAAGAGGAAAGGATCTCAGTGACTTTGAAAGAGGGGTCATTATTGGGGCATGAATGGCAGGAGCTTCAGTCACACAGACGCTCAACTGGCTCGTGTTCTGGACAAGTGGGCGAGTGCATGTGTGGGACATCAAGAGAACAGGACAGGCCTGACTGCTGGACCCTACAGTGAGGGGGTCCGGAGTCTCTGTTATGCTGTGGGGGGCATTTTCCTGGCATGGTTTGGGTCCACTTGTCCCCTTAGAGGGAAGGGTCGCTGCACATCATGACAGTTATTCTGAGTGATCACCTTTATCCTATGGTGACACATTTCTATCCTGATGGGAGTGTCTCTTCCAGGATGACAATGCCCATCCACAGGGCACGAGGGCTCACTGAATGGTGTGATGAGTATGAAAATGATGTGACTCATATGCTATGGCCTTCACAGTCACCAGATCTCTGTCCAGTCCACCCATGGGAGATTCTGTTAGACAGCGCTCTCCACCACCATCATCAAAACCCCAAATGAGGGAATATCTTTTGGAAGAATGGTGTCCATCCCTCCAGTAGAGTCCAGAGACAATCAAACCCACCACCGAGTTCAGTGTTTCTGCTTCCTCTGCCAACACACATCTGCTTCCTTCACTCGAGTGCTTGGAAGCTGAAGTCAGGTCTCCAGTTTGCTTTTTGCCCACCGTCATTTTAATGTTAATTGGCCGGACAAAGGTCTGGGCGATCCGGCGCTCGGAATGTATAGCGCCGACAGTCACGTGCCCCGCGGAGAACGGGCTGGAGTGGATTTAGGGTTCTCAGTAACTCTGAATAAAAGGAAATCGAAATCCCTGTGAGGCACCAACAATGAATGGGCCTCTTAATCTCTTGTTATCATTGTCGTCCAAAACATGTTTAATTAGGAGGGGAATCAGTTGGCGGTGCCTCCAGCAGCAGCACTGCACTTCATTATGTCTCTCTCTCGGAAACGAGCCGCCTGCTTTCCTCTCCTGAAAGGAAGGAGATAAAATAAACTTGCCGTGTTTCTGGCGCTCGGGCTCGGTGGTTTAAGACCAGGTCTCCGACAAAAGCATGAGCTGTGATCGAATGTATTATTCATTGGATGATTAAACTGATTTAATGGCAGGGGTGCAGTAATAAGAGGTTGCTATGTAATTAAATAGTGTACGTTTTTATCAGCTATCAGTTCAAAACGAATGTTTGTTTTAGTGTCATTATGGCTGCCTCCTGTTCCCTTTCTCTAATCTGTTCCACATCGCAGACATTGAGTCCATAGACCTGAGTATTGGATTCTCCTGTCACTCTTGACGCCTAAGAAGCAATTCCGGAACAATTGGTCCTGATAAATCATTAGAACATAAGAGTGTCCAGTCGAGAGGAGCCCATTCGCCCCATCATGCTCGTTTGGTGTCCATTAATAACTAAGTGATCAAGGATCCTATCCAGTCTGTTTTTGAATGTTCCCAAATTGTCTCTTCAGCCACATCGCTGGGGAGTTTGTTCAGATTGTGACGCCTCTCTGTGTGAAGAAGTGTCTCCTGTTTTCTGTCTTGAATGCCTTGAAGCCCAATTTCCATTTGTGTCCCCGGGTGCGTGTGTCCCTGCTGATCTGGAAAAGCTCCTCTGGTTTGATGTGGTGGATGCTTTCATGATTTTGAAGACTTGGATCAAGTCCCCACGTAGTCTCCTCTGTTCCAGGGTGAAAAGGTTCAGGTCCCTCAGTCTCTCAGTAGGACATTCCCTTCAGACCTGGAATAAGTCTGGTTGCTCTCCTCTGAACTCCCTCTAGAGCAGTATGTGACAGGATGTTTTGCATAAATAAGGAATGAATTGAAAGTGTATTATGGTGGTTGTGGTGTAGTTAAGGATCACTGATGGTGTGCAGATTAGTCTAAGCAGTTGAAGCTACAGCTTTCTCTCTCAGTAGGACATTCATAGGAGGCATGTGAACACAGTACATTGTCCTGCAGTAGCGCTGTGTCCGTCTCGGTCTGTGCCCGTGTGGCATGTCTTAACGGTGCGGTGTATCGCAGGTCCTGCGTGGGCAGCAGTACGGCCGCAGCTGCGACGTGTGGAGCGTGGGCTGCGCCATCATCGAGATGTCCTGCGCCAAGCCGCCCTGGAACGCCGAGAAGCACTCCAACCACCTGGCCCTGATCTTCAAGGTAAGCAGCAGGGAGTCGGGGGTCTGGTCGTCAGTCGGAGGGAGACGGGTCCAGGCACAGGCAGGGGGTTCAGTCAGTTTGTGGTAGATGGTCTACTTTCCTTGCAAACCAAAAATTACCAAACCTTTCAGAGGAATGCGATCTCTAAGAGTTAAAATGACCCTAGGGTGGATTGTATGTAACGGTCATGTTCTCCTGGGTTTCCCGCTAACCTGCGCTGTCCTCCCCCCTGTGCCACGCAGATCGCCAGCGCCACCAGCGCGCCCACGATCCCTGTGCACCTGTCCCCCGGGCTGCGGGACGTCACCCTGCGCTGCCTGGAGCTGCAGCCCACCGACCGGCCGCCCTCCCGGGAGCTGCTCAAGCACCCCGTTTTCCGCCTCAACTGGTAGAGGGCCCCCCCAGGAGAGGACGCTCCTCACCCGGATACTACTGAAGCCCAGCGAACCGCCGCCTAGCCGGGGACCCCGGAGCGCCGCGCCAGCCTTAAACCCGATCGCACCCCCCGGGCCCCCGAGAGGCCCCCGCTTCCTTACCGCGCCGGCCGCAGCTGAGCACAGAATGCAGACGAGCTTCGAGGTTCTAGAACTGCACTCTTCAGAAGTGCGACACTGGGCCTTCCTGGCCGGCTTTTTTCTTAGTCCCGAGCTTCTCTTTTATTTCCTCGTTTTAAAAAACTGTTCGTTTGTGAGGGAGGGCAGTTTCGTGGACGGCGTTTCTGTTAGAGCACTTTTGCAGCCATAATGAGGACTGTGGGGGGGCTGTCCTATCCCGACCTCCCGTTTCAGACCACCGCTACGAACATGCGATGGCGCAGCGTAGGACTCGTTACTGCTGTCGTTCTAAAGGTTTTACTAGAGTAAGTCACTGTCCACCGGTGTAATATTACTGTAACATCTATAGGAAACAAGTCATTAGACGGTTCTTTTAATGAAATATGTTTAAATCAGCGGATTCTGTTCGTACCACTGGTTTTTAATACGATTATCATGAATATGCAGTTTGATTTGTGCATTTTACTGTTCGGCCATGTAAACCTGGTTTTGTAATCGGAAAGATACTTTTATCTTCCTTAAAAATGTTCAGGGAACGGTTGATATTCTGGCAACAAAGACCATTATGAATCGGCACAGTGCTGAATGTGAAAGATTACAGTGCCAATGTTTCAAAGATTTGTTTGTTGACATTATCTGGTGTCTGGATCTCTTTTTATAGAATATATACAGCTCTGGAAAAAATGGAGACCACTTAACATTGATTTCTGAACTTGGAGTGGTCTCAATTTTTTCCAGAGCTGTGTATATATATATATATATATATATATATATATATATATATATATATATATTTACCAATATGCTTTTGCGTGTTACTCGCATCCTGTTTTTCAAAGCTAGCCTTTTAACCGAAGACCTTTTTATATTTATATATTTTTTATAAATATATATATAAATAAAACGAGGGGTTTTGGGGGGAAGGTTCTCGAGTCAGGGTACAGTCTGCTGTGGTTACAGATCTCACTGTTACATTTGAGCCTCGTCGAGTTGACTAAATTGATTCTTTGGATGTTGTCGTTTCTAAAAGTCTTTAAAAGAAGTCTTGTCAGATTTCTTCCTATTTAAAAAAATGGAAATTCTTCCTGCTATTGATGTGTGTCTGTCATTTCTCTTGGATGCTGTTTCAGTGTCAGACCGCTCTGATTGGTCTCAGAGGTTTATTCCCAATCGGAGACGACAGCCCTTTCCTACAATTGTCGTTTCATTCATTTGCTGTTCCTTTTTTAACTTTATCTTGTTTTTGGCAAGGACATTGCTGGGTACAGTATTTAAGGTATTTGACAGACAGTTTTTTTTCTTTTCTTTTCTTTTGAATCCGACTGTTTTCATAGCGTATTAGGCTAGGGATTAGAGCATGTGCCTAAATCATTTTAATTGTTTGACATTTAACTCTTCAAGTGGTGTTGTTCCGATTGTAATCAGTTTAGAAAAATGGTCTAAAATGGTGCTTGATCTGTTTTAAATGTTTCCAAACGTGTACAAAACGAGAAATCCTTGGGTTTTTGTTTCTGGAACCTCTAGTCTGAGATTATGAAAGGAGGCAATAATGTGCGTTTTAATAACGAGTTTTAATGAAAAAGAAAGTCACGATTTTTATAGTAAATTGATTTTTTTTATGCAAATTTCTATTTCTTTATGCGGAGTACAAGCTGACAAAGCTTGAAGAGTTAAAATGTAAATAAATGTGAAGTTTGGTAGCTAAATTTATTGTACTTGACTCCTGTTCTTTTGTACCACTTTTTTTTTTATGGAAATTTGTCTGTTTTTGCTTTGGGTTATTTTTTATAATCTTACTTTAAAGAAAATCTTTCTGTATGAGCTTTAAATTTATGCACTCTTGCCATTTTTATATACTGGAAAAAAGATAATTTCTGGCAGATTCTTAAAACTGATGAACCTCAGCTAATCAGTATTACATGATCCGCTGTCCAGCTTGTGTTTCTTGCAAATCGTAATACCTTCGGCTTCTCTTCCAGTCCGCTAGTGGGTCCCTCAGCTTGCTGGAGTATACGCGGTGTATTTCCTTTTTATATCATTTATTTTATTTGAAAATGCAGATGTGATGTAATCTTATTTTCTTTTTGGATCGGAGCTGGACTGAAATCGTCACATGTAATTATTGTTTTTGTGCTGATTGTGTTACTTGGTACTTCTTTTTGTGTGTAAATAACGTCTATTGCTGTTTTATTCCGGTCTCTACTACCTCAGGTGTCCTATAGATTTTCTTCTACCAAAGTTCACTTTCACAATATTATATGCTATGTGACTGTATTCTTGTTTTGTTTCTTGTTTTACAAAGATTTCCAGGGCTTAAGGGCTAACGTCTATTAGCACCTTACTGTGCAAGCAAAGTTTTCAAGAAATCTCTGGGTTAAAAGAAATTTTAAAAAATAAAGAAATTGGCTTAAATGTATCCTTTGTAATTTTAAATATACCAAGATATTTTAATTATTAAAAGTTTTTACCCCATTTGAAGCATTTTATAGCATAATTTGGACTTATTTTGGTGTTTGTCTTTATAGTAAATAAAAGATTTTGAACAAATCCAAGACTGTGTTCTTGTTTCTGTTCTCGGCCTGTCAATGTCGGCCCTCGGGTGTCTTCACTGCGCTCCTCCCTGCTGCACCTGACACTCGGACACCTTTGCACACCGAGAGGAGCGCGTTTCATCTCGTCGGCCATGAACTGTGTACTCGTTGCAGGCCTGCGGGGGATTACAGAGGTCATGTTTCGCAACAATATCGACCGGATAATTGTCTTTACAAAAAGATCCGATTGTAGGGCCCAAAGTTTCAAGTGCAAAATGGAAGTTTCAAACATTAACTACTTTGTAAATAAAATTGTAGCGACGCATGGAGTGTTTACAATTCTCAGACGTATAGCACGCATTGTAAACATCCGTGTTGGTCCACAGCCCCCGTGCACATCAGCGATTGCTGCCTGATCTAAAATGCAGAATCTGTGCTTGTCTAATTGTCTAAATCGATTCCACCCATTCAAGGGGAACTAGCACAGAGCCTGATGTGATGGGTTTATATTCACTGGTGTGGGGGAGTGTGTAAGTTACTAAAATGATTAGAATGGAACAGAAATCGCTGTTATACACTCCTAAACACACATAAATCAGTATATCGATCGTGTTAGCAACTGCCTTAGTTCCTCTTTCAGGTGGAATAGCTGCCACAGAATAAGCCATGTTAAAAAAACACAAATACAGGAAATAATACAAGATTAGTCAAGACAGGCAGAGAATTAGTTTAGCTTCCTCTGCCACCTGCTGGTGTCAAAGCCACACTACACTCATATACAGAAAGTGCCCAGTAAATGGGAGAGATGCAGAAAAACTATTTTCTCCTGATTTTAAATATTCCCTTTCTTGTTTTGAATTTTGTTTCTTTCTATATTAGGAGCCAACCCTTTAATATGTAACGAGCATCCCCTGTAAGAGTGGCAAGATCCAAGTTTCTCTCTTTCTCGGTGTGCCTACATTACTGTAGTACGTACATTACATTACTGTAGTATAATTTGTTAGGAGTAGTGTGCATCAGGAATAGTATGTAAAATGAAGTAGGTTACTAGCTGTAGTATAATAGCAGGTACAGTGCCTCTCAAAACTATTCACCCGCTTGGACTTTTCCACACTTCATTGTGTTACAAATGAAATCAGAATGGATTTAATCAGGAGTTTTTGCCACTGAGCAACACGGAAAATGTCCATAATGTCAAAGTGAGAAATATAATCTGCAAATTGTTCTAAATTCATTACAAATACAAAACAGAAGATCACTGCATATGTAATCACCCCTTTTCTCTGACACACCTGCTTGAGCTGGGGTGAAACCAATGGTCTTTAGAAGTCACCTAATTAGCTGAATGGAGTCCAGCTCTGTGCAATGAAGGTGTGTCACATGATTTCAGGTTCAATACCCCTGTCTCCGGGAGGTCCCACAGTCGGTTAGTACAATTCCTAATGGAAACTACATCATGAAGATGAAGGAACATTCAAATCAAATCTGGAATAAAGTTCTTCAGAAGCACCGATCAGGGGTCGGATATAAGAAGATTTCCAAGGCATTGAATATTCCCCAGAGCACAGTAAAGTCCATTATTAAGACATGCAGGGAATATGGCACAACTGTGAATCTGCCTAGATCAGCCCGTCCTCAAACACTGAGTATCCGAGCGAGAAGGGCACTAGTCAGGGAGGCCAGCAAGAGGCCTATGGCAACTCTAAAGGAGTTACAGTCTTCCACGGCTGAGCTGGGACACTGTGCAGACTGCGACAACAGCCCTGAGGTTTCACAAAAGTGGCCTTAATGGGAGAGAAAAAGACTCGCATAAAATCTGGGCTAGAATTCCCCAGAAGGCATGTGGGCGACTCTGATACCAAGTGGAGGAAGATCCTATGGTCTGATGAGACCAAAATAGAGCTTTTTGGCCTCAACGCTAAGCACTACATTTGGCGCCAGCCCAACACCACACATCATCCTGAGAACACCATCCCTACCGTGAAGCATGGTGTTGCAGCATCACGCTATGGGGATGCTTCTCTGCATCAGGGCCTGGAAACCCTGTAAAGATAGAGGGCAAAATGGATGCAGCAAAGTACAGAGAAATCCTGGAAGAAAACCTGCTGAAGTCCACAAGAGACCTGGGACTTTGGAGAAGATTCACCTTCCAGCAGGATAATGACCCCAAACATACAGCCAAAGTCATGCTGGAGTGGCTTCAAAACAAAAAGGTCAATGTCCTGGAGTGGCCCAGTCAAAGCCCGGACCTCAATCCAATTGAGAATATGTGGAAAGAGTTGAAAATTGTTGTTCACCAAAGGTCCCCATCCAGCTTGATGGCGCTTGAGCAGTTTTGCAAAGAAGAACGGGAAAACATCAGTGTCCAGATGTGCACAGCTGGTAGAGACTTATCCACATAGACTCTTGGCTGTAATTGATGCCAAAGGTGCCTCTACCAAATATTGACTGAAGGGTTGATTACTTATGCATTCAATGAGTTTCTGTTTTGTATTTGTAATGAATTTAGAACAATTTGCAGATGATATTTCTCACTTTGACATTATGGACATTTTCTGTGTTGATCAGTGGCAAAAACTCCTGATTAAATCCATTCTGATTTCATGTTGTAACACAATGACACAAAAGTCCAAGCGGGGTGAATACTTTTGAGAGCCACTGTATGTTCATGTTATTATTTATTTATGTATTTATTTATTTATTAGCAGATGCCTTTAAGTGCAATAATACAGTGCAGTTCAAGGCATAATGCCAGGGATGGCGAGCCTGTGGCACCCAGAGCCGTACAGGCTGGCACGGCCGCTCACTTGTCTAAACTGATTGGCACTTCAGAAAAGCAGTCAGTGTATTTGGCAGTGACGGCGCTGCCCCCAAGTCATTGAGCTGCGCTACGTTATATTCAGACTATTAATGCTTCAGGTCAGGTTCTTGTGCGCAGATTTTCACAGTTATGCGCAGAACTGCAGAATCCTCCGCTCCCATTGGTGGAGCTGCGCAGATCCGCGAAGAACTGCGAGAATGTGCACTTCACGGACGAGATGTTAGTGTGATGATGATGTTCATGCTGCTGTGGCTCTGGGAGCAGGAGGAAGAGGACACAAACTAGGTCTGTGCTGTTGTGATTCATTGTGGTCAGCAATGGACGTGTCTGTTGAACTCGCAGGGGAAAGCAATGTGTTTACTGTTATCTCCTGTATCAAATGAAGAAATGGCCACAATCAGTCCTATTTAACACTCCAATCATTTTAAAACTTCATAAAGTTTGCAAAAGGAAGCTGTAAGTTATCCAAAATAAGTACATTTTGCCTTTGATTGTAGAGTACATTTGTGCACACTCAAACTCACGGTACATTGATACCGCTGCATAATTTTCTCCTTAAAACATAAGTGCCACACAATGTATATTAATCTACACGTTTTAGTTATTTTGCAAAATGTAAAAGCAGTAGATATTAAGTAAATATATGTTGACAAAAAGCGCATTGGTAATGACTGAGTGCAAACAAAACACAAATATGAAGGGTTACTAAAGCAGCCAAATGAACAAACCTCTACTTCTTGTATGTAACCGCAGGGCAATGGAGAACCTGTGGGACTTTGTTTTGGGGGTAGATTGTGATTTACCCCCAAAACAAAGTCACTGTATACAATTAAGAACATTGTCCAGTCGAGAGGAGCCCATTCGCCCCATCGTGCTTGTTTGGTGTCCATTAATAACTCAGTGATCAAGGATCCTATCCAGTCTGTTTTTGAATGTTCCCAAATTGTCTCTTCAGCCACATCGCTGGGGAGTTTGTTCAGATTGTGACGCCTCTCTGTGTGAAGAAGTGTCTCCTGTTTTCTGTCTTGAATGCCTTGCAGCCCAAGATTGATTGATTTACTTTAAATGAGGATTAAAGATTCTCATTGTCCAAAATAAAAAGGGACATATTCCAAAAATGATCGAGCTAGTGAAGTGCTCTTACTGTTGATTTTTGTAAATGTCAATTGACAATAATCTGTGAGCAAAAATGGAGCCTGCACATTTATAATATTTTGGGGGAAGAATATGTGCCTCGCTTCATTGGGCTTCATACTCTGCAGCAGCAGACTCCCATTAGCAGACTGGAGCAGCACTGGCTTCTCCAGACTACAGAGGGATATGGGGGGGAGGTTGTTCTATCTGTCCATGATATTTAGATTTTTCTGTATTGCGGTTTGTTTTGTGAGCATGTTTGCTTAATAACTTAATTACAACAACAACAATATATATATACATATTGGTTAAAAAATTGCTGTTTAGCCCCTGTATATACTTTCATATCCCTAATTTATCACTGGCACCCTTTGGCACTTAGCAAAGTATACAAACCAGACTTCGGGCACTCCAGACAAAAAAGGTTTTCCTTCCCTGCCCTACTGCCCTTCAAAGCACACAGTTCTCATTGTTCATATTAAACACGCTGCACGGTCATCTTTTTAAATAGCTTGTGATATGCTTGTGTTCATCTTTATTTCTTCTTCTTCAGTAATGCACATAATTCAATTCAGCCACTCTATACACGAGAGCAAGATGCATCAGCAAGTGGGGCCTTTCAATTTAATAATTCAGTAAAATACCAGTTATTATTTAACAGCCTGGGGTTCGAGAAGAATATTTGATGGAAAACACACTTTTCTTCCCCTTTCCCAGTGTACTTGCAGGTTTCAGTTCAGTAGGCAAGCTCAGTAATTGGTGATTAAGTTTAAGCAGCATTGTTAGGAACCCAGGAGCCGGAGCTGCTGTTGGCCTGAGACCCCTGGCATCCGGCCGCCATGACCGTCTGAAGGCAGAGGCGCTGCGGTGCAGGGGGCGGAGCTGCACTGGTCACTGACTGGGGCGACCACAAAATACTGTGTACAAGTAAGTAGCTCTAGTATAATAGAAAGCAGATTATGTTCATAGCATGACAGTTATTATAAATAAATGTAAGGTATATGATTATTGGTAGTAGTAGTGGTGTGGTGGTAAGTAAACGCAACGTTTAAGTGTTTATGGGACAAAAAAGTATATATATATATATATATATATATATACACACACTCACCTAAAGGATTATTAGGAACACCATACTAATACTGTGTTTGATCCCCTTTCGCCTTCAGAACTGCCTTAATTCTACGTGGCATTGATTCAACAAGGTGCTGAAAGCATTCTTTAGAAATGTTGGCCCATATTGATAGGATAGCATCTTGCAGTTGATGGAGATTTGTGGGATGCACATCCAGGGCACGAAGCTCCCGTTCCACCACATCCCAAAGATGCTCTATTGGGTTGAGATCTGGTGACTGTGGGGGCCAGTTTAGTACAGTGAACTCATTGTCATGTTCAAGAAACCAATTTGAAATGATTCGACCTTTGTGACATGGTGCATTATCCTGCTGGAAGTAGCCATCAGAGGATGGGTACATGGTGGTCATAAAGGGATGGACATGGTCAGAAACAATGCTCAGGTAGGCCGTGGCATTTAAACGATGCCCAATTGGCACTAAGGGGCCTACAGTGTGCCAAGAAAACATCCCCCACACCATTACACCACCACCACCAGCCTGCACAGTGGTAACAAGGCATGATGGATCCATGTTCTCATTCTGTTTACGCCAAATTCTGACTCTACCATCTGAATGTCTCAACAGAAATGGAGATTCATCAGACCAGGCAACATTTTTCCAGTCTTCAACTGTCCAATTTTGGTGAGCTTGTGCAAATTGTAGCCTCTTTTTCCTATTTGTAGTGGAGATGAGTGGTACCCGGTGGGGTCTTCTGCTGTTGTAGCCCATCCGCCTCAAGGTTGTACGTGTTGTGGCTTCACAAATGCTTTGCTGCATACCTCGGTTGTAACGAGTGGTTATTTCAGTCAAAGTTGCTCTTCTATCAGCTTGAATCAGTCGGCCCATTCTCCTCTGACCTCTAGCATCAACAAGGCATTTTCGCCCACAGGACTGCCGCATACTGGATGTTTTTCCCTTTTCACACCATTCTTTGTAAACCCTAGAAATGGTTGTGCGTGAAAATCCCAGTAACGGAGCAGATTGTGAAATACTCAGACCGGCCCGTCTGGCACCAACAACCATGCCACGCTCAAAATTGCTTCAATCACCTTTCTTTCCCATTCAGACATTCAGTTTGGAGTTCAGGAGATTGTCTTGACCAGGACCACACCCCTAAATGCATTGAAGCAACTGCCATGTGATTGGTTGGTTAGATAATTGCATTAATGAGAAATTGAACAGGTGTTCCTAATAATCCTTTAGGTGAGTGTATATATATAGCATAGTATATATATATATATATATATATATATATATATATATATATATATATATATATATATATATATATATATAGCTTATGATTCTGAGGAAGTTACTGCGAGAGGAGTGATTAATGGATCATAATAATATTAAAGATCTTGCATGAGAATAAAACGTCAGGTTCTCACATGCAGACTAATAATATCCATTTACACCACCGGAGGTCGCTGTATTTTCAGAAAATGATTCAATACAGGTGCACGACTGAAATACTGTAAAATCCTTGCTGTATTTATTTTCTTTAATTATTCTTCATCATAGACAGACACTAAGATAAATGCTTATATTCTGAATACTGGAGAGAGAGATAATAAAAGAGAATCGGGGTCATTGTTGGCAGACCCTTCCGTCAATGCCTTGAAATTGTGTTCCCCTGATTTAATTAACACAATTAACACACACACTATGGATGCATTTTTGTACCCTTTTTTGTTTTACAGCTTCCATGATCCATCCTTGTTTCTTTGTCAAATAATTACCCCTCCACTGGTTTAACTTCTGTACTTCCTTGCAAAGCAGGTTTGCTCTCCAGCCCATGGGAGCGCGTCCTCTGTGCACATTTGACGTGGCAAGTATGTATAGATTGTTTTTGTCCATTCATATTTTATTTATTACTGTCGCTAACTATCCTAATTCTTTATCGTAAGTTGGCATGTGTTTGCTATCTCCACTTTAAATTGCTGGACTCTTTTTGTAATAGTGTTTGCATTCAGCATTGACTTTTTGGGGAATAAGTGCGCATTGATTTACTTACAGTATCGAAGTGCTTCTACCAGATAAATACCATAAAAACGACAAACTGAACGGGATACAGTTGTTACTCGAGTGTTAATCCACGTGTTGGTGCATTGGGTTCAGTGTTACACTTGCGATATTGGATAATAATAATAGACGTCATCTGATATAATAATAATACAAATAACTCAAAGCTGCAATTGTGCTTTTCGCAGGTATGGAAAGTTCACAAGTGTCCCCAAAACATTGAAAGCAATTGCTAATGCACATGTACAACTGCAGCGCAACCGGCGTTTCTTATGCAAATAGCTGGTGCGCATTTACACTTGAATCCTATGCGCACATTTCACACACTGTGCACGCCGTGCTCTGCAGCGCACAGACCCCCGAGCCCGGCTGCGGGTCTGTGCGGGTCTGTGCGGTGCTGGCGAGCCCGGGGGGGTCTGTGCGGGCCTGTGCGGGCCTGTGCGGTGCAGCCCCCCGTTGCCATGGGGACGCTCGCCCGGTGCCGCTCGCGCTGCCGCGCCAGGACTCGAAGGCGCGCTCTGATTGGTCGCGGCGCCCTGTGATCGGCTGCGGCGCCCTCTGATTGGCTGCGGCCCTCTCACCATACACCGTCACTCACTCACACCATCCAGCCACTCAGAGCGGCGCTTCGCACGGCCTCGCCTTCTGGGCCGCTGATTGGCCGAGCAGCGAGCGGGGTGGGCGGGAACTAAACGTCGGCGCGCCTGATTGGACCCGAAGCTGTCAACCAGGGCCGGAGGGCGCCGCCCAGACAAGCCGTCCGTCTTGACGTATATATAGTAGAGCTGCGGGGAGAGGGAGCCGCACAGTCGCAGCGTTCCTGGGCAGTGAGTTGTGACAGTCCGCGAATAAGGTGAGTACGTTTGTCCTGTCCCTTGTCTATATCCTGGACACTTCAGCTTCAGTATTTTGGTTTTCACAGCGCTTGAACCCTAAGCTGCATTATTGTGCACATTAAATCGGTGACGCCATATGTCATGTAGCTGATTTAGGTGTCCCGCTGACGTCATGGTGGACATCATTCTCCGTGTGTTTAGTGCAGAATGACGTGAATGGTGGTAGACGAGAGGCAGGAGATTCATTAAAGTGGGTTAGATGACCACAGTTTGCGCTGTGCAGTGAGAGAGAGAGAGAGGGGCACCGGGGATGCGGGGGCACCGGGGATGCGGGGGCACCGGGGCTTTAAACCGATACCCGGCTCAGGGAGCGTGTGTGCGAGGAGGGCTGTGACTGACGGGTCGTGGTCTGCCCGGCCATGACAACTGACCCCGGCACAGTCCGTACGCCTGTACTGTCATGTGAGCTTGTCATCCGGCAGTCAGGGGCTCTGCTGCGGGAAATGACGCTGCTGACGTGTCCAGATGTGTCCAGATGTGTGTGCTGGAGATCACTAGGATAATCACACGCGTGTCTGTCAAAACCAGAGAAGCGAAGCGGGGCACAAAAATGGTCTTGCATCCCCTAAAGCAGGGGTTTTCAAACCGGTCCTGGAGTGCCCCCTGCCCTGCTTGTTTGTGTTCCAACCGAGGTCTTAATTGCTTAATTGAATACTTAGTTAACCTAACAAAGCAATATACCATTCAATTCAGTAGTTAAGACCCAGGTTGGAACAAAAACCAGCAGGGCAGGGGGTACCGGTTTGAAAACCCCTGCCCTAAAGTACATAATTTACATGACTGCATTTCCTCGCAGATGTCAATGGGTTATTTTTGGCAGACTGGCGTTGTAACAGGGGCAGGTACTTAGATAGGAAGGTCATTAAAAAAAGACGATTTAATGTGCAGCAGTTCACTGTAAACACAGGTAACGGGAGACATTGTCAGAGGACAGTTCGTGTATGTAGACGGTGCAGGTTCACGCTTTATGATATGAACTGACAGCGGTCTGGGTGAAAACAAGACGTTGCTAAACCTGTAAGTTAAGTAAAGTAGTTCTGTAATTATCCCGTGCATCGTGCATATTAATACGACCCACCGCCGATACTCTGCTTATTCAATGCATTGAAAACGGATAAGACACATTTAGAAACGCACAGTCCCGCACAGCTCGGACGCGCCTGCGCAGAGCGGAGCGGAAGTCGGTCCGTCCGTGTTGGGCGTCCGGGCAGGAGCAGCGAGTCTGCGCTCCCGGGAAGGACGGGGCTGTGCTGTATGTCCGCCGGGTAAGAGGGGCGTCCGGGGGTCGTTATTAAACTCACCTCGGCGGCAGTGCCTTGATTTGGTTGAGTTGAGACCGAGGGGGCCTCCACACGCCGGGAGAGGGCGGCCATTGACGTCGCGGATAGAGGTCAGACGAACACAAGACATTCGCATCCATGAGTATCTGAATTGCGTGGATATCGTGCAAAACCTCTCTAAATATGCGTTAAAGCCCCGTGTCAAATGCATAAATAGTGCACTGGAAAGGCGGATGTAGATGAATATGTGCTGCCGTGTTTCGGTGCAGAGCTGTCCTGTCAAGGCCGGATCACGACACGGCACGAAAACACGAGCAGGTTAAAGGTCACCCGGCCGGCACTGAGACACCGCTGTCCTGCGCCAGGCCTGCTCGCTGCTGATTGGCTGATTTTGCAAACTGTTTACCTGTCTGAATCATTGATTTATAGAAAATACCATCTAAAGAATACTTTGGACGGTTCACGTCGTGTTGGAGAGGAGGTCAGAAGACCAAGATACAGATTGAACTTCGTGAACAGAAAAGGTCCGCTGGTGTTTTCGGATTTAAACCGATATCGTCCTTTATTTGTCACTGTAATCAATACACGTTTGTGCATTTATTATCTGTATTGTGCCTAAACATATTGCAGGTTGTTTGAGAATGCTTGCAATGTCCTTTGTACAGCTGTTTTCTTCTCCGTTAGGAAAATAAATGTGATATTTTCCCATCTTTCCCCAGCTTCACTTCACTTCACTTCACATTTTATTTATGCATATACTTGTTTTGTGAATGTATTTATCTTTTTATTTGGGGATCAGTCTGTTGGTGTCGTGTCAGATTACCACCCAGTGGCATTTTCCTATCAATTCCACTCTTTAAACCAGCTTTCCTGTCCTCCTTGGTCCACTTCTGTGGCAAGTTGTTCTGGACCCACCACCACAAGCAGGAACTTGGCAGAATTCTCATGCATTTGAATTTCCTCCTCCTCCGCAGCTCTGCCAAGATGCCTGGATCTGTCCCTGCCAATGCAGAGGCCGGCTGGCCCAAGGACGTGGGCATCATCTGCCTGGAGGTGTACGTGCCCTCGCAGTACGTGGACCAGGCCGAGCTGGAGCAGTTCGATGGCGTGGCAGCGGGGAAGTACACCATCGGGCTGGGCCAGGCCAAGATGGGCTTCTGCTCCGACCAGGAGGACATCAACTCTCTGTGCCTGACCGCAGTGCAGCACCTGATGGAGAGGAACTGCCTGTCCTACGACAGCGTTGGCCGGCTGGAGGTGGGCACCGAAACCATCATCGACAAGTCCAAGTCGGTGAAGACCGTGCTCATGCAGCTGTTCGAGGAGTCGGGCAACACTGACGTGGAGGGCATCGACACCACCAACGCCTGCTACGGAGGCACGGCCGCCCTCTTCAATGCCGTCAACTGGGTGGAGTCCAGCTCCTGGGATGGTGAGCAGATCAGAACATAAGAAAGCGTCTAGTCGAGAGGAGGCCATTCGACCCATCGCGCTCATTTGGTGTCCATTAATAACTAAGTGATCTATTATCGACGTATTGCAGACACTGGGATATTTAATGTGGTGTCTGTGTGTTTCAGGGCGGTACGCGCTGGTGGTTGCGGGAGACATCGCGGTGTACGCCACGGGGAGCGCTCGGCCGACGGGGGGTGCGGGAGCCGTGGCCATGCTCGTGGGACCCAACGCTCCTCTTGTGCTTGAGCGAGGTAGGTCACGGGTCACAGGTCATAGGTCACGGAGCACAATACTTTGAGGTCCCATTGGTCCTAGATCGGAACTGTTCTTGTTGTTAAAGGATGTGTACGATTAAAAAAAATGTTTCCTCTACTGTCCGGGTGGCGTGTAGGTCTTCGCGGGACACACATGCAACACGCGTACGACTTCTACAAGCCTGACATGGTTTCGGAGTATCCAGTGGTCGACGGCAAGCTGTCCATCGAGTGCTACCTCAGCGCGTTAGACCGGTGTTACAAGGTCTTCCGCGACAAAATCCACGCGCGGTGGCAGAAAGGTGGGCGACGTCTTAGTTTAATTTTTGCCTGGCGCTGACCTTCCCTTGATTGCTCTGCGTCCGTGTCCATTTTATTATCTTTTGAACTGGGCGGGGGGGGATGCATCATTAATGTTTTTTTACGGAGTTTGGCATTTGATTATGTGAGCGCAGTGTTCCCCCCCCTCCACTCGCGTTCACTCGTCTGCTGTCTCTGTGGATTTCAGAGGGAAGTGATAAACGTTTCAGTCTGGATGACTTTGGCTTTATGGTGTTCCACTCTCCGTACTGCAAGCTGGTGCAGAAGTCCCTGGCCCGCCTGCTGCTCAACGACTTCCTCGGCCACCCCCGCCCCGACACGGACAGCGGGGTCTTCAGCGGCCTGGAGGCCTTCAGGTGAGGTGCTTCGACCTTCTAATACATACATCCGTTGGGGTGGTCCGAACTCCTGGGACGCAGGTCTCCGTGTGTGTTGGAAAGAAACGCACACAAATGTGACCGTTACTCCTGCAGCAAGAAGGCTAAGCTTTTCTATTCTCAATTTCCAGGGACGTGAAGCCACAGGACACGTATTTCGACCGTGATGTGGAGAAGGCTTTCATGAAGGCCAGCGCACAGATGTTTGAAGAGAAAACCAAGGCTTCCCTGCTGATCTCCAACCAGAACGGCAACATGTACACCCCATCCGTGTACGGCTGCCTGGCCTCGGTGCTCGCACAGTGAGTGTCCCCCAGGACTAACAGTCCTCTGTGCATCAGTGCCACAAACCTGTCAATTTTAATATCAGTTGGATGAAACCCCGCTGTTTAATACAACTTAATATAGAGGAAACCCAGAAATCATCCCTGTGAGTATTAGAACATAAGACCATAAGACAGTGTCCAATCGAGAGGAGCCCACTCGCCCCATCGTGCTCGTTTGGTGTCCATTAATGACTAATTGATCCAAGGATCCTATCCAGTCTGTTTTTGAATGTTCCCAAATTGTCTCTTCAGCCACATCGCTGGGGAGTTTGTTCAGATTGTGACGCCTCTCTGTGTGAAGAAGTGTCTCCTGTTTTCTGTCTTGAATGCCTTGAAGCCCAATTTCCATTTGTGTCCCCGGGTGCGTGTGTCCCTGCTGATCTGGAAAAGCTCCTCTGGTTTGATGTGATCTTGCGTCTGTGAAGTGTTGTTGTCTTTTTCCACTGTGGAGTTCTCGGACACAAGACTGAAACCGAGAGCGATAATTGTTTATCACTGAATATCCTGATTTAAAGGCTGCGTTTCCTAACCGCGCAACTAGCAAACCTTTTAATAGAACGCAAACTACTTCATTTAAAATGGAGACCAAGACAGGAAATGGTCCCGTGGGTGGCCACAGTTCTCAGAAATCACTTGAGGAAGCTGCGCTGCTGAGAGAGACCAGTCTGAACGTATAGCTGAGGGATTGAATGTGTTTGAGAGGCTGAAGTTAGTCGTGTTACTCAGGACAGTGTGGACGCGTCTCTCAACGATGCTCTGTCTGACTCCACAGGTACTCTCCTCAGCAGCTGGCAGGGCAGAGGATCGGAGTGTTTTCTTACGGCTCTGGCTTTGCCGCGACCTTGTACTCAATACGGGTCACTGAAGACGACACGCCGGGTGAGTTCGCCGACCAGCATTTAACAGCTGCTGCTAATGTAGACGTATAGATGTTTACCACAAGGCATTATTGTGCAAGAGACTCTAACCGGTGTGATTGTGTCTCTTCCAGGATCGCCTCTAGCCAAGCTGACCGCCAGCCTGTGTGACCTGCAGGCCCGTCTGGACTCCAGGAGAAAAGTGGCTCCTGAGGTCTTTGCCGAGAACATGAAGTTGCGACAGGAGACTCATCACTTAGGTATGTCTCATCGCTGCAGGTTCTCACCCTTAGGTGCCCACTTTAACGAAAGAGGGAAGTCCAGGCCCCGGGGGGGGGGAGGATCCGGCTTTGAAACGGCTTTAGTCCGTGGTGCGTCTCCACATTCACTTCCTGTTTCACTTCTGGCTGCACAGCAGGTTTCAGCAACTGTAAACCCGTTCCTTGTGTGGAGACGGCCTTGCTTTTTCTCGAGGACAGGCAGCGCATGGAGTTGGAAGATACTTGGCCTGGATGGAGTCTTGTGTTGATGGTCACGCTCCGCCCAGACCTGAAGCTCCTGCTGTTGCTTTGTTTGGATGAACTTCAGAGATTCCGTAAGACTAATTTTCCTCTCTCTCTCTCTCGTCCAGCCAACTACAAGCCCCAGTCCTCCGTGGACGAACTCTTCCCAGGAACGTGGTACTTGACCAGCGTGGATGAGAAACACCGCCGGCAGTATGCGAGACGGCCCTTGAACGAGGACGGACCCCTGGAAGCGGGATTGGTCCACTCCACCACAGCGGCAGAGGTGCGGACAGCCGAGGAAATTTGATCCTCTGAGTCTGTTCAACAGCCTCCCTTGTGGATCTTATCGCCTACCTTTCTTAATAAACTTTGATGCTCTTCCTATGTTTTTCTTTCTGCCTTTCCTCCCTCCTTCACGTGCTCATGCAGTGTCTCTCTCTTTCCCAGCACATACCCAGCCCTGCCAAGAAAGTGCCACGGATTCCCGCTGCCAGTTCAGGACCTGACATGGTCCCCATCGCCAACGGGGAGCACTGACACGGCCTCTGTGAGGTCCCGGGACGCAGCGGTCATGGCCGCTGCAAAACCATGTATTCTGTGTATTGTAGGTAGATCTGTGTATGTACATCTGGCTCTTTCACCACCACGGCGTACGATTCGGACGGCGCCGCCCTGAGACGTGCCAAAAGTACTGTGGCACCGCCCCCCCCCCCCCCCCCCCAACACTAACAATCAGTAGGTCAGCATCAATAAGGGAATAACACAAACTGGTCAATTTGTGATGCAGGCTGTCCCACTGGAACAGAGACAGCATTTAAGAGTAGGATGTGCATTCTGGGATCTCTTCTTGCTCACTCGTACCCGACGGCAGGTTTTCATTGAACGGAAGTCGGAATCTTGTTGTTGTCTCCCCCCCCAATAAAAATCAGCCTCTGGGAATCTTGTAATTTGCCACCGGTCGAGTCGGGGGTCGGTGTGCCGACACTTCGACTCTGAAATGCAGCTCTGCCGATCCGGCACCGGGCATCGAGGGGTGTCGAGGGAGCGGCTCTCCGGCCTCTTATTCATTACGCTCCTCCTGCCGAGCCGCGGGGGGTCGACGCGCTGCCGCCGGGCTGGGGCCGAGTGTCGGACGCCGGCCTGACGGAGACCGCAGAGGGCGGTGCGAGATCTCCGCGGCTGTGTTAGAGATTAGAGTAGTCGCGTTGCATCGCGGCGGGAGCGTTTTTAAACTCGTGTCTGTGGTAGCCTCAATTCAATCGAACTCTCCATCCGCCGGTGCCACGCAGATTCCCAACCCCACTCGGCTCTAAAGAGCGAATCCACCGGATATTCACTGCTGTTCGTCTTGCATTTTGTTAAGTGATGTTACAGGGTGCGAGGACGTCTTTCTAGATTTGGGAGCTTTACTTCCAATGACTTGCCACTTAAAGCTATTTCAAAGGACTGTCAGTTAATAAACTGGTTTTCATTCAATTCGTCCTGTTTTGAAACGTATAGGATGTTATTGTTGTTTTAGTTCATGCATTTCATATTGTGTTATTGATAGAAATGCTCGTGACAAACTTATCACTAAATCTACATTCTTCACCTCCTTGGTTCAGTTAGCACGTGTGCGACGACTGCGGTGTCGGTCTGCGTCAGCCCCGCTGTCCAGGGTGGAGGGAAGCTGAGAGACTGACACTGGTTACTAGCACGAAATCACGCTTTATTACAAAATGTTTTGTATAAGCCTTACTGTAAGCATGTAAGAAATGTAAAAAAATTATCTTAATGTACAGATTTGTTCCTTTTTAAACTTACAACCAAGAGCATTTATTTCTAGTTACCCTGAAAAGGCTAATGTTTACAGATTGTGGGAATCAGATTAATTCTATCATTTTTGTTGGTGTGTAATGTACAGTACTAACTGTAATTAACTGTTATTTATAAATGTAGAATGAACTCGTGTCTGATGAGGTGCTTCCTGTATTTGTTAGCGGAAAAAAACGGACGTAGACATGAAGTTCTGGTGATACAATTATCGAGTGTACGATATCAGGAACTTGAATGTAAGCGAGAATAAAATATCATGTTAATTTCAGTGTGTCTCTGCCTGGTTTACTGTTTGTGGTTTGGGGACAAAAGAGAGTGAAACTCCAGCAAACCCAGCTGGGGAGATCACAGCGCAGGACAAACAGACAGCGACTGTGTGGGCGTTTTCATCCACAGCACAAACTGCCCTGCTTTCTGCACTGAACACATCCTGTGCTGGATATCAGTTTCTGGGTCCGTTTCACCTGATGAGTAATAATACTGAGAAGAAAAACAACAACCTACAGTCACGTATCACTTTTGCACAACCCCCCTAAACTAAAGCTGTAGCTTCATCTGCTTAGACTAATCTGCACACCGTCAGTGATCCTTAACTACACCACAACCACCATAATACACTTTCAATTCATTCCTTATTTATGCAAAACATCCTGTCACATACTGCTCTAGAGGCAGTTCAGAGGAGAGCAACCAGACTTATTCCAGGTCTGAAGGGAATGTCCTACTGAGAGACTGAGGACCTGAACCTTTTCACCCTGGAACAGAGGAGACTACGTGGGGACTTGATCCAAGTCTTCAAAATCATGAAAGGCATCGACCACATCAAACCAGAGGAGCTTTTCCAGATCAGCAGGGACACACGCACCCGGGACACAAATGGAAATTGGGCTTCAAGGCATTCAAGACAGAAAACAGGAGACACTTCTTCACACAGAGAGGCGTCACAATCTGAACAAACTCCCCAGCGATGTGGCTGAAGAGACAATTTGGGAACATTCACAAACAGACTGGATAGGATCCTTGATCACTCAGTTATTAATGGACACCAAACGAGCACGATGGGGCGAGTGGGCTCCTCTCGATTGGACACTTTATGTTCTTATGTGGCAAGCAAGGAAAATAAAATCTTGTTTTGGCCACTAGGTGGAAGTGTGCAGCTGTGTATAGTAGGTTCAAATGTGGGTACAAAGTCTATTCAGTGTTTCACTTTGAAATGAATACACAATCAAAACTAACAGAAGGTCAACAACAGGGAATAGAATCGATGTGCTTGAGGTTGTAGGAAACGGTGGCACATTCACAGCCAGGTAGACAATTGGGTGCAGCCAACACAACACACATCACTGTTGGCTGTAATAGGTGACCCTAAGCCGACCTCGTCCCCTGACCTTTGGAAAGCTGGTGATATTTTCCCATGTGGTTCTCCGTATCCTCAGACTGTGGTCGTGGATGGGTGTGCCGCCTTCCAGATCAGGAATTTGCTGGACAGTGGACGACATTGGCAAGCAAATGACCCAAAATAGGTCCTTCCCGGTGTCATGGGCTTCAGTGCAGCTGAGGTCACTGGCTGGGATCGTGCGGCGGAGCTGTTGACCCGGGAGAATCCTGCCCAGTGAGAGAGACCAGTTTAGGCCACTCATGAATCACGAAGCAGAGCAGACTCTTGGGGCGTGTGTGTGTGTGTGTTTGGCAGCATATAAACCCTTAACCCTAGACCAGGGTTATTGAGTTCAGCGACAGACACTATAGATCAATAATCATAATGGTAATAATAATAACTTTCCCAAAGCACCATGCACACGATCAGAGTTAGGAATGGACTGTTGTTCCGAAGACCAACCTGTTAAATGTGTCTACAGCGTACACAGTGACAGCCAGCCGTGTTACATGGTCTCACACCCTCAATAATTGCATTTCACAAACGTGTGTTGCACACAACACCGCACAGTCAGTGTGTAGACTGGTAACTAACTTTATACTTCTACATGGGACGCACTGTCATTTATTTATAGGCCAGCAGCATCAGCTAACTCAATGAGATGCACTGCACATTTGCAGGCCTGTGGACAGAGAGCCTGGTTTCCTGTGCCGGGGAGCCGCATCATGGCCCCGGTCGCACATGCGGGGTGGAGCCACGGCGCCGCTGAGCTCAGCAGGGAGGAGGCGAGACGCTCAATCTGACATTTCCCAGCATTGGGGCATCGCGGTGCGCTGGCGAGGGACGGGATATTGGCTCTTGAATCAGAGACGAAAAGGTGAAAAGGCGAGCAGAGGGAGGAGACCAGCCGAGGTAAGAGCGCAACGCACCGGGCTGAGGGCCGGGGCCGAAGTTTGGGTCCCATGTCAGAGTGGCTCGGCTCGGCTCGGCTCGGCTCGGCCCGGCTCGGCTCGGCTCGGCCCGGCTCGGCTCGGCTGCCGGACCCGAGCCGGGCTTGTGGAGCTGGATGTGCTGTCGGATGAGTTTTACTGGGTTTTAGAGGAGAGCTGCTGTGAAAACTGGGCAGAAACAACTCCCGGTAGTTTGGAGTTTGTCGGGGCGGAGGGGAGGACGGGGGCGGACAGGAAAAGTGTCGGGAACTTGCTGAGCCTGTGGGGGGAAAAAAGCGTTTCTTGAGGCGTTTGCTTTTGAATAGAGATTTGAACAAAAACCAAGTGTTTTTGTGTCGCCTGGAGGTAAAACGGGAACAAGAGCCGAGCAGCGCTGGAAACCACAAGTTAGAGAGAGAGGAGGAGCCGCCTGCAGTTTCCTGTGCACTCGCTGGCTTTTTACATTTCCTTTGTTAAATGTGTTTATTTCTCCGTGCATGAAGTGCGTGTATCTGCAGCTCATGTTAGTCCGCAGCAAGACAGCGGCCGGTGACAGCGCAGTGTCGCTCAAAGGCCAGGCAGGGACGGTGCGACTGTGTTGAGCCACGGGATACATTAGTAACACGATTTATTATCGGGGTTACACGTATCAGTTTTATTTCCGCAAAACTACAGCAAACACCCTGTTTGTTACTTTAAATCCATTGAAACTTCAGATGCATGTGCTTTCTGGTGCTATCTGTGCGGTGCAGATGAAAAACTGATGAAGTTTGTCCGCAGTCTGAGCTGGACGAAGTGCAGGTACAGGAACCACCTTCACAACAGCCCCGCTAGTGGCTTTTAGAGAATATAGTTTGAACACATTTCTTATACACACACACACACACACACACGATATACACATGTATAGGTAAAGAACACCAGCTCATAAATTCATACATTTTTGTAATCAATTCATTGAAGTTCTGTAAATCAATCTCAACAGCAGTGTGTTTGTCTTCATTTCACTGCTGAATTACCCCCCACACCCCTTGTTGGAGATCACATGAACTCTTGACATCCTGTCAGCCCTTATGCATCTGTGCTAGGCGTAGTTTCGGTCTCCCCTCATAGCCCATGGCCTTTCACCCATCCTGAGATCGGGCGTGTGGGGAGGCCAGGACGTCCCATTCAGAGCTGGCTGTCCCTTCTTTCTGCTGTTGGTAACGTGTGATTCCTGTAGCTGTGAATCGAGGCCCCGGCCCAAGAAGTCCCCTGCTACCTAAAGTGACCCTCCTGAGGTTATGGACTTAGAACAATGAAATCAAGCTTTCACAGATGTACTTTCTGTTTATGAGTGTGTTGATTTTAAATTCTTTTTTTTGTGGACTGGCCAAAACAACCCCAAACCTTGGCCTCCCCTCCTACTGTATGACAGCTATAAGAACTGTAGCCTGAAGCGATGAACATTGTGAAACTCTTGCAGCCTGACGCGGGCGGGGGTGCGCCCAGCCCGGCTCCGAGAGAGAGAGAGCCTCACACAGAAAGATCTCGCTGCAGGGGAATCGCAGCTGTTTGCATGTTGAAGTTGGCAGAATAGTTCAAACGATAGGGTAGGCCAAGATTAACGGAGAAGAAAGCATCAACTTTTATTGCCCTTTTTTGAGAAGCAAGTCTCAACACCTGATCCATTCTTTAAAACGCAGCGTTGGAGCTTCACTTACAGTAGACCTGTTCTGCACTTTGAGACACTGAAATCCCTGTACAGGTAGTGCTGACTGTGATCTAGGTCTTTCAGTCAATTCCAAAATCGTTTTATCATATGTGAAATATTTACTTTGTACATGTTTCAATTATTATTATTAGATGCCTTTATACAGGTCAAGAGATGTGTTCACTTAAAGAAATAGGTCTGATGTAAGTGGTTGAATTACTATTGCTCAAAATACAGCGCTCCCCCTCCACTGACAGGGAATTCCTGGCATTCCTGGGTGGCAAAGGGCTCAGGAATGTGCGTGCTTACACACGTTCCTGCTACACATCATGGCTCCGCTGCTGCAGACACTTCCCTGGCTGTGAAAGCACGGCCGCCGATAATGCCACACCGGTCCCGGCTGAAAACGGACGCGCCGGCATCTCGCTCGTACTGCGTGGCGACCCTTTGACGCTGCAAACAAGTGGTCCACGCAGTCCCTGTCTCTGTCTGAGCCGAGGATGCCGGGCCTTTGTAGAGTGTAGTTTTTCCCACTCCTGGAGAACTGAAGCGGCTGCATCAGAGCGGTTGTGATTGGGCTGTGGAATTACAGCCTACACAGCTCCTGAAGCTCCATTAATAACCCTGAAACCACAAGCATTGTGTTATAACATGAATGTGACTAGGCACCCTCCCCCCCTTCCAATACTTTATCTCACACAAGCCATTCTGCCAGTGGGTTTTGCCAGCTTGTTCAGGAGTTTGATGTTCTGACTCGCTGATGGTTTGCTTTCCCCTCAGTGGCTCGGTGAGGCGAATCAACCCCAGGCCGAGTTCCCTCCCCAGACTGCTTACATGCACGGTGTTAATGGGCATAAATAAACAGGTTGGGCGTTGTAAGATTAGACTGAGACTTTACTCCTTCACTTCACTATCTGTCCCCTCTGACTGATTCTAAAAGTGTCACCGGGTCTCTAGTGTCTGTCACAGCCTTATTAGAAACGGTCTCTCGGGCTAACCGTTGATTAAATCGATGTTTGCCTCCTGTGCGGTGGATGAGGGCAGCACGAGAAGCCAAAAATAAGGCCAGTGGAGAGTCGCGCCTCTTGTTTTCGAATGTCGCTTGATGATTACGCCCAGGGTAAAGAGACGGGCGATTAATCCTGGCGTCGGTCCGCAGGGACGTGACACTGGCGCACTGTGTGTGTTTGTGTTATCGGGAGTGTGTGAGACTTCACAGCCGTGCTGGCACACCTTCTACAGCACATACAGTAGCGATTAGGAAACTGGGGCCTGGTCGTACTTTACTACAAAACTAAATAAACCAAAGACATTCACTCATCTTCTGGTTTTAGAAGACATTTCCCTCACAACAGTTTGAGGAGAACACTGCACTGTTTATCTGGAGTCTTTATGTTTGACGTTATTATAAGGGAGTAAGTATTTAATTGGCATTCATTCATTTTAGTTAGTTTTACCTTCTGTGAAATTCAGTGGAGTGGAGTCTGGCGCAACTTCAACGCATTGTTTTGCTTTTGCTAGCGGCCGTACTGTTAGATGGCAAAGCCGAACCGTTCTGCTAGCTACTCGTTTTGTTACGTGATCAGCTTGACCATGGCGGCCCCTGATTGTGCCGAGGAAATAAAGAAACCTTGATTAATGGGATTTTCTTGGAAATGTTTTCTGGTCCGTTCTATATTTATCCAAGTCATTTTATTTTCCCCTTTTTATCGCAGGCCGGTGTGAGCTCTGACAGAGTAATTCCACACATCACACGGCTCTCTTGCTTGGGGGGATAATATTAATGTCCGTGACTAATGGTCCCAACTGATAAATATTCCACTTCCTTTTAATGATGAGGCATTCAAGAGTGGCTGCTACTTTGCTCAAGGAAATGTATGTGTAAGATAAGTCTTCAGGGGTAGGAGTTAGGGGGGTGGTGGTGTTTAAATGATAGTACATGTGGAGGAGACAACTTCCAGTTTCATCCGATGTCTCCTCTGCATCTTTCCCAGTTTAGTAACAAGACCGTTACTTTGTACTTTGTTACTTTGGGTTCATACTTATCTTTGAAATCTCTACCAGCACTTTTATGCTGCCAGCGAAAGAGGATCGGTCTGCTTAAGCCGTGTGCATTGGTGGGTCTGAGCAGTCCTTCAGCTTTGAAATGACAGAGCTGTGAGCGCAGTGGAGACGTACGCTCTTGACTTAACTATTATTAATAACGAAGTGATCAAGGATCCTATCCAGTCTGTTTTTGAATGTTCCCAAATTGTCTCTTCAGCCACATCGCTGGGGAGTTTGTTCAGATTGTGACGCCTCTCTGTGTGAAGAAGTGTCTCCTGTTTTCTGTCTTGAATGCCTTGAAGCCCAATTTCCATTTGTGTCCCGGGTGCGTGTGTCCCTGCTGATCTGGAAAAGCTCCTCTGGGTTGATGTGGTCGATGCCTTTCATGATTTTGAAGACTTGGATCAAGTCCCCACGTAGTCTCCTCTGTTCCAGGGTGAGAAGGTTCAGTTCTTCAGTCTCTCAGTAGGACATTCCCTTCAGACCTGGAATAAGTCTGGTTGCTCTCCTCTGAACTCCCTCTAGAGCAGCGATATCTTTCTTGAAGTGTGGAGCCCAGTACTGTTGTATGAATGCGTCTGAGACTGAATGAGAGTCTGGCTTTCCTTTTCCATTTTGCATGTTTTTAAATGTATTACATGAAGGTCATGCTGCTCCAAAGTAACAGCCCACTGTGAGCGATGAGAAAACAGCATTTAAGCTGCATACACAAGGGATAAATATTTACTGTTTGTGTATTGTTTGTAAGAATGCAACAGGATTTAATTAGAAACTAAAGTTGCCAAGGTGTTTGTCTTTCCCCCCCCGATGTATGGACTGCGAACGTGACGCGTTCATCTTGGAATGTAAACCACTTACTTCCGACTTCTCTGGGAAGTTGTGCGTTAATTGAAGCGGACTGGGGTTGTGGTGCAGAATGTAATTTGGACCGTGAAAGATGAAGCTGGGAGAGGACAGGAGGAGTGGAGCCGGTGCTGCCGAGGAGCTGCCGAGGAGCCTGGAGCTCTGATCCTGTTAATTGAATCGTTTCTCCTTTCTGCGTGCGACACAGGAAATTAAACTGATTCAAATAATAGACTGCACTGCAAAGTCACAAGTTTAAATTGTCATTCGGCATCGGTGCTGCAGCCCAAGGCATAGAAAACGTGCTTATCTTCCACTTCGGATTCTTAATGGCAAGAGTATATATATAACTAAAAAAATAGGCCATTCTGTTAGGGTTTGTTCAGTTCACGTCTGTGTGTAGAAGTGGTGGACACTGTATTACTGTAAAGACTCTCTCCTCTGTGGAGTAAGTGATGTTAACTGGCTTTGGAAAAAGTAAGTGTAGGACTGCATTGGGTAGTGCTGTCGTTGCAGTGTGTATGGCAATAAAACCTGTCCTTGTAACTCTTTCTGAAAGTGTATAAGTCTATTAAAGGTATTTACTAGAGGAAGTCAAAGAGAACATGTGTGCAGCCCTTTTTCGTGGTAACAAGGTGGCCATTGATGTGCACTGTGGAGCATTGTAGTGGCCCTGGGGGAATAAGGGTCCCTTTGTGTCCCTCGCCTGGAGAAGACTGGGAACCCCTAATCCACGCACTTGGGCCCTGCCTGTCCTTACACACACACACACACACACACTCTTGTTCCCCTTTTTTATGGTTGGCTACTGTTTCACAATGTGTTGGGTGCAGAGTTTGCCCTTTTTTAGAGAAGCATCAAGGAGGCACAAGCAGTTTGATACTGTTTAACTCCGGGCACGTGCTTAAAAGCTCTGATTATCAAACAGAAACGCTATTTAGGAACCCGTGTGTGTATGTCACCTGTTTTTAATTCTGCTTTTATATTTTGATTTTGAAACAATGGTCTAAACCGTCTAGCGCAGAGGAATACTCTGTGAATCGACTCCACACATTTATGGAAGAAGACTAATGTGATGAAACAATTCAGATTAATCAATGAAGTGATTGTATATCCCGGTGTGATATTGCATCACCCTGCTGGCTCTCCACAGGTGAGCTCTTCTGCTCGATATTCAGGTAAGATGCAGAGGACTCTGTGGCTAAAGACTAGTCTAAGCAGGAGATTGTCTAAAGGGCATGTTTGATAGACCTGTTAAAATTGGTTATGATTTTCAGTGAGTCAAACACAAAGTTAGTGCAAATCTTCAGTGCCGTGGGAGTTTCATATCACATTTGTCGCAAAGTTTCATTAGAATTTAAATCCTGTGTCTGAAAAATATGTTTTTAAATAAACCTCCTATGTAGTTTAAGTGAATTATACATTTATAACTGCTGTAATGTGGTGCTGTTTAAAGGTATATGATGTGATTTGTTTTCTGTCTGTTTTGGTGTTGACTCTTAGTTCGTCCTCAGTTTCTCGACTCCGCAGCTGTTCCCTGGCAGTAAAGTGTTATATTTAGTCCTGGAATCCCTTGATACTGTGGGGTCCGCTACTGAGAGGGGCTTTGATGAACGCAATGCTGAAGTGTACACTTGAGGCAATGACCGCTCCGAGGCATTGCGTTATGAGGTTTATGTTGCTACTCCTGCTCAGACACGTGTTGAAGAAGTTCATTGATCTCCTGTAAACAAATGTTCCAGATGGAAATAAGAAACATACATGCGAGATGCTGGTCTTGCACTCTGATCTGTTGTGAAAGTAACCAAGACACAAAACATGCTTCATATTCAAGCCTGCAGTCCATAGTTATCAGAATGTATCCGAATGTTCTAGCACAACGTGCGTGTCAGAATACTTTTACAGCATTTAGCTAAAGGTAATAAAACTTAAACAAGAAACACTTACAATCTAGAGACAAGGGCATATGTTTTCTGAAGACGCAGTTTGTTTAGTCAAGGCTCATTGAATGTGTTACATTTTGTGCGATGGTCTGAGTAAATCGCATCTGCTGATTCCTCTCTCGTTGGCAAAGAGGAATGAAAGGTTTGAAATGTTACAATTTTGGTTTGTGTCACCAATGAAAAGAGATGGTGTCACATCCATACGCCCTGCTCTTGGTGTGGCACAAAACGGGACCTCTGTGAGCTCCTGACACACTCGATCTGAGCTCCCTTTGTGGAAACGCGGCTGGACCGAGGTGCCAAATTAACAGCCCGGCCTTTGACCGGAAAGCGTTCTTGGTAGTTACGAGCCAAGGAAGGAAGAGTCCCAAAATAACCCTTTTCTGTTCAAATGCACTCACAGGGCGGAGTGTGAAACCTCAAGTCTATATTCAGCTATAGATGCCTCACTTGTCCAATTTTGAATAATTCATGATAAAACGAACAAAGTTTATAAAGTTTGTTTTCTGTGTCTGTTGTTTATTTAATTATTTTCCGTGAACAGTCTCTGCAATTGTCATTCAAATCTTCCCCTAGGAGGGTGTCTGTCATTTTTATAACCGTTGAGTCCACAGCAGTTGATGTATCTTATATAATCAATTTATTTGAAAAGTATTTCTCTTTGACATCCGATAGAGATGTCACATATCTGATGTGCACGTGTGTCTGTGGTTCCGACGGTTTAGAGTTTCCTTCAGTGACGGGATGTTTTTGTACATTGGTCAGATAAGCTCAATCTTAGCACCTTCGTTGCCATTCGAAATGCCTTTTTCTCTTCCAGAAGCGGGCCCGCCCCTAGTATGGTCAAACAAATGGAAAACTAGTACACAGCAAGGCCTTGGCATATATTTACGTCTGAGGTTTGTCCTGCTGCAGTTTCATTCCTGTTTAGGAGATCTGCAAGGGGGTTTGATTTCCAGTTGCAGGATGTTCGTTGCCTGCCAGTGTTTGTCTGGAGTCCATATTTGGGCAAAGTAACGCGCGTTTGTTATTCCTCCAGTAAAATAAATCGTTTAGTTTGGAGCACTGGTGCCGTTCTTGCAGTTTGCTGATGGGCTTACAGTGTGTAAAAGCGATCACGTTTCAATCGGCCAAGTGTGCTGTGGATGTAAAAGGCCCTTCTGGAGCACAAGAATGCAATTAAAACCATCATGTCCTCTTTCATAAATGGCTCAATGTTTTATTCTCGCTCTCACGGCAGCAGTACAGTAGGACTTGGAGAGTGTGGCACTGGACTGCTTTAAAAGGTTTAAGTAGAAGAGTTATGCACAAGTCCTATAATAATACTAGGCAACTATCTCTCTGTACAAAAGATTAGCAGAGTGCAAGACAGACGATTGCTTGCGGTAAATTCGTATTTTTTTTTCCGACTCCCCCTCATTAGGCAGAAGAAACGTGTGGCGTTAAAGTACGCATTTATTTGAAACCTGTCTACAGCCTCCAACCTGTTCTCGGCGGCCCTGCACCCCCTCTGACCGTACAGCTCGAGCTGCTCACTGCAGCCCTGGACCTCATAAATAACACGGTGTCACTGAAAACTCCACCAGGGCTGCCAGCAAGTCCCACAGATGACCTCATTGCTGCTGCTGTTTATGTACAGTGAATGCCATTGTTAATGCACTGAAACGGCCAACTTGGATCTGATTTGTATGTATTTCAATAAGGGTCTTGTGCTGCTCTGCGACGGCGGAGGTCGGTGGGAGGCGGCACAGTTTAAAATCTGGAGAGCTCTTCCCGACGTCAGGAGCTGCGGACTTGTTTGGTCCTCGTGCAGCCGTGCTCTGGAAATATGCGAGTTACACCTCTGTTGCTCTTTCTTTCCTTGGAAGTGTGTAACCACAGAGTACTGTTTGCTGAGGTGTAATATCATAGTAATACCCCATGCTCCCAGCTACGTCACTCCTGCTTTAGATGGTCATGCTCACAGGCTAGCTTTAAGGTTGGCTTCAGGTTTCCTCCCTGTTCCTCTTAAAAGACAGAATAATAATTGATAATTGAGATAAAATTGTGAGATCCATGGTCAGGATAATGTGTGTTAACGGCTGTGTAATTGATCATAGGCTTTTAAAATGCATATGGCGGATATTTTGGATAAACAGGCTAGAATTATATTCACAGTTTACCACATTGCCATACTCACAGAATCAGGTTTGACCCCAAAAATGTATTCCACTCTTCCAATTTGCGGAAACCATGTGTTGCATGTGTAGGTGGGGGGTGTTTCCCCTCTCCCGCTGCGACAGCACCACCTCAGCGCACACGGCTGATTCCCAGCTCAGCGCAACAGGGTGCTAACGTGCTTAATCTTCTCCTGTGGCCCCTGTGCCATCCAATCCCCGCTCTGCGAACAGGCAAAGCTATGAAGTAAGCTTACTGAGGCGGCACGGATCCGGACCTCTGTTGCACACGGGGGGGTCGGTCCGTTCCCATTGATTTGCAGCTGCCCAGGGGCAAGGTGGTTTCTCCTCCTGTGTGTATGGCTCACAGCGGGGGGTCTGGATTCAGGTGAAGTATTCTTCTCTCTCGTGCTCTCTCTCCCTTATGAAAGATATGGGACAGCCAAGGACACAGTTAATGCTCTTATCTCCCACACAGTTAACCCCAGTCTGCTAAAGGAGCAGCTTCAGTACCCAGCCATGTTCAAAGTGCTCTCTGCTTGTCCTGCCTCTTGGCCCTGTTCGTTATCATCTTGTTTTTGAATTTTGAATGGGATACAACCCTTTTCGCTTCAGTGTTTCGAGTATCGACGTACCCTGGCCGAGCGCAGCAGCTGTGCGGTGTGTTATTGCTAATTGCGGCATGAACGGCCAAACAGCATGTTGCCATATGGATATAAATCTTCCCATGCCGGCTTTGAGATGCTCCCTGTGAATTGAAGGCGTCTGTCTGTTCGATAGTGCGCCACAGATCTGTCACTCTGCTAAACAGCTGGTGATAGTTATGTACCGTTCATTATAAGATTACTTCTGCCTAATTAGTGCTTAAGTTAATCATTTTGTCCAGACAGTATATGCTGCTGTTTTTTCAGAATTTGCTGCCACTTTGTTTATAGTGTTATATATTTTCCGCTGCTGGACAGACCTGTTAAAATTGGTTATGATTTTCAGTGAGTCAAACACAAAGCTATACAGTCTTTGTTTAGTTACAATATAAAAGATGGATGAATTGGGTCAGTGTTTTGGCGCAATGCATTCTTTGCTTTGTAAATGTATTGATTTACAACTCAAAGAGCAAGTGGCTGTAATACAGTGGACAGTAATAGAGTGCTGTAGCTAATTTAAGCACCAACTGTAAAGGCGCCAACGGCCCTGCCTTGCCTGGATTGCGCCCTCGGTTATTGGTGACAGTTGTATTAATCAAAAAGCAGTGCTGGTTGTTGTCAACATGACGGGAGACATCAGTGAGACGTCCTGCCAGTTAGAGGATACATTTCCTGTTTCACAGTTAGTCTGTAATGAGAATCCCGTGCGATGGGCAGCCGGGCGCCGTGCTGTCAGAATGCAGTTGGTTCGGAGGCCGACAGTTTGTCTGTCTGAGTAAACGCTGCCGTCGTAAATTTGCTTAAATCCTGGCTCGGTAGGTCGGCATTGCTGTTGGGTCAAGGTCTGAGCTGTGATGGCGGCTTGGTCTGTTAACATGCCCGTGAACGCCAGGGAGGAGTGAAGGAGCAGCAGGAGCCGGGATGTTTGTTTTTAATGCTTGTAATCATTTCCTATTGCATAACTGTGCAGGAAAAAGAAAGAATTGCACATCAGATTTCCCCCCACATTTTAGTGGCTCTTTCTATGTATAATGAAAAGTCTTTTTTGGATAGCTAGAGTTAATCTGAAACAAGGAGGGAGTAGCGCGGTCTCCTATGTGGGGACATTTCTCCCATTTCCCTCAGAGTATGTGCACTGTACACTAAGCTCACACCTTTCCCAGTTCCTTCGGTCAGATCAGAGCGATTCTGTTTCATGCAGCTGTGTTTCCGAGCACTGAAGCTCTGCACCAACACGTTTTAAGAATTCGTGTGTGTTTCTATAGCGTTTTCATATGAGCCCATGATGTTAGTGTCAAGAAAACATATTTGGTTTCCTCTCTCCAAGGTTTGATTTAAAGCGAAATATGCAACGTAACTCATCGTGCTCTGCCTGTAAACGCGTCCTCATGTTTAAAGCTGCCCTCGGGTTTGATTTCCTCTCTTAAACGCACTTCTCTCCCGGGCGGCCCCTTCTGCTCTGCTGAACTTCTCCTACATTATTGCAAAGAGGTTTCATCGCGGCAGGGAAATCACACACATAGGTGTTAACAAGTGTGCCTCTGATACTCCAGTAGCACATCTGGGCGGTCGTCTGTGGACAATGCTGCCTTCTGGGAGCACTCTTGGCACAGTCGTGTACAATGTTTTTTTTTCTCCCATCTGCCCCAGAAAATAGTCTGACTGTTGGATTATCTTTCTTTTGGGTCCAATAAGCGTCCGTTCTCCCAGGGGCTACTTAACGCTCACGGCACCACAGTAATCGCACGGAGTGGTCCGAACGCACAAAGTGAACAGATGCAGCGAAGGGGCGGTGTAGGCTTGGTCAGAGAGTGAAAGAGGAACAGAAAGGGTGGCTTGGCCTTCTTTCACTCTTGTGACTTCAGAAGCGTTGGCTTGTTTGTGCTCACAGTTTAATTGGATTAACAGCTAAAGGACTCCCTTCCGCTCCCACACGATGGGAATGCCTGACTGTTGGGCTTATGTCGCAAAACAACTCTTAATTATTTTCTGAATCCTACAGGATCTAATTCATCATGTTAGGCAAGCCAAACTCCTGCAGGTGAAGGGGCATTAATCTCGTGCAGAAGTAACTCCACGAAGGTGTGTGTTGTACCTACTGACATGTACATGGAATGACTGTGACACAAGATGGAAGATTTAGACAAACAAATAGAATGAACCAGTGTGGTTTGGAGTTCTTTAAACTGAGTGCATTTTGCAGAACGGTGTTTCTAATTTATAGCTGCTTTAATATAAACCAAACTCTCTCTAACTCGCCAGGGAGGAATTATTCTTGTCAGCCTCTTCTGGGTTTGGGCCAGTAGAACCGATATGATGGCCTTGTTTTAAGGAGGCTGTCAGTGACATGGCTTCAGTTGGGGGCGCCATGCACACTTCCCACGTTTTAGATACATGTTTCAAATGGGGGCGGTTAAAGCAGCGTACCAAACATAAGCCATGTCATAAATTAAACCATGATTGAAAATAAATAAGAAAGATACAAAACAGAATAGGTTTCTGTTTCAGCCTCTCACTCTGACAGGGGAATCAATTATTTCCCTTTTGTTCACCAGATAAGTTTGCTCCTATATATTCCCACTAGAATGTTTCAAGCACGCTCAGTGAAAACATTCCCCAACTCTCCTGGGAATAAATAAAATTAATGTTGCGCTCTCTGAGCCAATGGCTGAGGCCGAGGTCCCTCCCTCTGGCGGTTTTCGATCCTGTGGAGAGTCGTTGTGGAATTCCAGAGGAATGCGGCTGGAATTCGGCCACAGGCCCTCCGTGGGGTTCGGCTCACTGTGTTCCTGCAACAAATACACTTATTTAAGGATGGGGCCACAAAACCCCCTGTGAAGGCGGTGATATCGGTCAAGTCTCTGCCTGGAGATGGAGACTCTCGACTCCCCCCCCATGCTGGATCCTTTAGAAAAGAAAACTGCAAACCTCCATTGCTAGATTTCAAGTATAAACGAAGGAGGAAAAGGCAGGATGTACAAAAATCACATTATCGGTCTATAAAGCACAATAGCTTTGGGAAAACAGGACGGGTGTTTCATCATTTTCTTTGCTGGATGAGTTTTCCACTGTTTACATTATCACTTGTAATGCTGAAAATGATTCTGTTTGTGTGTCTTTCCATGAACATAATACGAGCATATGTTGTTAATGTAAATGCAGAGCAGTGTTCGTGCTGTACTTCCCACATGCTCCATAGGAACTGTGTCACAAGGCCGATAGTATATCTACAGTTATTGTTGTCGGAGCACTACAGTGAGAGGCGACGTCATGATCTGGGAGACGTGGTGTCAGGTTTCCTTTGGGGGGGGGGGGGGGCAGGGTTTTTGAAATCCTTATACGGAGCCTGAAGTTTGCTGCTAAAGTTTTAATACATCAGAAACTGTAACTACAGTAGAGCAGGCAAGTTAAAAGGACAAGGATTTCCTGTACTGTGCTTGTAAAAGTATCATGTTCATATCATCTTGATTTGTGATACCGCAGTTCGGTCTGTGTAATGCGATTTGTGATGTTTGCATTCACTTTTACTTTTACTTTGACTGTTTTTATAATACCTTTTTGCAATGCTCAGAACCCCTTATTGTGCAGTGTTTATGTGAACCAGCTGCCACTCAGAGGCTATTATGTTTGTATTCAATGTTAATCTAAAGGGAGTTCATGTTTTTAGTGCAGCTTGGTTACAATACTACTTAGTTTAAGTGTTTAAGAGCTGAGGAGAAAGCTCATAGGAAGTTGGTTAAAGCAAAAGCTGCAATGTTGTCATTAGCATGCCTTTGACAAGTTTTCACACCTTTTATTCTTGCAGTTACCATGTGCAATCAAATGAAACTCCACATCTCTAGCTTTAGCGTTGCACCGGGTTTCACGTGACCGTAGCCTGTTGCACATTGCGGTGCTGCATCCAAAAAGAGATCCCTAATAACTTCTATCGTTCTTAAGGTGCAACTCGGTTTCCTGGAGAGGTCCATTACTGCAATCCCCCTCTCTAAGAGCATTTGAAGAAAAGCTAAAAACACCCTTTATTTTCTGTACCAGACTGTTACTAACAGAGCCCCTTGTCTGTTCACGGACAGAAATCTTATTCAGAAATCTCTATACAGATGAAAGGCAACGCTTCAGGCTTTGATGTTTGAGCACTGTCCAGTCAGTTCTCCACACTTGTAAGGTTCACACGCTTTCGACAGGATTTCATATCACTCGGGGCTGTGTTAGATAAGACTCTTACTAGGCGGAGACTCCGTCATCCTTGGGTCACTCAAAAGTAGAATGAAGTCTTACAGATCTTATAGAAAATATTTATAGTTGCTCGCAGTGACATGAAACAAGTGTGTCTCTTCCACAGATGCATCATCACATTCAGGTACTCTATATTTAACTGTGAGAAATGTCTTACTTTCATTTATTGACATAAGTGTTAGTAAAGCAAGGCCGTTTGTGGTACGCCACCAAATTGAAATGGTACATGATGGTTTTAAAATGTCTTTGCTATTGTGAACACGGGTCATAGTTAAACTCGAGATGTCCAACACACTTAAAACAAGATTAAAACTGTGGTATTTACTTGCAAGATTATACTCATCAGAAAATAAAGGCGCATCCACCAGACCTCTGCAGAGACCCTCGCAAGAAAAAGCGCAAAGTAGCTGTTGACGTTTGCATCGGTTTGGAGAAACTCCCAGTCTACTGTCAGTGTCCACCAAATGTAACGAAGGCTGAACTCAGTGTCTTGTTATATCTCTGTTAGTAGCAGACGGTTAATTTAAATTGAACTGAGAGTGAAAACCTTAGGTGCCGTGTTCTCCTGTTATTCCAGTGGTTAAGAAACAAACCAGAAGCTTTTTGGCTGGTGGAAAACATTATGTATACAAATTAAGCCTTATAATAAAACTGTGTTCATGTGGTTTAAGGAAACCCAAAAGTGAACCTAAATATAATCCATTGCATCAAAATATTTTGGTTGTTTTTGAACAACATGCTGAGTGTTTGCGGGGGTTTTGCAAAAAAATAAATTGTGTATATATGTAATGGACTGGCTTTTCAAACCTTTTGTGAGAGAGCCCATGCATTCTTCATCTGAGACGGGCTGTGCTGCGAGAGATGTCTCGTCTGTGTTTATCTGGTTTTAGTCTAGCCAGGTATTCAGCTACTGTGATTGCCCCCTCTAACAGTATTTGGCATCGAAAAATCACTGTTTCATTGCCTTTGCCAGTCAAGCAGCCTTATAATTCAACGTATTTAGTAATTGTTGTTTGGAAAAGATTAACAACTGATGCCATGAAATTAATCTGAATGTTTCTTACATTGCAATATGTCATTTTCCACACATTTCTGATGTTTTGCATGTGTTTAGCAGTACTTCCCCTCCTTCAACAGACACACATCTTCATTTTAAACACTTAGAGTAGGGACACTGTTTCTGCATATCATTTGTATTTGTTTTAATAGATTGTCAGTCAGTACATTTGTGAATAGAGGAGACAGATAACTCCCCCCCCCCCCCGGGGCTGGGAGTATTGGATGCCTGTGTAAGAGTATTGTTCCTGACCGGGATGCTGATGGGTCTGTTTTCTGTCGTTCACAGATAACTTACACAATTGCACATTAAAATTACTTATCTCAAAGCCGCCGAACTCGGCTCTTTGTAGCGGCGGTTGTGATAGGGATGCGTCTCGGCTCGTTGGACACGCAGGAGGCTGGTGGCGATATAGCGCTCGTGGGGGAGTGATGCCTTCCCACTGACCGCTGTCCTTCAGGAGCGCCGGCCTGGGAAGTGATTCAGCAAATTCTGTGTGAATGAGGGGCCTTCAGCGTCCTCCTCTGCCCTTTAGAGAGCCTCCTGTAGCTCTCGATCCGTGGGCTGCTAGTGCCGATAAAGGCACGATCGGGCACTGAGGGAAAACCCGCAGCTCGGAGAAACCGCCTGCAGACCATGTACAGATTAGGATGCACGCATAAGATGTGTGTTTAGGAGACAACAAACGAGTCGTCCACCGACGACTCACTCTCGCTGCTGAACTCCAGACTCATGCAAAGAAGTGTCCCCTTTAGTGGTCTTGCACTATTTTTGTAGAGATGTATAGAGTCCAGTGACATGTCCATATTTTCTGTTCAGCTCTTTAAGTACCATTTTACAGCACTAAGAAATAAAATGTATTCTAACTGAGTATGGGAGGTTTGTTTTTATCCTCGGTACAAGGATTTGGCCGAGAAGACCGATTTCACTGTGTGGCAGCTGCATCCCTATGAGACTGGAGAACTGTCTGATAAGTTTGCCATTGCTACATTATTATTTAGTTTGAATAATTTTTTGAGGAGAGTTTTCCAAAGCTTTGGTCAATGACTACATTTCCCGAGGACGTGCCATCCGCAGCCCTGCATCCTCCCCTGTTTGTGCCAGTGGATGCCTGCCGCGGTGTCGAGTGACCGAGATGCCTCGATCGCAGGAGGAATGGGACGTGTTCGGCTTGGGCCTTTGTGGAAGTTCTGGAGGGTGAACTTGTGACCTCGTTTTCAACCAACCGCCTCACAATCGGCTGTTTTTTTTTTTTTTTTTTTTTTCACATTTTCAAAAGCCACTTTTATGTGGTAAAGCCCTTGTTCTGCCGTCTTTTGCTGGATTTGGTGCGATGTCCTTCAGAAGCAACAGCTTTTTCAAGTCTGGGTTCAAAGGACCGAGACCTTATCAAATCAAATCAAATCAATGAGACCGCTTCCAAACTGTGATTTGATTTGATGGGATTTTTAAAGCAACATCCTTGTATTTTCAAAGAACACTCTACACGGCTGGATATTGAGTTTGTGTTGTCTAGCAAAATCTATTTCCACGATACAGTTGAAGTGTTTGTTTCTTTAGTTATTTTTAGGGTACTTACTTTTACTTGGGTAACTTCTGAACCAAAGCTATGGTACCTTTACACTCGCAAACTGCCCAAAGATGTGCATTACTAGCCCCTAAATAACTACAACAAGAAAAGAAAGTTGTTTGATCAGTAGAATAAAATGTGTATAGACTTTGCTCATTGGCAGTGTTTGTTTCTGCTGTCCCTACTGGTCTTCACAGCTGTAATTAAACATGCTAATCCATATCCGTCTCTCCGTTAAATCACAGGCATCAGAGGAAACATACATTTATTAATAATTCCTTTTAATTAGAGGACTCTCTTCAAACTGTAATTATGCTATTTTTAAACCTGACAATTACCTGTATTATTTTCTGAATTGAAAATGGGGGTAATTAAATGCCTATCATTGTGAATTTAACAAACAGAAATTAGACTGTTCTTCCCGACCCTGACCTTGTTTACAGAGCTTTGCCTGAGCCACGGAAGTACAAAAGACTTTATTATAATAGTAATGCTATCTAGCCTCTGATAAGAGGTCTTGACTTTGCCAGTGTCAACCCATAATTGAGCTGAAAGTCTGTGTAAATTGCCCTATTGTATTTCAACGCAGACGTGAATGTACCTGATAGCCAGTCTGCGGCATCACGCCATTGACAGATACTGTTAGCTCTTCGGGGTCCTAGTGTGAAAACTGCTTTTCTTTGTGGGTTTGACAAAGCAAACGCGTCTGCCAGCTGGGTGCTTCCCTTATTTTGAGCTATTAGAGGTAACAATCAGTTCCACATTTTCAGAAGAATTAGAAGAGTCCCATATGTGAGAGAGTACTTCACTGTGATGCTTTCAGGATAGAAAAGGGTAAATATTCCACTAGCATTCATGTGCATCCTGTGTAATAAAAAAATGGCATTTGGTAAAACGCAGTTCTGTAACAGTGTAAGCACAGATAAACCGTAATCATTTCCCATTCGTTTTGTGATCTGAATCCCTAAAAATCGCACGCAGATATTCGCAGACCGCTAAAGAGAGGTTGAAAGGATAAGCAGATGCTTCTTCATCAGTTAAAAAAAGGTGCGGTGTTGAAATGTGTGTGTGTGTGTGTGTGAACTGCAGCATGTATTGCTACAAAGAGCTTTGTCTATATTCATTTTTTTACTTCCCCTCAGAATAAAAGCTACAAAATATCCCTGTCCTCTCACACAAGCTTATAACCGACTGCTTTTATGGGTTTCCCCATCGCAGTAACTGAATTGACAAACAAAATTATTTCATTCTTGGCTGACACATTCAGATTAACAAGCCCCCTCAGTCATGTTTTCACCAATTAAGAATGAAAACTCAAATGACGTAATCCTGTGAGCTTCGAGACAATCTGTGTGAGCTCTTATGGACGAACTCCTTGCTTTTCCCAGTGGAGGCACGGCGTAGATCCGTACAGTCCCAATACACGGACACTTCCTGGAGAAAGGAAGGGGGACATTACATCATGGTATTGTGCTGCAGGATTCTAGCATACCATAAGGGATTTGAAGGAAATAAAATTGATTATTAATTCTCCTAAATGGAGAGCGAAATTATCAAGAATTAAAATCTCATGAGGTAGAAGTTCACGGAGAACAATGTAACGAGCAATGTTTTTTTTTCAGTTTGTAGCCTACCCTCACTGTTTTTTTGTTTTTTTTACATGAATCCTTTATATTTTGGGCAGTGGTTAATGCTGGTTGACCCAACAAAAAAGGCCTGCTAGTGACCACACCGGCTCTGAAAGTCTCATCTACAGCATGACTAATTCTCATTAGTCCTTTACACTGCATTGTATGGGACTTATTTATGGCATATTGACAGTGCTTATGAGCTGAATTAAGCCTCTGCTGTTAAAAGCCTGTTGAGAACTGGCATGCAAGGTACATCACTTCTCTCACATCATGAAAGCAGAAACACGGGGTGGAAAAACTTGCTTTCATGCCCTCTGAGATTCTGCAGATTGTATTTTCAATTTGGTTTCATCTCAGTGATGCGAGCTTCAGACACGTTGTTCAAACGGATAAATAGTCACTTTGATTTTTGATCCAGTTTAATGTAAACTCTGCAGAACCCTGATCATTGTGCTGTACTCTCGCACAGACGTTTCCTGCTCGGGTTCATTGCTCACTTAGTTTGGCACTAGCCTGTACGAGATACCTGAGATCCTATTTTACCCTATTTTGTGATGAACTGCAGAATGTATAATCACACTTCAGTTGACATTTCAGTTCAAACTAAGCAAAGGGCATCCATGTATGATTCAGAAATGCTTCAGAAAGTTTCAGTGTTTACTTTTGAGGGACTGGCTCTCGGAGAACTCTGATGTGAAGACATATACTATAATTACATGCAAGAATAGAGGCAGCGTCCCTCGCCAGGACTTTGCGGTGAATACTCCAGCAATTTCCTACTTAATGTGCAACGAGAGTTTCAGTCTGGACACGTCTGCTCAGTACTTAGTCATAGCCTCAAGAATGGAAAAATCGGCAAGCAGACTGTGCTCAAGAAGCGTCTTAAAACTCACGGGCAAATGCCTCTTTGGTTGAGTATGAATTATATACGTTTGGTGGAATTTTAAATGCCAAATATATGTTTGTTTGCAAGGCTACACGCTTACCATGGAGAGCATCCATGAAATGTATCGAATGTTTCATGTTGGTGCACCTTGAAGCAGAATTGAAGTGCTCCAACGAATTATGCGTATGCAAGATGTACAGTACAATGAAACACATTTGCAGGAGCCTATCTCGCTAAGAATGAAGGCACATCCTGTCACACAGGACGTTGGTTTGTGTAGAGGCAAAAATCTGGTCTTCTAAGTGTTTTACATCTCGTCCTTGATGTGCATGTGGTCACTGATGCTTTGCAGTGTTTTACAGATTTATGTGGGACATAATCTGATGACTTGCAACATCAAAGACTCCTTACATATTCATAAATAATAAATAAATAAAGAAGTCGAAAGATCAAAATTAGAATCCTTGTGCCTTAGGCTACAATTGTTCCTTCACGATTGAATGTCAAAACATGGTTCAACTTGTTTAGCTTTTTAATATGGTTAACGTACTGGAGGAGTATTAAATCATATCTAGCAGAGTTGCTGCTTCACAACACTGGGATGATATTCTGTCCAGGAACTCCTTTCTTGACCATGTGTTTTTCCGCAGTTTCACTTGATTTTATTCTTAATTTTCCCCAGTTCTTGGCTGCTTCATATCTATTGTTTGCAAGTCAGGTGTAATCTATGCACCACAAGACAGAATAAGATGCATCCAAACATGAGAAGAAATGTAATCAAATGTAGGACATTGGCTGAAAAAATAATAGTGTATGAAGCTCTAGTTTACAACTTCCTTTGTTTTCCTCTGCACTTGATAATGCTGTAAGCATAACAGAAAACTGAGGGGGTTATAAGGCATCTTAAAACATTCAATTTGCTTCTTTCTTAACTACAGTGTTGCGATTTCCCTGAGCACACTCTGAGCTGGGTTTAGCCCGATGTGAGAGTGGCCCTGCAGCTGGGAGAACAAAATATGCCACAAGAATTGAAAGAGCTTTCCGACTTAAGTGCGGTTTCTGTGTGAGCTGCAGGTGTCTGGTTTGTCCAGCGTGGAACTGCAGTCGGGAGTGAAGGCAGCTGTGCAGCTCTTTCTGTGATTTAGTAAGACATGCCACACATTTTCGTGTTTCTTATGCTGTAAAGGTTACAGGAAAGGAACCATCTGTTTTGTTGGCCGTTCCTTTTTGTGGGGCAGGGGTAGGATCCTAAATTTCAAAGTTCCACAGTAGAAGTCTGTTAGTAATACTGCATTCCTGTGTAGTGTTGTCGTTTTGGAGCTCTGTGTATTTTCTCTGTTGATGTGTAGGTTCCCTATCCCTGCAGTGTGTCTGACGCTGTACCGTGGACTGTGGTAAGAAGAAGAAATGAATGCACGATGGTGTGCACCATGCCACGCCATCATCGATGTCTCTGGCTTCCGCAATTGAAATGTGAAACGGAGATCTTTCGCCCAGTGCTTAGTCTCTCAGTTGGTAATGCTGTGTGATTTTCCATTGAGAGCCACGGCTATGAATGCCAGAATTACAGCAGAACTCAATTATTATAGGCCAATACTAAAAAATAATGACTGGACGTGTACGTTTTTTTGCAGCAGAGCAATGTGATACAAGAGAATGAACTCCCAGTAATAAATGGGTCTGAACAGACTCTTTCCCCAGTGGATTTGGATGTCCTGTTGTATGCTTTGTCACATGAAATTCACATTTAGTGGCAGTCCTGAGGGATGAGGAAATCTGTGTAAATAGAGGAAGAGCAAGCTCGTGTTTCAGGTGACTTTCAGCCACGTGAACGATGCCTCGCACACAGGAGGGGACGTGACACGGCAACCAACTGCCCTGCGAATGAACCCCTCGTGTGAGGAATGCTGTACCTCGTCACTTCCGCAGAGACATTTCCGCTGGTGTCAGGGCATTGAAGGAAGACCTAATGGAGGCTTTGTGAAGGCAGTCCGTAACCTGAACGTACGGTTCACTGAGATGCTCTTCTCGTGCCTGGGTTTACATGTCTTTCATTTCTGAATGTTCAACTCGTTAGCTGATTGAGATCAAAGGACCTCCTGTAGTAGTGGGCCATTATTGTCGAACGGGTAATTCTTGTGTGTTTGTATTAATATAACTCGCAGAGATCCGGGTGATTTAGATCAGGGTCGGCCAAATGCATTTTCATGCACATCAGAGTGGTTTCTGTGCTGGGCATTTTATTGAAGATGGTTTAGACCTTTGCTTTTCACTTTAGCAGATATTCTGTAAGCTGACATTGTGACCCCCCCCACTTCCATTCCCTAAAGTTAATAGAGAACTTTGTGTCATTAAAATCTTCAGCAGCAGCTCTACCTGTAGTGCTTAGTCAGTTCAAACTGCACCTGTGGTTTTCAGCCTTTTACAACAAATCAGTCTATAATTAAAATGGCCTGCTGATATGTGGACAGAAAGAGACTTGCCTGAGTGAGGTAGAGGCTTTGTAAAGTATTGCTGTAGTCTGATTTGCTGTATTCTCCTTCACAGAGGTTTGCAGAGTCCAGTATTTGCACCCACAGGTACAGTGTGCAATGCAAAGACCCCCAGTATATTGGATTCCCCATTAATTTAATTGCCCCCTCGCCCCTCAGGTAACTACCTCTAGCTAACCACAGTGCACTATTTTTTCTATGCAAAGTTGGGTTGGGGACCTGAGACTGTCCATAACTCTGAAGAACAACTGTTTGATGTCAAAGTGGGTCACTGCTGAGAAATTCAATAAAGTACTTTTTCCTCTTTGAGTTGTCCTGATTATACTGTATACCAACACACTGCTGTACATTCCTCGTGGGAAGCAACCAACACACTGCAGGGTGTTTGTGGCCTAGCTTGGGATTCATAGTTCAAATGGTCAGGTTCTAATGTTGTCGACTGAGTTTTATTTACGCACTCAGCTGCACGCCGCAGATGTGAGTTCCAAAGGTTGAATACAAAAAGCATGAATGTACTCCTTGCTTCCGGACAGGAATAAACTCGCCTCGCATATCTCTGTGACGGTTACATATCTGCTTTAGACGCCCCATTTCCTACTCCATTAAGGGGGATATTTTAGAATAGTCTTTTTCCTCCAAGATGCATGATTCTGTGACCCTTGGTGCCAGTCGTTTGGAAGACGATCCGAGGCCAGTTTGGGTCAATAAAACACCAGGCTTAAGCTCGAAATAAATGTTCTACCAGCAAAGAGCGTAGATTTATAGTAGTGCACACTGAAAGTGATTCAGCTGTTTAGGGGTGGGACAGAAATGTGGTCAAGTTCTGAATACTAACCAATATCTTATCAGTTGTTATGCTTATTCTGAATCTTGCAGAGACTTAGGGTAATACCATAAAACGGATACTGTTCTTCGACACACACGATCTGCTAAGTGAGAAATCCCTGTGTTGATACTTGTAATGACTGTTATAATGAATGTCATTTAAATGTAGAAAATACTTTCTCGATGTGTACAGTATTCATCTACCGTTTAAGAGTTCAGCTTTAACTGATATTATTGCACAGTAAAGAAACGGATATTGTTTTGCAATGCGACAGTTACATTTAATTATAAAAAATCTGTCATTAAATGTGTCACTTTTTATGCATAATCTGGGCTAGATAAATTATTTGACTCTTTTGCCGTGCTTCTGGACACCCTCCCTGAATAAAAGAGGATTTTTTATCTGTTGTTCTGATATCTTGAGACCGTACTGTCGATGCATAATCTTTTCTTCACGCTGGTGTTGCGTTTGCACACCTCACCATATCTATAGTTCTCCCTGAGAAATAAATAACATTACTAATCTTAAGTCTGTGACGCCTGCCAAGCACATATCTCTGTGTGTCTTTCTGTTTCAGTGCTTGTTTACAAACCCAGTCTCTTCTTTAGCAGACAGTTAAATAATTGACTCTCTGACATCACAGTCTGATTTTAAGGATATTACAAAGGCGCACAGCGTGGTTTTCAGGATCACAGGTTCAAGGTTAGCGTTTGTGTGATTCGTCATGAACAAAAGGGCAAACCCATTTGTTTTCCCAGCAGCAATTATTCATCAAGCTGTGGCACAGCCTGTTGAAACCGTGTTGAACTGGAGTCCCGCACTTCTCATAGACGCAGAGATGTGTGGACATGTGACATGTCGCAGAGTAACGACGCTTTGTATTGCGCAGTATTTTCTGATATTGTACACTTCCCTCTTCCCATTGCAACAGACGCTAAGGTGTGAGATGTGCGCACAGTTGAGTCATTGATGACAGGAGGTTGAGAAAGGGTCAGGCCCCGTCCTGTGCAGCTTGAGAAACCTCTGACAATCTTGTTGAAATTTAAGGATAAGGGGCGTGTTGTCACTTCTTTGATTCTCCTGTCTTCTGTTGTGGTCCTTCTGCTCTAGAAAGATATATATATATATATATATTATATAACTGAATAAATATAAATAACTTCCTAAGTTCCTCCTTTTTCTAATTTTGTAGATGTGTACAGTACAGTAACTTTACTACAGTTATGGGTCAAGCAGTTTAAATGTAGGAAATGTGCTGAAAACAATTCAGTGAGAACTGTTTTTGTGTGATTGTGTGTGTGTGTTTGTACACTACTTGACCATTACGCCGCAATACATGGCAGAGGAAGCGCAGCTGTAATTAGCCCAGCTCTGGGACTTCCTCCTTCTGTCCGGGTGGGTCGGCCTTTTGCTCAATCTGGGGCGGGGGGTTCCTCTTCCTCTTCCTCTCGTGTCTTAATGTTTTAATTCATTTTTCTAGCAATTGTTAAGCTTGAAGTCATCCCTGCACCTACACAAACTATCGGCCTGTTTAGTTAGTGAGCAGAAACACGTACTGCTAATACTTTGAAGAGGAGTTTGTTATTTTAGTTGTATTTAATGGAGTACATTTTTTCACACCAGTTAATGGGTAAGAGATGTTGCTATTTGGCAAGTGAGATTGAAACAAATTTAAAAATGTTTGAATGCATAAGTGCAGTTGTTCAGTCATAAGGGACATATGATTGTTTCTGTCCTCTTTCATAATGGGGATATGAATATTCATAGAGCAGCAGAGAAAGTGGTGAGAAGTGTGGGCTCTCAAGTTACTTAGCATGCTGAAGTATTTGCGTTACTTATCATTGTTGAATTAGATCTTGTATGCATGTGTGATAGTCTGCACACATCTCTCTTCCTCTCTGTAGTTATGCAAGATACAGGAGGAAAAAATACAGAAATTATATAAATAGGCAATAACTCTTGGAGTTATTTTCTAAACCTGTGTGTGTGTGTGTCTGTCTCTCTCTCTCTCCCTCCCCTCCTTTCTTCAAACATCCTCCGTGTATCTCCCTTCGAGTTCCAATTCCACAGGAAGCACGTTTGTCAGGCAGGGGAAAGTTGTGCGTAGTAGTCTGCCGCTCCAGATGGAATAAAATTCCCTTTTATGGAGCTGGGTGGCTGTGGAAACAGGAAATGACATCATGAGGAGCCGCGTTACAAGACTGAATGGACATGGCTGAAAGTGTTTAGTCGCATTCCAGACACTGCTACTCACGGCGGCTGGGAGCCCGACTCACACATACAGGGACTCTTGCACAGCAAAGCAAAAATAACCAGGACATGAAAGGCTATGTTTGGACTGAGATGAGGATGGTATTAAATATTTGAATTGTTAAACCACTTTGATTCACAGTAAATATGAATACATTGTTGCATCTGTAAGTCGGATGATGAAATCTTCTCAGTCCAATCACAAATGCGTCTGGCTGTCCCGAGGTGTGGGGCAGGTTCTGACTGTTTCTGGTCACAGATTTCACTTATCAGTTTGCACAGTGGTTATAAAATAAGTGCTGTGATGAAAATCAAACTTTGAAAGTGTTATTTGTCTATATATAGATGATCGCTTTTAAAATGTTCCCCAACATACACAGGTCTGTTTCCACAGTATATTATTGCTACAATTGCTAATTTTTTCCATATACTTGTCTGTCCCATCAAAGCATCTGAAGGCAAAACGATTACTAATTAATTTATCCAATTTCCGTGGAAGCACAGCGAGTGAATGCTTTTCAGAGCGGAGGAAAAAGTGTTTGCTAAAGCCCAGCCCATGCGTTTCTGACCTGAAGTCTAGTGAGTGAAACGCGGCTTTGTGTCTGAATTTGGGCGCAACGCATCAGGGGAGTGCTGTCAAGAAAGGCAGACCGCCTGGCCCTCTCAAGCACACAGAACAGCCTGTCACTCCCTGGGCGTGGCACCTCCACATCTGGAGTCTCTTATGAACATGAATAACTCTACTCAGCAGTGAAAGGAACCTCGCACTGCAGCGTCACTCGCATAAGCTTTTGCACGTCCTGCGGTGCCGAGTGAAAGAGAGAGAGAGGAGAGAAGCGATCCCAGTCAGGAGGAGCTTTTCGAGATGCCTCCCCCTGTGCGGTTGGGACCCGTGTCAGCTCAGGACACGGGCAGACTGGCCATCTCTCTTGGCTTGGGTGATGGACCGCTCTGTGAGCAGATAAGACCAACAGCCTCAGCTCCTCGACTCATCTTACCCTGAGCCGCAAACTTGGCCCAGCTACTGAAATCCAGGACTGCGTCCGTATGTGTGCGAAGAATGAAAGAAGGTTATGCGAAGTGAAAAATTGGAAATCTTAAAATACAGCTTTGGTGCAGAGAAGGGGTATTTTAACATGTTGACATCTGGGCATGACTGGCTTTCCCTGTTGTGTGTTTGCCAGAGGAGCTTTTCACTCCCCGATCATCTTTTGATCATCTTTGACCCGATATCTTGGATTATGATGTAAAATCAGAAACCGATACAAGTTGGAGCCCATTCAGTTCGTCTGGTTAAAATCCATCGCCTTCCGTGGTTCCTGGGAGCCATTAGCGTTTCACTACAGCAATGGTTCGGCACTGACCCAGGCCTGCTTAAGACAACATCCACTTCTCCTCTTCCAGCCTCAAACCACTTGTATTCCTGTAGACGTCTCGGCCCTGCCAGCAGGTCAAGAATGTAACATCTAGGCTTGTGCCGTGTTTTTTTTTTTTTTTTTTTTTATCTGAAATTTTAGGAATTAAAATAGAATCGTGCTGGCAATGTTTTATGTTATAGTCTGAGTTTTGAAACAGAGTACTATTTGCCTCAGAAATATTTTAGTGACCAGTGATAAGAAGTGTTGTAATTAACATTGCATTCATTGGGTTTAATTTTGTGCTGCCTGACCTCCTCCCTTGTGATGTATGTGAGTGTGGCATGACTTTTGTGAGTGTTGTGCAATAATTGTTGCACTACTTTACCATGATCTAGCGAAAGCTGTTGGGAACTTAACTGTGACTTCAGTGCGTCACTGGGTTGCAGTTGTGATGCATTTAACACCATCAGTGACAGATAAAGAATCTAAAGGCTATTAATTGATCTGAGTTACCTTTGTCACATATCACTTCCTGTCAGTTTGCACTAACCTATACCACACAAGGGCCTGAATGTATCAGCCTGTGTTAGATGCATTTTTATATGTAGTTATTTTGAGTTCAGCACAGCTCTGAAGTACAGATATCACAATATTACTTTCCATTTAGAAATGTATTGCTTTTCTTCGGCATCATTACATTTGTGCACTTCAGGGCCTTTCAACTGAACTGGTAATTAAGTCTTGTTGCTGAGGACTTTTTACAAGGGAATGTTTGTTCGGCTTCATTTCTGCGTGTTTGAGTTGCGACGTGTTTTGCTCATGGTGTGTTTTGTTCTTCTGCAGGTGTGAGGTGAGGAGACTTGCAGCTGAGAAGTGATAAGTAGGGAGGACCTCTCCTGAACTGAGCAGTTTCCACCAGGTAAGATCCGGTAGCAAGTCACGAAGCAGCACTTTCTCCACATGCGTGAAGCCGTGTGTCATCCCTCTCACAAGGCACTTCGGTTTAAGAGCAGTAAATGTTCACCAGTTTGACTTTCGGTGGTTTTTGTGTGTGTCTGCGTCAGTGTGTACGTGTGTGTTTTATTGTTGTAAGCACATCTTTAAGTCCGTCTCTGCAGCAGTGCTCAGTTTCACTCAACTGAAAGTCACCAAAGTGCTGCTACTGCACAGCCTCTCATTGTAGGCTGTTGGAAAAAGAAAGCCCTCAAGTATAATCAATGCACTTCATCTTGTTGCATTTCTATACTCATACTCAGTGGTGCAGAAGAGGGATTTAAGTATTATTATTTTTCAATGCACGCTACTTTGGACAAACTTACCACAGCATGTAGCTTCAAGAGCAAAAACACTCCTGCTTCCCTGGGAAACAAACCCATCCACCAGAGGAAGCACTGATGTGGAGCAACAAAACTAAATCCGTGTACAGGGTGCATTTCATTGCTTGCAGGAAGCGAAACATCATCCTCTGAAATAACCTGTGACCTTTTGGTAGCAAAACCTTACTAAACGGAAGGTGTCGACGCTTAGGTTACAGTGGACCTGAAATACTTACCCGTGCTGGTCCGCACCGTTGACCAAATTCAGTGCTGCATTCAGGAAGAGCCAGTAGCGGATGTGAAGGTGTTCCCGTGGCTCTCGGTTCCTGTGGGGACAGTGGAAGGACGACCAGGGTCTGTTGCAGCTGCCTCGTTTCAGTTCAAGGCAAGTCTGGCAAAGTCAACGGGAAAACTCTGCATTAATCCTATTGAAAAATCCTACAGAAAGTCTGAAGCGTGAATCAATTAAGCTGCGACTGTAATTTCTGCTGATTAGAGCCTACTGAATGTGCCAATTAGGTTATTGTTGCCCTCGGGAGGAGGCAGAGCTGTTGTCACAGCATGGTGTGATGGAAGGCACAGGCGTTCCACGCGGCGGTCTTGGCGTTCTAATTAATTGTATTCTGATTACGGCGTGTTCCATTGATTATAATGAGTTCCATTTTTATCTCAAACCTTTTCGTGTTTTTGAGCATCCACTGAAAGGTAATTTAGTTTTAGATGTGTTGATGCCACTTATTTCTCATGCAGTTTATTTGATATACCTTTTTTGCTTTGTGTACAATACAAGCAACACCGTAAGCCACTACTTCTAATGTAATCTATAGGAGAAAGAAGGCCACGAAAGATGACCTGAGCACACCTATAGGCCTACACGTTCCACAAACCGAGGCTCTCACCGTCATGTTCCCTTCTGCTCTGGAATGGTCACACTTTCCATTTTAGGATTTGCATTTTGATTTGCTGCACAGATTTCTCACTTTGCTCCCAGAACTGCCAGCCCTAAAGCGATATGGGTGAGCTGTGAGACACCGCCGGCAGCACTGTTGGCGGATTGCGGTTAATCCTTTGCCAAAAACATAATCCGGGATATTTATTACCCCTATTTAGTTTTAGTATATCGAGGAGCAGAACAAAACAAAATAAAACAATATTTATAGTTGGTAATCTCTGTAAAAAGGTGACTGCTAGGACAGATCTTAAGATACAAATTATTTCTGCAGTGCTTTCCTGAATAGGTTTTAAGGGGCATGGATCACGACAAAACTGTACACTTCGGAGAACAGCCAGTTGCATTCAGTTCAGAGTTGATGTGCGTTCTGCTTTGGCCCGCATTGCACAGCGATCGTGGCCCAGATCTGCTCTGCATGCGGGTGTCATAAATTGAGTTTTCAAAACCTTCGCTGTGAGGAGGGGCGTGCGCCAGAGAGAGGAGGGAGCCCAGCTGTCCGTCTCTCCTGATCTCCTCAGGTGGTTAGTATTCATGCCCACCGCCTTGGCTTCCCGTTGACCCACTCTGATCCAGAGCAGCGGGCAGTGCTCCAGCTATTTAGAAACCATGTCCTTTCTCCTGAAGCACATCAAGTCTCCCCTAAAACAGAAACAGATAATACCTTTAGCAGAGTTCTGTGAATGCTTGTGTTTGCTTAGTGTTGCATATACTGTAGCGTAACGTGGAAATCTGTGGTTGGCTCGGAGTCCCTTGGAGCTGAAGACTAAAGCAGAACATCTGATGAAAATAACAAACGGGGAACAGGGACACAGAGATTGAGTCAAAATGAACCGCTGTCTCATTACTTTTTTTTTTTCTTGCCTGAACATCTACAGCTATTCCTATGATTATATGCTATATTGTAAGCTCTGAAACACAAAAGTAAAAGCACACAATGAATTTGAAGATTCATTGCAGAATAAGTGTAAAAGAAATGACCATGACAAAATGAAAGGAGGCGAACTAGTCTCTAGAATTTTTGTGTTGCTCTGCCACAATTTCTGAAAAGAAATTGCAGGTCATTTTTTGGATCCCACTGTGCTTTGATAACCGAAAACAAACAGCTACATATGGTGCGCAAGGGAACCTGTGTCTTTAAGATCCACCTCTCTGCGGCCGTTGGCTGGAGAATGCTCTCTACATCGCCAGATGTTGACCGCTCGATGTTCAGGACACCAAGCCAATTCTGAGCCCTTTAAAACAGCCCGCTCTCACAGATTTCACATTCCCACTCCTGCTACACAAGATGGTTTGGAGAAACTGTTTATTTTGGAGCATTTAGAATAATAATTAAAAAAAATCACATATACTACGGCCTACAATATTGGGAAGCAGTCCCAAAAAGTGCTGAAAATCTCTTGTTGTTCACCCAGTTAACCCCCCACAGTTCTGCTCAGGTCTGCGTAAAGTCCACAGATAATAGAGAAGTTGTAACTTCTGACTCTCAATGGGAGTTTTGTGTCGTTTTTTTCCAGTGGGAACCTTCATGGGAAGAGCAGCGCATTCTTTGAGTTGATACGAGGTCGGTGACCCGAGCGCTGGGTCCTTTTCCAAACCCACAGGCTTCCAGAGTTTATTCTATTTATATCAGGACTGCCGACCTTTGTGATGCAATCTTACAGTAATTGTCTTTAAAGGATTAAACGCGAATTCAGTTTATTACAGTAAATATCCTACTTTTGTTGCACTGTGTTTATTATGCAGAGCACACAGTGTAAAAATAAAACCAAAGCATCAGACTTAGTGTCAATGAAATACAGCTGAAGCTTTTATTTTTTTTCTGGCTCCGAAGGAACATTCTGGGGTCAAATGTCAGGTCAGTGAAGAAACAGGAAGTGACACTGATATTGCAGATATTTGTCTTTAAAGATAAGCTACAGAAGCTGCAAATTTAGCCATTGTTTGAGGTCTGTTATAAAAGGAATTAAACTTAAGTTTACGATTCCAAGGACAGGAAAAAGGTCCCAAACAAATTAAGACTCCTGATCATATAAGGTGTGTCAGGGTGTTTTGAGCAGCATTTGTCTTTTGAACTTTTCAGGAATATGTGGAAGAGTAAACAATGCTCAGGCTGAAATGCAGGATTATCAGAAACTCAGTACACTAGTGTGTTGTTCAGTAACAAATTTAAGACCACTTCAAAATGTTGTGTTTGAGGACTAAGCTACAGCAGACGGTTCCTGGATGTTCACAGCGATGCACCAGGAACCTTTTAAACGTGTTGAATTGGTTGCAGTAACCTGCAGGCCCGGCCCACTTTCTATCATATATTCTGACTCATGAGGGAGTTAGTTCAATGGAATTATTGCATCATCCGGGGGGCCTGAGCCGGAAAACTGTAATATAAGATCCCGTGGGATACAGACAGCCGTGGAGCTGCACGTGGTATTCCCTGTCCAGTGTACACAGAGGAACCTAGCATCAGTGTACAAAATCAGTTTTCAGTGGTAAAAGTTAATAAATTGCACGTTTATAACAACTCGGGGCCAAAGAGTGTTGTATAATTTCAGCAGCTGCGTAGCTGTCGGCGTTTTTCATTTCTTGTGAGGTTAACCTGGAACGCTGCCCTCGTGTCAGTCAGGCTCCGGAGCACTTTCTAACGCAGTTCATTCAGCACACTTGCCTTTGTTTACGTCTGTCGTTCCCCTGATTTAGCCGTGCGTCCGTGCCTCGCACATGTAGAGGACACCTGTGATGTTCGGTTTACATGAAGCCCGGAGCTCTGCAGCTTCTCCTCAACTCTTTGGCGGCTCTTTGAAAGGAGATCCTTCCCTGCAATTAATGGACATTCCTGAAGTCTTTTATTTAAGACCGTTGTGTTTCTACTCGACTCACCGTCCGTCCTTGCAGGTGATGTCAGCAGGGCCAGGGCCTCCCCACCCCTACTTGGGGCAGCACACTGTGTTTTTTGTTTTCTTTTGCCTACGGCGCTGAAATCAACTCATACATGTTAGGTGTCAGCAGTTGTTATTGTACAGAAACGGACTGATTAGAAACTGAACTGCAAAGTATGCATCGTGTCTTTGAGTTGAGTGAACACTCACATGATGGTCTACATGATCTACATGTCACGGCATAGCTCAGTAACTGAAACATCATCGAGATTAGGTAATAAATAACAAGTGGTATCTTTTAAGGGAGAGAAATTAAATAAATGCAACGTAGAAAGCTCATTTATAGTGCGTACATCTTTGGAGCTGAGGCTGTACATGCAGCCCCTCTTACTGGGCCTCGCGCAGCGCTCCCACCACAGGTCATTGGAAGAGATATCTTCTGGGGGTTCAGTGCATGTACGCCTCGGCTTTTCACCAAAAAACTGTGGTTTGTGTGGATATCTAGGAGTTCCAATGAGATGATTTCGTCCCCGTCTGTCCATAGCTCTGTTTGAAAGCGTGCTATTGTTATTGCCTGTCAAGGTCCTGTTTTATTGTAGCAAATGCACAATATTTTCCACATGAGGCGTGTTGATATGGCAACTGTTGTAGGATAATAATGGACGAATCAGTGAAGGCTTATATTTCGTAGAGTAGAAGCCGTAACTCCAGAAAGCAGAGTTCAAGGTGTCCAGCGATGCCTGCTTGCTTTGCGTCTACCCCCTGCTTCCTCTCGTACTTTCTGCTCCGTCAAAACCCATTTAGGAAGAGACCGTAAGATTTCATTTACAAGGTAATGTACGGCATTACATTGAAATATTTATTTTTATTGATAATGACTGCTGTCAGGAATAGGCCTTGCTACTTCCATGACTTTGTGTTCCCTGCCCTTGATTTATTTTCATGTTTTTTTTTTCCTCCCACCTTAAATGCCCCAGCTATTGTCCTGGAAATCAGTATTTGTAACTAAAGTTATGGATTTCAAGACTACATAATGTGGACAAACCTTATTAGGGACTTAAAGTAGCAGCCTAAGTAGCAATGCCAATATTTAGAGGGTAAGGAGTAAACCATATACTGTATATATGGAGTATTTACACTCGCAAATGGATAAGGTGTGTTTCACATGATTTTCCAAATCACTTTACTATTGTTGTTTCTGCACATATGATACCATTTCTTGCTGAATAAAGTTAATCTAAATGCCTACAAACTATAAACAATGCTATTTAACTTTAAATGTAACTTTCGCTGCCCAGCTGTAGTTTATGTGATGTCAAGGAGTGTCAGATTGATGCATTACTCTGCTTCTTGGATCATATCTGTGAGGCGAGGGAGCGTGCTGGAACAACTTTTAACTCCTTTGGCCCGACTTCCTTTGGCTAACTAATAAATGACACGTTGAGAAATCAAATGCACAAGAACCTCTGCATAACAAGAATATGACTTTATGAACCGCACCGTAAGCAGGTGGTATGTTTGAGCAGTGGAATGAGACTGGGAAAGTGAAGTGGGAAACAAAGGTAATTTGTTTTCCCCCCCTCCTACTTTTCAGTATTAAAATAGTTTCTTGTTTTATTTACTTGTTTGTTTCCAGGCCTCTCCAGGACGAGCTGTGTTGATTGAAATCTAAACCCTCCTTGCTGGGGGGCCCCTGGGAATTAATCCAGCACAGTAGCTAAGTGGGGATGTCATAAATCCTCGGTGAAAAGATGTCACGCTCGCCTCGATGGGTTAAATATAGCCGGCCGTGTTGGCCTCTGGAGCTCTGACAGCTTCCCCCACTGTGCGCTGGTGCCAGGGTTCATGTAATTGGTCCTTTTGAGTGAGATGCATGATGATTAAATAGCTCCAGATTTGTTTTGTCAAATATAAGTTTTATTTAAAGATGCGCATTAGAGTAGAAAGTCAGCTGTGGAGAATCTGTCTCTCTGAGTTGTGGAGTATGATCTGATTTACTGGTTATAGTAGAACACCTTCTCTAGTCACATGAAAACGCCAGATATCGAATGTACCTCTTTCTGCCATGTGTAAACTGTACTGAAGTGGAAATTCTCACTCTTACTGGTGTGAAACGCCAAAATGAATTCTTATATTTTAAAATATGTATTATTAATCCAAGCAAACTATTAAGCCTTTCCTACTTGCTTTTATAAGAGCACTGAATAACACTGTATTGCCACAGTTGTGTAACATCCCAGCCATTTAAAAATAAATAAAAACATTCCGTACATTCTAACAAGTTTTTAAACGTGCAAAATGTTGCCAGTGCACTCGAATGGCGGCTTGCCTGCTCCATCCCCCAGGGGCGCGTCTGTGTCGTAATCCCTGCTGCCAGGGTAATCCCCCCGGATCGGTGCCCCGCCCTCCGGCAGCTACAGGCGCTGTGGAGTCGGGCGTCCGTGCAGCAGCTGTAGGTGATGTCGGGCTCAGCCCACACCGATGCGAGACGATGACTCGCGAGTGAGTGGGCTGCTGCGTGGTATGAGTCGAGAGTCTATAAAGTCATCAGCGACACAAACAATTTCATTTTAAAATTACAGGCACTTGGCGGAACACATCGGGGTTGAAAAATTCTGTTCCTCAAAACTCCATTGCCGTTGAAGGCTTTGATGCATTTGTACAGCAGATTGGTTGAGAGTAGGAAGTGGTATATTTGATGCGCTACAAGGAAGAATACAGTTCTTGAATAGTTATAATTTGACTGCATGCCAGGTATGAAAAGTCTTTTGTTTTTCTCCCTACAGAATTGGGGCTGTAGAGTTAGTCTTTACAGCTGATGGGTGGTGCTCCACCCCTCAGCTGACCCAGTGCCCCCGTTTCCTCTCTTTGGATAACTGCCCACAGACGTGTGTGAATGGCCACTTCGCCTGAAGGTCTTGCGAAATGGGGTTACCTCAGTGGGCATCTCATTAATGAAATTTACAAGAGACAAATATTTGGGCAGCAGCTGAGAGAATTAACTCTTAGCGACGGCTTTGTTTATTTGTTTCATTGACGCAGAGGAGAGGACTATCATTAGGTCTGGGCTTCAGGGCTCTTTATTGGAAGCTTTCATGATGAAGGGAATATTCTGCTTTGTTCGGATTGTGACACTTTCTTTAAAACACCCCTCAGCCTTGAATGACTTCGGGGATTTGTACAGAACAAACTGAAAACCATATTCTTTACGGTTTTCCCCCGTAAGCTGATTAACTTAAAATCGAAATGCTATTAAGAAGGTTCAAATAGAGAATTACTAACGTTAACAAAGACCATCACGATATTCACAATTAGGAGTTGTAATTAGTACATTCTGGCTTCTTGCCTACAGAAGAGGTGCTGATAGCAGAGCTCTTTTGCAGTGTGTATGTGTGGTTGATTGCCTCTGACCTTCATTTCTTATTTAACAAAGACAGATGTTCACTGACGGTCCAAGCGGATATTAAGCCAGTGTGCTGCAGAAGGCAGAGCTGGCTCTTGATTATTTTTGCCGTGCTATTGGTGTCACCTGCGGTAATTGGTTTTAAGAGCGGTAAACTGACTCGTAACCCAACCAGATTGTGTTTCTGCTCCCACCCTGCGACGCTGTCACTGAGCTGCGCTACTCATATTTGCGGGCATGCCATCAGAGTGGCATTACCCGACAGATATAAATAAGTGGCTCCAGTCAGAGTTTGGGGTAGACATTCCGCGCTGTTCGGTTCCATACGCAGTCGCTCAAAATTACACACGCGGCGGGCGGCAAACTGCGGCAGAAATGAACGGCTGCCAAATTCCTGTGTGCTGTAATAGTTTTTATACCTCTCCTGAAAGCCTGCCCCTGTCGGTCCCCAAGTACAACATCTCCCAAACACAACCCGTGGTATGTGAGGGGACAGCGGAGGTCGTTCCGGGGGTTGACGTGATCCAGAACAAAGGGAGGAAGTAGTGCAGGCCACCCGGGACCCCAGCGCAGCAGGTCCTGTTTATGGGAGGCTGGCTGATGGAGTTGGACAAGTCAGAGACCGCTCTCTGGAGTGCGTCTGACGGAGCAGACCACACCGCGCCTCTGGGCACATCGGGACCCTTCGATTTATGTGCTGCTGCAGAGGAGATTGGCTCCACTGACAGATGTCCCCTAGAGTACACATTTCACCCAAGAATTATCCCATCTGTCTCTCTGTCCAGCTTTTAATGCCTGTATCAAAGGGGACAATCAGTGAGTTTATTTACTTATGTCTGTCTTCCTCAGGACTGAAAGGGCGAGGGCATCTTAAGATGAATGCTATCTTTGGGGTCAGACATCTTCAGACAATCTCTAAACCTGGTATTTTCTGTAATGTTTGTCAAAAATCTCTTGTTGTCCCAATGGGTTAGACTGCTTTAGCTTAGATTTTAAAATCTGATTTGCACTTGTCTATTAACCGTTAACACACGAGTCGTGAAACACTTTGTCTAAGCCAGCATTTTAAACTATTCTGACTATTTGCTAAAGCATCCACTTCTACATTTCCTACTAATTCAAGCCTGCTGGTTGTCATTATTCACAGCTGTTTCCAAGAACTCATTCCTATTTTTTGTCGCCTATGGTCTTAAAAACCGCTCCCCCACCCAGGGGAGGAAAAAGGAACTTGCCAAAACTGTGATTCAGCCTGGCAGCTCGACCAGTCAATTACAGGCGTGATGCTGAGCCTTGACATGACAATACAAGCGTGCTCTGTGTTTGAATGGACAGCTATAGCGTATGCCAGGCCCAGTCCAGCACCAGCCCTTTCTAGCCATGCAGGTGCAGCGTTGTGGCCCGAGAAGCCGAGCCAACTGTTTGGTCAACCGACACTTGTTTCAGTTTAATAATGAAACTGGTGAAGGTGCCAAACACATCCCATTGGAGTACGTGGTCAGGGCTGGTACATGGTGATCCCTGGTTGGTGTGAAGACTTGCCTGGGGCAGGGTCTTTCACTAAAAAGGAGCAATGACTGTTCCTGGGTCTGGCGGGGAGTAATGTGTGCTCTCTTTTTCTCTCTCTCTCTCTCTCCCCTGGCTGGCAGGTGCAGTAACCATAGCAGAGAAAGCCAGAAAGAGTAGCAGCCATGGTTGCGCTGTCGCTGAAGATCGGCGTGGGGAACGTGGTGAAGACCATGCAGTTCGAACCCTCCACCATGGTTTACGACGCCTGTCGCATCATCAGGGAGCGAGTCCCGGAGGCACAGCTGGGCCAGCGTGAGTACAGGGTGTCCTGAAGTCGGGACAGGGTTAGGGGGGACATCGGCTCGGACGCCAGTGGGGGAGAACGTCAGTGCTGTTCCGATTCTTTGCAGCCCGGCTGACATCACTGCTCTTTCAAAAAACAAGGAGCATAGACTGGATAGGATCCTTGGATCACTTAGTTATTAATGGACGCCAAACAAGCACGATGGGTCGACACTGGACACTTTCTTATGTTCTACATTGGATGAACAATGAAATTGAGAGACCTCCCATGTCATAAAGTTAAACTGCTGACAGGTCTGCAGGTTTTAATTCCGTCTCTGACTTCCTTTTTTGTTTGCTATGGTATTAGAAAGTACCTTGGGTGTTTTTTTTTCTTGTACAAAACTGGTAATTCCCATTTTGATTTTCAAAATGAAAAACCTCTTCCTGTCAAAGGCCGTGCACCACTGTTGTCAGCAGCTTGTAGGAATTTGCTGGCCGTTAGAGAGAGTCTCTTCTCCTTTTTGTCAATCGCTCTCTGGGAGTGTGTACCCGGGGCTGCGGAGAAGCAGTTCTGGTGATTATATTTGACTCTTCCGCTACTTCCATCATATTATTGAAAGCTTTGATCGAGTGGAAAAGTGTTGTGTAATTCTAATGGTAAAATATCCCTCTCTTCCCCCTAAGCTACGCATTTGTTTGTTATTTTTGGGTTATTTCTTCTCAGATCTTAAAATTATTTCATGGATGACTGCCTTTTGATGTGATTTAGATGCACTTTTTTTATACCTGTCATTTTAAGTTCTTTTAAAATTAAATCTTAATATTTAAATGACCAGGTAGATCTGCAGATATAGAAGGAAAAGATGACCAGAAACGCATGAGAGTCCAACAGTGCCTGGTGACACACACTCACACACTTAAGAACATAAAGTTCACAGAAGAGAGGAGCCCATTCGCCCCATTGTTTGGTGTCCATTAATAACTAAGTGATCAAGGATCCTATCTAGTCTGTTTTTGAATGTTCCCAAATTGTCTCTTCAGCCACATCGCTGGGGAGTTTGTTCAGATTGTGACGCCTCTCTGTGTGAAGAAGTGTCTCCTGTTTTCTGTCTTGAATGCCTTGAAGCCCAATTTCCATTTGTGTCCCCGGGTGCGTGTGTCCCTGCTGATCTGGAAAAGCTCCTCTGGTTTGATGTGGTCGATGCCTTTCATGATGTTGAAGACTTGGATCAAGTCCCCACGTAGTCTCCTCTGTTCCAGGGTGAAAAGGTTCAGGTCCTCAGTCTCTCAGTAGGACATTCCCTTCAGACCTGGAATAAGCCTGGTTGCTCTCCTCTGAACTGCCTCTAGAGCAGCGATATCTTTCTTGAAGTGTGGAGCCCAGAACTGTCCACAGTATCCAGATGAGCTCTAACTAGTGCATTGTACAGTCTGAACATCACTGCCCTTGTTCTCAATTCTGTTGTAGACTGTGTGATCACATCCCTGTGGCTTCTAGACTGTTTCAGGTTAATCATGTTGGATTAAATGCCTGTATTTACCTTCCCACGCTATATGTGTGAGACACTTCAGCGCCTGCTCTGCACACCAAAAGGCAAAGTAAATATTTCCTGCTACCTTTTCAGCATGATATGATATATGCTGCGTTAATGGCAGCTCAAACACTGACAAGGTCAACATTTGCTTTTGTCCCTGCTGTCCATCTGAGACTTTGTGTGCTGATTCAGTTTGCTGCACCGTTTTTGTTCTGCAGTTGAAACTGAAATCAATGCACACAGCACTGCTGGGTACCAGTCACATCCAATCTGCGCTCTGAAGTGGATTGTTACTGTATGCCACCAGCTGACAGACATCTTTTAATTGATTTGTGCTCTCTTGAATTTGATGGCGCTTTGTAAGCAGTTTAAAGCTGTCAAGTCCCATGAAGGACCTAATCTGACTGACCTGCTTTAACCAGCTGCTTCCTTTTGGGGGAATTAAATGTTTATATTTACACATAGTTTCAATACAGCTAGGTCCCCGAGTTCAAGATGATTTTGTTTGTTTGTGTGTAGATGTGGGGAAAGTTGGAACGGATGTATATATTTGTCCTTGCCCTATTAAACTGTTTCTACCACAAAAACAATTAACAACTGTATATTATTATTACACTCTGTTATAGCATAGACTTTCAAAAACATTCAAAAATGTTTGTTCACATTTAAAACATGTTACCAGATTGAAACCATTGTATTTCTTTTATGTTTGCTAAAGGCAAAACAAAAAAAAGTAAATTGATTGAGATTATTTTGTGCTTCCAAGGTCACAGATAGAAAGGAGGGTAAATAAACTAAAACAAAACCGAGATGCATTTTCACTGTTGTTTCTCGGTTTCATATGATTCCCCTTGCGCAGTTGTTCTTCATTGTCATAATTATTAATAATCTCTAAATGATTGATGGTACTATATCATCTTCATGTGATACCAGTCAGTCCTCTTTTTCTATATGGAAACACAATAACATCCATGTTGTAATGTGATTTTACTGAGCTGGTGGACGGATGAGCCAGTTGAGTCACTGACCTGGGGAATTGGTGGGCCCGGGACCAAATGAAAGCTGAGGGATACTGCCCAAAACTAAGTACAAGATCCTACTGAAGTAAGATAAAGTTAAAGAAAGTCTCGCATGATACAATACCCCTACAGCAGGAGGGTGCTTTTTCTAAAAGATCTGTGTGACAAAAATATATTCTTCAAGGATTTTCACGTGTTGTTGACATAAATAGCCTCGCTACAGTTTTGAACAGTGCATGTGAGCATGCATGATTTCACCCTTCCCCACCCATCTGACTGCATGCAGCGTGACTTTGTTTCGGCCCACCCTTGGCTCGTCATGCAATATTTCATCAGTTTTCCATGGTAATGATCAGCTGTTTATCATCAAAGACCTAACTGGTGCCTCAGAGTCATATGGCCGGGTTCGCAGTTCCCCCATTTGACAAATGTGTCGAGTTCACCTTGCGCTTAGGCCGGGCCAGACTCGAAAGCCTGCTCATTGCTGTATTGATCTCCTGTATCTCCCTTTTATTCCGCAAAAACCTGGAAGAAACACAATGATGCTGTGGGGATGGAATTTATGCCAAGATTTTGTACTTTCTGCTTTCATTTTGTCGCATCGCTCTCCTACTAAAAGTAAGCTTAAGCTGTGACATATCAAGAAGGAAAAGGTATTCTAACAAATGGGAAATAATAATGGCAATGTTTTGGCTTTTATCAGTTTTGAATTCCTTCAATGAGTTTGTGAATCTGTGTTGGAGGTTTGGTAGATATTTTTTTTTATTTTTGTTAAGGGATGTGGGTTTGTAGTCCATTGTAAAAGGCCCTGATGTCTTAATTTTATTCTGCCGACCCCCAAATTCAATTGGGAATTCCTACACAGTGCAGATCCCACTGCTGACACCAATGTGGAAAGTCACTGCTGGCTGCAGAGGAGGAATGCTCACTATCATCTGTTCTTCTCTTTCAGCCAATGATTACGGGTTGTTCCTATCGGACGAGGACCCAAAGAAAGGCATCTGGCTGGAGGCAGGGAAAGCCCTTGACTATTACATGCTGAGGAATGGGGTGAGTTGGCATTAAAGCCCAGGAGTGTGGGTAAGAACAGATGATGTGATAACAAAGATTCACAGAGTCTCCCATTCCAGGGGATTGCCGTATGGGTTGGAGACTGGTATTGACTTGTGTTGTTTTCAGGACACTTTGGACTACAAGAAGAAACAGAGACCCTTGAAGATCAGGATGCTTGATGGCACTGTGAAGACTGTCATGGTGGACGATTCCAAAACCGTCAGTGACATGCTCATGACCATCTGTGCTAGGATAGGTGAGCTCCTCTTCTCTCCCGAGCAAAGACAGTACGACAGTACGGTACTATTCCGGTTCTTTTATCAGCAGTACAAAGAATGCTTGCTATTGCCTGCAAGCTGAAAGTGAAGAATACAAGACTGACCTCAACTGTGCAGGTGAATGCAGTCTCATTTACTATGGTCAATGTTCTTTTACCCAATTTCATAATCTGTAATAATGATATTGTACCAGAAGATGCATCTTAAATGTGTATTTTATTTTTTTATTTTTTTTAAATCGCATACATTTTCTAAACTATGAGGCTTGGCAAATATTTCTAAAAAACACTAAATTCAAACATTTTTGTGCGATTCTGGGTATGTTAGTGAATATGATTGAAAACATTACCTGCCGCCTTTAAGTGCTCTGCTCAGAGAAATATTCCTCTTTGCCCCGGGCTTCCCAGAGTTAACACAAATAAACTGGTGTGCCTCTCGGTGCTGGAGGTATAACCCCTAAGTGCAATTTGCGTGACAATCAGACTCTTATGCATGATTAGAATTAATCTGAATATGCAATTCTCCCACTCTTGTATTTATTTTTGGACACCATACCGGGTGGAGGAGTTTCAGCATCTCTGTTAAACACCGGAAAGTGTCTGTGCTAATGCAGTTCACCCACGGTAATTGTCTCTGCAAATTGCCTTGCCTGTTGAGCACCTCTTGTTCTGGATTACCTCACAGGCATCACCAACTACGATGAGTACTCGCTGGTGCACGACATCGGGGAGGAAAAGAAAGAGGAGAACACGGGCACCCTGAAGAAAGACAAGACGCTCCTGCGAGACGACAAGAAGATGGAGAAGCTGAAGCAGAAGCTCCACACGGACGATGACAGTGAGTACGGGCAGGGCTGGGCATCGGGGCGCCATGGCTGTGCTTGGCTCGGTAGGGGGGTCTTCCAGAGCAGCGTTGCTGTGAGGAGCTGGTACTCAAACAGCTTTGCTTTGCAGTGAACTGGCTGGATCACGGGCGGACCCTACGTGAGCAAGGAGTGGAGGAGACGGAGATGTTGCTGTTGAGGAGGAAGTTCTTCTACTCGGATCAGAACGTGGATTCCCGGGACCCTGTGCAGCTCAATTTGCTCTACGTCCAGGTAAGGAGTGGAGCTAGTTCAGTCTGCCGGGCATGATTGTTCGTTGATTTGCTGCAAGCTCAATAATCTGAAAGTGCTCAAAAGTATAATTGGAGTTCTGTTGCATTCAGTTCGGATCGAGCACATGCGATGCAATCCGTGCAGAAAAGACGGCGTCCCTTTCTGAGCAAACCAACTTGGATTCTGGGTTGAAAAGGCAGCGTTCACACGACTCTTATGATGAGGAAAATGTGGATCTCGATGCTGTTTGTCCTTAGTCATCTTGTACGGCATTAAAATGTGTCAATTTAGCCATTAGTGGTGAAATTGTTTGTATGCTCCTAAATAACAGATGTCACTCCCACTTAGCAGATTTTCATTTTAGCCTCTGATTCAAAAAAAGAAAAGCCTAACTCTGATAGAAAATAATGGAGGCTGTGAGAATGCTTAGTTATATACACCGATCAGCCATAACATTATGACCACCTGCCTAATGTTGTGTAGATCCCCCTTTTGCCACCAAAACAGCCCTGACCCGTCGAGGCATGGACTCCACTAGACCTCTGAAGGTGTGCTGTGGTATCTGGCACCAAGACGTTAGCAGCAGATCCTTTAAGTCTTGTAAGTTGCGAGGTGGGGCCTCCATGGATCCTTGGCCGCCCATGACCCTGTCACCGGTTCACTGCTTTTCCTTCCTTGGACCACTTTTGATAGGTACTGACCACTGCAGACCGGGAACACCCCACAAGAGCTGCAGTTTTGGAGATGCTCTGACCCAGTTGTCTAGCCATCACAATGTGGCCCTTGTCAAAGTCACTCAGATCCTTACGCTGCCCATTTTTCCTGCTTCTAACACATCAAATTTGAGGACAAAATGTTCACTTGCTGCCTAATATATCCCACCCACTGACAGGTGCCATGATAACGAGATTATCAGTGTTATTCACTTCATCTGTCAGTGATCATAATGTTATGGCTGATCGGTGTATCGGTATATATTGTATGTGTGTGTGTTTGTGTATACATTTATATATGTTATATGATTTAAGAATCTGTCATCTTAATTTTAGATCACCTTGTGTAGAAACAAAAGCACAGTTCTACTGTAAACTGGTTACTTTTCCCAGCCTTAATATTTTTTTAAATGTATAATTATCTATTTTCAACATTTTTCTTTTTTAAACCTACCTCCCACACCAATAGACATTCCCACCATTCCCTACAGTTTGTGGAGTCTCTTATTCACCGCATTTTAGGGCTGGATTGAAATAAAAATAGAAAATGATTTGTTCTCCTACTCGCATGCCAGAGCTCGGACTCTGAGGCTGCCGTTCGGTGACGCCTATCAGCCAAAAAGCCACAATATTTACTGCTTATGACATAGTCCCCACATAATGTGAATTATGGAAGGAAGAGATGCCTTCTGCAGCTGAAACCATTCCCAGATTCCAGAGGACTCTGCTGCAACACCCTGCTCTTACCCTTTGTGGATGTGGTTTCTTACAGTCTCTGGGTCACTCGAGGAACTCGGCTCCAAACTACGGTCGTAGCGTTTCCTTTTACGGAAGCAGGATTTCGTTTCACAGAATCCTATTGTCCTTGCCAAGATAACTACTTTAAAGAGCCTTCTAAAGCCTGTTATAAACACAGCTGGATATAATACATTACACCAACATAAACAGTGCCCTTCTTGACTCTAATGCAGCCTAGGTTCATGTAATTTATTATATAATATTTATCTTGAGGGGTTTTTGGTTTCGTCCCCTTTTAGTGTCACTAGACTATTACGTGGCATTTCTGCCAACGCAAAGTGAACAACAACGGTATAATGTTAAGCATTTCATAGTTTTTTTAACTTGAAATCTGCGTGACATTTGCTAAAAACAGTTCTTGTGCGCTGAAACTAAAATCAGCATTCACTGTGGAAATGATTAAAAAAAAATAGAGAAGCAGCCGTGCCTGTGAGGGGTTTGTGCACTGTGCTGGAACACACAGAAATGGTTACAAATAACGGTCTTTGTGTAGATTAATTTATCAGTCAGCAACTAAAACCTCTGAATGCAGCAGCAGTGTGGTTTGATTGGTTGGTGTGCTGGTTTGGTGACTCGTCTCCTGTGTTTTTCATGCCAGGCTCGGGATGACATCCTGAATGGATCCCACCCAGTCTCCTTCGACAAGGCCTGCGAGTTTGCCGGCTACCAGTGTCAGATCCAGTTTGGGGACCACAACGAACTAAAGCACAAACCTGGATTTCTAGAGTGAGCACAAGCACCGTTTCATCTAAACGTTATCGTTTGGGCTTTTTGTGTCCTTGTGTGCTCTCCTCTTTCATACTGTGGTTTGTCGTCTGTGTCGTTTGTGTTCACGAGGGCAATCCTATATGACTGGGAAGCAACAATATATTTTAAGTAAAAGACATGCTGGCTAGAATGGAGGAAAGACCGGCCTCCAGCTCACATTTTATTCAGTGTAACTGGGAATTGAATGGAGCCCTTGTGTGCTCCGAGATGTCTGGAGGCGGGCTGGTGAGATCGGCCGTGTCGTGGTTTGATGCGCCGCGGCCACAGAAACATTCTCTCCCATGGTGGGCCACGAATTGCAACAGATAAATTGTTGTTTTTATATGCCAATTGAATTAATGATGCTCTAAGGGGATTTGTTTAAGTCAATCTCATGAATGCTGAATAAGAGATAAAATACCTTCTCTGTTGCAGCTTGAAAGAGTTTCTTCCCAAAGAATACATCAAGAACAAAGGAGAGAAGAAAATCTTTCAGGTGAACAGTTTATAGCGCACACACCTCTGCTGACTGACCAGGTTTCATGTGGTTTTCCTATTTTTTTCTTTTGCCCAACATAATCCTTTGCGTAATATTTTTGTAATTTTTTTGAATTGCTTAATATACCACAACAACAATAAAAAAACACTTTAATTTCAAAAGGCAAGTTACCCACAATGTTTTATCCTCCAGAGTATCACTCAAGTTTAGTATAATATGCATTTTATCCATTCATTTTACAAAAAGAGAAGTATGGGTGAATTGTGGTTACCGCCTAGATGTATATTGCATAACAACTCTCACTCCATCATTTTGAATCACACTTCCTTTATTCACCGTGCCGTTTTATTTTTCCCCTATTAAAGAAAGTCTTGCTCACAATTTTAAAGAAGCTCATTAAATTAACCGTTAGTTTTTTTAAGCTAATGACGTGTCAGTTATTCATATAGATCAATACCCCCCAAATTAATTAGAGATGGTATACATAATACTTGTTAATCTACCTTTCCCACAGGCTCACAAGAACTGTCAGAACATGACGGAAATAGAGGCCAAAGTGAGCTACGTCAAACTGGCCCGCTCCTTGAAAACCTATGGGGTGTCGTTCTTCCTTGTAAAGGTATAGTAGGTTTAAAAATACAGCCGTCTCGTCCACCTGTCTCTGGTGAATGTTCGTTATCGGACAATGCCTGCTTTTTCAAGAGGCATCTTCTCATCCATGTGTCTGACTGGTGTCTGATTGTGCCGTTTCTGCAGGAGAAGATGAAAGGGAAGAACAAACTGGTCCCACGCCTGCTGGGCATCACCAAGGAGAGCGTGATGCGGGTGGACGAGAAGACCAAGGAGGTGATGCAGGAGTGGAGTCTGACCAACATCAAGCGCTGGGCCGCCTCGCCCAAGAGCTTCACCCTGGTACGGCAGCCCCCGCACACCGCCACGCACCGACTGATTGATACTTGTCTTTCCAGCAAACGGGAAAGACCTGCAGTTTCCTACATGTCCTTCTTGCTTGTGTGTCACTGATGTTGTGTGTGACCCTCTCCCCAAAGGACTTTGGTGACTATCAAGATGGCTACTATTCTGTTCAGACCACTGAGGGAGAACAGATCGCGCAGTTGATCGCCGGATATATCGACATCATTCTTAAGAAGGTACTGTCTGAAGCAGCGTCAGTACCTCATTTGTATACATCAGGTACAGGGTGTCATTCCCTTTCTATAGCCATTCCAACTTATTGTGCATCCACACCCACATTAGTGTTGAGTGTTTGTTTGAGCGGGGACCTGATTTTCAGTTTCACTTGTTCTGTCCTTTCCTCCTCTAGAAAAAGAGTAAGGACCACTTTGGATTGGAGGGGGACGAGGAGTCTACCATGCTTGAGGACTCAGTGTCACCCAAGAAGTATGTAAACACGCAATTAAATAAATTAAATAAAATAAGTATCTTCCCATTGGTTTTTCAATACCTCTTTAAGCTGCATTGAGATTTAACAACCAGTTCTGGTTCAGTTTGTTTATTGTATTACATCTGTTAGTCAACTGTTACCAGAACGCTCACACACGTCTCTGTCCATGTGTCTGTCTGTGTCTCTGTGTCTGTGTCTGTGTCTCTGCCGTTGTCCGCAGGTCCACAGTTCTCCAGCAGCAGTTCAACAGGATGGGAAAGGTGGAGCACGGCTCGGTGGCCCTGCCCGCCATCATGCGCTCTGGAGCGGGTGGTCCCGAGAGCTTTCAGGTGGGCACCATGCCCCAGGCCAAGCAGCATATCACCAGCGGCCAGATGCACAGAGGACACATGCCACCCCTGGTAAGCCCAACCCAGCCCCGCCATGCTTTGCTAAACATCTCTGTCCAAGACCCCCTGTAGCCTGTTAATGAGGGTCAGGTTATAAACTCAGACATGGAGTAGAAGTATAAACATTAAACTGTTAGCGGTCAGAGTTGAGCTTGGCAACTATTTGCTATAATACTGTTTACACCTTATTTTAAAACATGTTATACTGTATATTATTTGTGTGAATCTTAAGAAAAACTAAAGCACCTTGGAAAAGGTATTTGATTCTCTTCATAAACGCACAAATGTAGTGTCTGGAAGTTTCGTTTCCTGTTTCATTGTGATCCTGTGACATTTAATGTGCCGATCACTGTTGTTTCTGCTGAGTAGTGTTTGCCTGGATAAATAATTCCTTTAAAATTGCCACTCTGGAGATAATCGAAAGGGACTGGGATGGGCACGCCTATAGGCCTGGCTCTTTGATGAGGCCTATCGCTCTTTGAAGCAGCGTGGCCTTTGATTTCCTTGATTCCCAGTTTTCAGATGTGTGCGTGTGTGCGTGCGTGCGTGTTCGTGTGTTCTCTGGCAATTTTTATGATCTCCTTATCGGCTAAGGCAGTCTGATCAGAAGCCATAACCCAGCGAAAGTCTTTCAAAGCACAGTGGGTTGTTTTCCTGGGGGTTCACGGTGTGTTGGGGAGAATCTTTGTCATAGCTTCTGTTCAATGCCTGTTTCAGACCTCCGCCCAGCAGGCCCTCACTGGAACCATCAACTCCAGCATGCAGGCAGTCCAGGCGGCGCAAGCCTCCCTGGACGAGCTCGACACCCTGCCTCAACTGGGGACAGACGCTGTGAGTAGACACTACACCCCCCCCACTCACCACCGCCTTCTCAGAGCAGGGAAAAAGGGATCTCTTTCACAATAGCTCTTTCCGATAACACAAAGCAACAAACACACACATCCCACCCTGTGAACAATGCATGGAACTGAAGAGAGCGGCCTGTTTCAGTTTCTCATAAGTTGTAATGTACGCTTCCTGCTGAATCCCATTCTTGATTTTCAGAAGATAGAGACAATGTCCTGTTTAGACCATCATACGGTTTTATCGAGTAATGTGTAAGTTTGTAAAGTACAGGGAAGAAGCAGTGGCTTGTGGGTGGCCCCTACAGAAAACCAGAAACCAAGAACTTAAGGCTAACTTGGAAGTACTTTTTGTTATTATTGTGTTTTGAGTCGGCGTGGGCGATGATGTCAATAAGCTTCTCCTTCTCCTTGTTTTTCACAGGCCTCTCAGGCATGGCGAAAAAACAAAATGGACGAATCCAAGCATGAGATCCATTCTCAGGTGGATGCCATCACTGCAGGGACGGCATCGGTGGTGAACCTCACCGCAGGTACTTTGGACCGTGTAACGAGAAGAAAAAAAACAATGAGAAAAAAACAACAATGACCAAAACTTTCATGACGAGGAGAGATTACCAGCTGGCGGGGGAAGTTTATCTTTTGGTTCCTCTCTGGCTTCTGGGTTGCCAGTGTGTGCGCTCGCCTGCTCTGCTATCAGATTAATTATTTCCTTTGATTAGTTTCTGGAGAACTGTGGAGCTCATCCTGTTCTTTTCCGGTTCTCTACATATTTAAATAACTTTCCAGAGATTACTGTGTCAGTGAGTTTCATTTCTCAGGGGAAATGGCACTAAAATTAAATTTGTAGGCAGTCATCTTGAACATACCGTCCCTGAATTAAAAACCCCAGCTCTCTGAATTCCCTTAATTTGCTGCAGAATGTCCACTGAAGGAAAATAAAATGCTACACTAAGCTTTGCTTCAAATATAACTATCCTGCATTTGTAATATTAAATGCAATATTATTTAGCCTGTTCTGTGATGAACGTTCCCATATAGCAAATACATTAACGCAGTAGAGTACAGTAAACCTATATTGTTGCATGATCATTAGCAAATACAAATATATGTACTGCATCTTATAAGAACATAGTGTCCAGTCGAGAGGAGCCCATTCGCCCCATGGTGCTCGTTTGGTGTCCATTAATAACTAAGTGATCAAGGATCCTATCCAGTCTGTTTTTGAATGTTCCCAAATTGTCTCTTCTGCCACATCGCTGGGGAGTTTGTTCAGATTGTGACGCCTCCTGTTATATTTGCAATTACTTATAATAATGTCCAGATTTATAATTAAGTGAAAATCGGTGAAAGAAACACCTCACCCAGTGCCATGATCAGTTAGAAACCATGTTCAGGTTCTGGTGCCCGTTACCTTTCGCAGATGTTATTCTGCCTCCCATTGAATGAGTGACTGTGTTAGTTTGCCTCACACTGAGCCCTGCGTTTCTCCCTCCCAGGCGACCCTGCGGACACCGACTACACCGCCGTGGGCTGCGCTGTGACCACCATCTCCTCCAACCTGACGGAGATGTCGAAGGGAGTCAAGCTACTGGCGGCGCTGATGGAGGATGAGGGCGCCAACGGGCACCAGCTCCTCCACGCGGCCAAGAACCTGGCCTGTGCCGTGTCTGACATGCTGAAGACCGCCCAGCCCGCCAGCACCGAGGTAACTCGCCTCTCCCCACACGAGTGCACACAGCAGAGTCTCGTCGGCATGTGCTACAGTGGTGCTGTGACTGGGATGTGAGAGAAGCGCATCCTCTGGCCTCCTAACGGTGTCTTTGTGCCTTCCTTCAGCCCCGGCAGAACCTGCTCCAGGCGGCAGGCAATGTGGGCCAGACGAGCGGAGAGCTCCTGCAGCAGATCGGAGAGAGCGACGCCGATCCTCGCTTCCAGGTATGTAATCGAGAACGACGGACATTCTTTATACCACCAAACAGACCACAGATAGAAAAAGAAAGATGGACGGATCGCTAGATACAGTACAATTACTTCTGTACAGCTACAGTTGTGTCAGAGATACTGCGCTGCTTCATTCAGCGTGCCTCTCCTCGGGCCATTTGGCTATAACTGGGACAGCACTGGGGACTCCGGTTTCAAATCTGTTTAGCTCTCATTCACAATATCTATGATTGAAAGCAGGCCCGAGCTGACGCCAGATGCCTCTTGGGTTCTTATCGACGTGTCCTTACTGTGTCACTGGCATGAATGTGATCTGTATCAGGCTGGCCATGTTTCCCCCAGTGGAGAGTCTCAGAGACTGGCCTCACGCACTGAGCGGACCGGGAGCTTAGCTTTCAAACTGGCGGCGGCTTGTTCTGATGGATGTCTGTTCCAGCTTTTGCTTTTAATTGCTAGCAGGTTTGTTGTTGAACTATACGAATGTTAACTGATTTGAGAATATAAAACAAAAGCCTGTCTTGCCCTATGATTGATTTTAGTAATATCCTGTGTGTACTTCTGATGTTAAAATAGGTGGATCATGTCATAACCTGTCTGTCCTGTGAATGCTGTGTACAGTTTTTTCTAGGCAAAGCATCATTCAGGGGAACGACGCGAACGGTCTCCACTTATAGTCACAGGATGGTAAAAACAAATTAAAATAAATACAGCTACTAAATCTCCAAAACAATGCAATAAATCTGATTTAATAAAGCTAATAAATCTCCAAAACAATGCAAATTGTACTACTAATAATCCGAAATCTGGGGTTGATAATCAAAAAACATGAAAAAATAGTTTTAATCATCACGTTTGTACAATCCAATTTCAAAACTGATTTCAGGTGTCGGAGGGCTGTGCTCAGGGTGCTGGCGAAGGTGGGATTTCCAGGTGGATTTAATTAATCTTCGGTGTAGAAAAGCTTGGGGTGTTAGGGTTTGGGCGGTCAATTAAGTGAATGAGGTATGGGCTGGTTGAATGGAGTAAAGTAGCAAGTTTGTTGGCTCTTTTTGTAGGGCGCTGACCACAAACACTCGGTTAGATAAAGTCAGTAAATAAAGTGTTAGATGCGTAATTGTTTATTTTGCTTATGTTTTCTGCGGTGCTCTGTTGCTCACTGTGGATCTTGCAAACCTTAATTTGTGGTTTCAAGTGTAGGTATTTTGGCTTATGCGTAGGACTTGATTTACAGTTAGGGATTGCTTTGCTTCAGATCTTGAGTTTTAACGTTTGCGCAGGCGAACCAAAGGGGGATAGTCTATTAGCTTATTCATATTTTAATACTCGTCGTTATGTGAAATACAGGTTGTTGTTTATTTAGATTCCATCACAATTTGCTGTGTGTGCTTTATGAAATCAGATTATAGACGATACCTTTTTAAATTCAGTTGGGGAATATCCTAGGAGGCAAAGCTATCCTAGCTAAAAGAAAAAAGTGCTGAATATTTCACATTTTTTCTTCTTGATTAATGTCACTTACTTGTATGGAACTTATAAATAAGTAATCCGAAGGAAAGGAAGGTATGACTTCACAGCCCTAGACCTTGGTACACAGCCGAGGAATGTCTTTTTCTGTTTAAGGCTTAAACATATCCGAGTCAGTGGCGCCTGGGGAATTGTGTGCATTTCCTTTGGCTGGTTTCGACCTGAGATTCTTTAAAAGTGATTAGTGCTGGAGGAGAGATGTCACTTCCCAAATAAGCACAAAATAAGATCTTGGCTCATTCAGTCTTCAGGGCTGTAAGCTCTGAGTTTACCCAAAATACTTCCCAGAATGCACAGCGGTGTTGCATTTCAGTTTCACCATCCAGGACAGTAAAATAACACAAACTTTATTTTTTATACCAAGACCTTAAGTATTTAAACATAATAGAACTGTTGTATTTTTTAGAAAAGCATAAATTAGTACAGTAGAGTTTAAAAAAATAATGCTGGACCTGCAGATTCTATAAAAAATACTCCAGCAGCAGAATACATTGACCATAGTAACTGCTGTGGTCAAAAATTGAAGCTGTTGAATGCAGAGTTAATGCAATTAAACCAGTGCCCCCTTATCGGAGTCTTCATCAGAGCATTGTGATGTATATTTTTAATAGTATTTGCAAGTTTGTTTTTAACCCTAATGCAAGTTAGCCGTCTGCAGAAGCACTCTCTCATACATTTTTTTCCAGAGCAACCTAAAGGTTTTTTCTCGAAAATGAAGATTTAGTGCGAGTAATTTAACTTTCATTGACCCAACCATCCCAGCTATCTCTGCAGCTCAATCTTTGCTGCCTGATTGCTTCCATGTGAGCACCCAGATCTGTCTCTCCAGCGCACCTGCAGTATTTGGATCAGATTGCGCAACGTGTAGCCCAATGATTCTTGGGTTAAACACTGTTGTACCTACCTAATGTGCTTTCCTAATCAAATTGAGAAATTATGATTTGTTATGATGAACATAGTGTGTCTGTCTGTGTGTGACACTTACTGCATTGAGTTCGTTAAGGGCTTCTGATTATTTCTCTATTTGTAAATCAAGTGTAGTTACCAAACGAAGCGATGGCAGTCCTAGCCTTTTTCATCCCTTCTCACTCAACTTCCTGCTCCGTGAAGCGCCATATATTGGTGGCATGGAAAATTATACAGGAAATTATACAAACATTTCATTTTTCTTCCCCCCTTTTCTTGGTGGGGACAGGCTGCAACCAGTTTGAGATTCAGTTTCAGCTACGGCCTTGTTTACTCTACCACCTGCAAAGCATCAGCTGCTAACTTCATGGGTCTTTACAGCCGAGGTTAATTTTTGACCATTAATAATGCATTCAGCTACTGAAACGGTCCGATGCGTGGCATAAATGGAATGCTGTATTAGTCGGCTGCCAGCTTTCAGCACAATTCTCTATATCGGTTATATTTGGTCAATTTATTTGGTCAATGTCTCCTACTTCACTACATCCGCCAGTCCCTCGAAGAATGCACCGAGAGAGTGAAGTATCAATAGCCAAGGTTTACACACCTCCCTTTGGTCCATTTTATAGTTGTTTCCCTGCTTTTCTCTGTACAGAATGGACGATCACGATCCTTTTGAGGATGTAAAGTACAGATGTAGGTCTTTAGAGTCATCCTTTAGTGAGCCAACCAAAGCCTGTGTTGTGGTTAGCGGTGAGGTAATGATATGCCAGGTAATCAGGCAAAATGCTGGATCACAGTGTCTGTCCATGAATGATTAATGGTCTACAGGAGGCAGCGCTGTGCTAACCTGTGCTCTGCGGCGGGGCCATGTCTCTGCAGGAGATGCTGATGCAGCTGGCCAAGGCAGTCGCCAACGCCGCCGCCGCGCTGGTGCTCAGGGCCAAGAATGTGGCACAGAAGACCGAGGACGCCGGCCTCCAAAACCGCGTGATTGCGGCAGCAACACAGTGCGCCCTCTCCACATCCCAGCTGGTGGCCTGTACCCGGGTAAGGAGGGCGTAGAGGGCCAGGGGAGATGGAAGGAACTGCTCATTCCACCTTGCTGATATATAGATCTAGATATAATGGTGTGCGACGTAATGCCTGGAATATGAATCTCTCATTTCATATTAACATGCAATGGAAAATACACTTACATAGAAACCAGAACAAAATTAAAACTCTCCCCCATCCCTATCCAGGTGGTGGCTCCGACCATCAGCTCCCCAGTATGCCAGGAGCAACTGATCGAGGCGGGCAAGCTGGTGGCCAAATCGGTGGAGGGCTGCGTGGAGGCCTCCCAGGGGGCCACCAATGACGAGCAGCTGCTCAAGCAGGTGGGCGTGGCGGCCACGGGCGTGACCCAGGCCCTGAACGACTTGCTGCAGCACATCAAGCAGTACGCCACCGGGGGGCAGCCCATCGGCCGCTACGACCAGGCCACTGACACCATCCTCAACGTCACCGAGAACATCTTCAGCTCCATGGGTGACGCAGGTAAGGAGGGATTGTGTCTCAGGGGAATCCTTTCTTGCGGATCAAAGATTAGTTTCTCTGAATTGGTAGCTGTTCTGCCCAAGAGCTTTTTCCAGGCCAGGTGTCTGTGCCAGCCTTATGCGGTCATCAAAACCATTCAGTCAATACCACAATGCATCAGAGCCAGGATTACTGTCACGCTGCCAGTTTGTAGATGTTTCATATAGAAAACACCATTGCCTTCATCACCTTTTTAGCTCTGATAGTTTGTCATTGTCATCACTCTTTTCCATACTTGTGAGCAACACTGAAGGGCAGGCAGGTGGAGGTGTGAAACCCTGTGCTCTGTTTGTGTGTGTGTGTGTAGGGGAGATGGTGCGACAGGCCCGTATCCTCGCTCAGGCCACCTCCGACCTGGTGAACGCCATCAAGGCTGATGCGGAGGGCGAGTCAGACTTGGAGAACTCCCGAAAGCTGCTCTCCGCCGCCAAGCTGCTGGCCGATGCCACCGCCAAGATGGTGGAGGCTGCCAAGGTACGTCGCTGTGGAGAGCGCAATGTCAACCCAACGCTATATCCCTTTGAGAATATATTACCTATTATTACTGTTGTTGTTAAAACTCTAATTAAGGCTGTTATTATGCAATAAACATGGGTTTCCATCCCTACACTCTGCACGACATCGTAGCTCAGTTCAGGATGTTTTGGGGAGGGTAGCTCAGCTGGAAGGCAGAGACTCTGTACCATTTCGGAGGGATGGCTGTGTCTGTAACCCCCACCATGTGTGCTCTATGCAGGGAGCGGCTGCCAACCCCGACAGTGAGGAGCAGCAGCAGAAACTGCGCGAGGCGGCAGAGGGGCTGAGGAAGGCCACCAACGCTGCGGCCCAGAACGCCATCAAGAAGAAACTCGTCAACAAACTGGAGGTGAGAGGCAGGGCTGGGGCAGGGCCAGGAGACTCGCCCTTCTAGCAGTCTGGACTCAGAATTTAGTTCCAGATTATATCAAAATATCCACCCGCCATCCACGATGGACGGTTGGTTTGCCAGTGGCTGACTGCCTCCGGTCAGTGGAAATCTGCCATGGATCAGGAAGAGTGATTTTTATTGAATGCAGCTCATAATAGCCTGAACCCAAAAGAGCTACAAATGAGGGGAAAAAAGGATCTAATTTAGTACTGAGTATAAACATCAAAGACTTTTTATTTTAGACAAGAATCCAAACATGTTCCCATGTAGTAGGGGCATATTCTGAGCTAACCCTCTTGTTTATTGTTAAATATGTGGCCACATATGTGACCGAAATGAAGTGCCACCACTCAGCTCATTAACCACTTCTGCAACCTCCTGAAGGAGAGCTCATAAATCTGTATTCACCAGATACATCCATAATTGCAGTTCTTCACACACAGCTTGGGAGTGGCCATATTTAAACAGTTACATGGCATCATGGCAGTTCATACCACTGCTCCCAATATGTTTACATGTATTATACTGTTTGTAGCTGTCATTTGCCCTTAAGAAAGGGGAATGAACGATTTTGCAAAGGGATTTGGTCTGTTGGTTTAACTGCTTACCTGACCTTCTTGAAATCCTTTTCAAGCCACTCCATCAAAGAAGATATACTACTACTCAGCAGTACAAACTATCTGAGTTAAGGTTTGCAGGGAATTGTACCTATTTTATGGTTATGGTGATGAAAACGTTGTGAATATTTACTTGTTAAGTCTAGCTCAGAAAATGTGCATGAAAGTTGTCTGGGTTCAGCGCTAGTTCTTCTTTGCAAAACTATCTTGCTTCTCTTTATATATTGAGTACTTTAGCAAACCACTATTAAGAGAACATGCGGGCAGCTTTATTTGCCAAATGTACACATTATGAAAACAGTGATTAATCCTGGGGTAGATTCCTGGGGCATGATGGTTGCAACAGTCACAATCTTCAACTTGAGTTCAGTCAGCCTGAATGGTGCAAATAATTTCTGGGGAGTATGAATGGGTTGCTCTGTGTTTAACTTACAAAAGTAGGTTTTAACTTACAAAATACTATGAAAATATACTTAAAACACAGTCTGTGCAAGTATTTGTTTATTTATGTGGCTGTTGTTATTTTTAACCGAGAACTTGAAACTGTAGAGAACAAAAAACATCAGTGCGACAGTCTGACTGAAACCTCACAAAGACCAACTGCGATTAAGTGTTTGCCGAGTATGGCTGTTGTGAGGAGGAAGCTGTGTGGTGCTGGTGGGGTGAGAGCCGAGAGAATGTGTGCCGACTCTGAGTTGTGCGTTTCCCCCAGAATGCAGCGAAGCAGGCGGCCGCCGCAGCCACGCAGACCATCGCCGCCGCACAGCACGCCGCCTCCTCCAACAAGAACCCGGCCGCGCAGCAGCAGCTGGTCCAGAGCTGTAAGGTGAGAAGCAACCAGCCACCTGGTCTCTGTCGGGTTCAAGCAGAGGACAGCACTCACCTTTCTGCGTCTCCAAGCCGAGCGAACAGGAACTTCCTGAACCGCTGTGAGCTCGGCGGGGGCTGCTGGCTTCCTGCTGAGCATGTCAATGTGTGCAGGGAGACCAAAATGCATCTTCACTTGTCACTTTGTTAGTGTTAGCATTGAGAGGTCTACTTTTTACTTTATTTCAGTTTGTCTTTTAATTTCCCTGTTCACTGTTTAAGGAAGGCTTTCTCTTTCTGACACAGATGGTTTATTACAGTTCAGTTGTCAAAGAGTCAAATGGGTCAGCTACACCTCGTACACAGAGCTTGACATTAGTATTGAGAAAAGAAATGCATAGAAGATGAATGCATCTCCTGTATTTAAAGAATAATTTAAAGCAGGCTTTCCTTGCGTTTCGTAATGTCTTTGTGTCAATGTGCAGAGTGTGATCAGAAGCACATGACTGTGTGTGTGGCAGCCAGTGTCTCTGGCTTCAGTTCTGTGTGTGGGGCTCAGTGTGTGGGGCTCGGTGTGTGGGGGTCCGTGTGTGAGACTCGGTGTGTGGGGGTCCGTGTGTGTGAGGGCTTGGTGTGTGGAGGTCCATGCGTGTGAGGGCTTGGTGTGTGGGGGTCCACGTGTGAGCTTTGTTTATGTCCTGGCAGGTGGTTGCTGAACAGATCCCCATGCTGGTCCAGGGAGTGAGAGGAAGCCAGTCGCAGCCGGACAGCCCCAGTGCTCAGCTGGCTCTGATTGGGGCCAGCCAGAACTTCCTGCAGGTAGGGACGGCTCAATCAATGTGTGGGATTATCGCACCTGTTAAAAAAGGCCTTTGGTAAACAAAATCAGTATTCCGTTTGAATTTGTATTTATTTATATATTTATTCATCTCTGTAGCCTGGAGCGAAGATGGTCACAGCTGCCAAGGCCACAGTGCCCACCATAGGGGACCAGGCCTCAGCCATGCAGCTCAGCCAGTGTGCCAAGAACCTGGCCAGTGCCCTGGCAGAGCTGAGAACCGCCGCCCAGAAGGTGAGACCGCACGTCCGTTCAACACGAGCCTTACTGTGTTTCGTTCTTGGGTTTAAGAGGAGGTACTGGAGCCATAGTCTTCAAATAACACACCCTGTAATGTTTACTGCACAGATTACATTTTCGATTTATTTCTCCGTGTTTTAGTTTTTTGTTCATACATTTTTTTATCTTATTTTCTAAGTTTTGTCCCTTTTTACTCCGTATGTTCTAGCAGAACTTTTAGCTTTTAGCTATTACTTTATTTCACTGAGTAAAACCTGTATTTCTCTTCAGTGTATTACTGGTAAACTGAACTCCTGGCGATAGGGGGACACCCAGTGGTTCAATATAACAACATAGACTTCCAGTTCAATCCAATCGTTACAGTTTGTTAATGCACATATGTACGGTACAATAGCAGCAAACACACAAACCCGGCCAGAGAAATGCACCAATGCCCCACACCGCCTGACATATGTGCATGCAGTGCCCCAGTGTGTGTTTATAGCGAGCCCTCATCCTGACATCCTGTTTGCCTGCGGATTGATTGACAGGCACAGGAAGCGTGCGGACCGCTGGAGATTGACAACGCACTCAACGTCGTCCGTAACCTGGAAAAAGACATGCAAGAAGCCAAGGCCTCGGCCGCGGAGGGCAAGCTGAGACCCCTGCCCGGAGAGACGGTGAGGCTGTTTTACTCCCTGTGGATTCACAACACCTTAGCCGGGCCACCTGTGAAACAATAGTAAACCTTCAGTAGACACACGTGCAGCAGCTCTTTCTTTCACACCAACTGACTGGAGATCCTTATTTTTTGTTTTAGTAGAAAGCCATGAAGCACATGCACTTTTTATAAGAGTAAAGATGGTTAAACTACATCAGGAAAGGCTGAGAACTCTCGATTCAATCAATTTAAAGCTCGTTTTTCCCCCCTTTAAATCTCTGAGCCGTAGATGAGTAATTCCTTTTAATGTGACAGAACAGTTTCTAAAGATCTTTGAATGTAGCCTCGCTGGCGTAATGGGTAATCTATCTGTCATCCTTCAGTGTTCATCTCATAAAGGATCCTTTATATAGAGGCAGGAGCGCATCGTCCTCCGTTCTTCTCAGCTGAACCATTTTAAACCCATTTGGGGGAAGGTTTCGGTTAACTGCAACTGTTCAGTAATGTCTGATTGATAAAGTAAAGCCCCCTAAGTACTGCCCTAAAGGGTAGTTGACCCATTGCAGCTCACGTGTGAAGGGCAGTTGGCCGGAGGGGGAGTTGATGGATAGAATTGGGTTGCAGGATGGCAAAGACAAGTCTCTGCACCTCTGATGACTAGTTGTGTATGACGGTTAGTGTCTTAATACAGGAATCATGAGTAAAACACCTTATATTTCTGAGTAAATTATGGTCCCACACCGGTTCTTATCAACCCCTTTCAATGATCTTTCTGTATCTTGACTTTGTGGGGTTTTAGTAGACATCCTGCTCAGAACATTTAAAATCGATGCAAAAGATTAAGCAAAGCACTTCACAACGTCATGGTCTTGGCTCATAAACAAGGCTGATCTGTGAAGAATGTTGTCCCCTTTTTCCTGCTTTTCCTGACGAGTCCTCTCTTTTTTTTCTCAGCTGGAGAAGTGCTCTCAAGACCTGGGGACCAGCACCAAGGCCGTGAGCTCGGCCATCGCCCAACTGCTCAGTGAAATCACCCAGGGCAACGAGAATTACACAGGTACTGACCGGGACAGGGAGGAAATGCGCCGTCTACAGGAGGACCTGTGCTTGAGACGTATATCGAACATCTGTAATCTCAGGAATATATAATATAGATTTGTTAAATTGGGCCTGATTATGTTTGCTCTGTACGTCTTCAGCACATCCCTCCTCAGACCATGGCAGCAGGTTAGGGGTTCGATTGGAAGCCGATGAGTTAAAATACTAGCAAATATAAACATAATCCCCATGAATAATATCGTAAACTGTGCCGGCCTAATCCCAAACCTCCTGCATTAAAAGTAATCACTCCTTTGTGGTTTGGTAAAGGCTAAAAGGCTGCTCTGTCCTGTGGATATGGGATCTGTATGCGATGTACTGATTTATACATCTGAGGAAGCAGCAGCCCTGAGAACACCTGACACAAAGCTCAGAAATCCTGCACAACCCCCCCTCGGATGTCCAGACAGGAAGACCTTCCACTGGAGTAGAAATCCCTTCTGATGTAGCGCTTCCTTCCTTAACCGAGAACAAATCTTATTTATGGTTTCTGGTAGCTGCACTTAAGTGTCCGTTCATGTTATTTATTTTTCTGCAGGAAACATTAGTCTTATTATAATTGCTGTCTCTGGTTGATGCTTCCCGTGACGCTGCCCAGAGGAGGTGGCATCATCAGCCTAGATAGTTGTGTCCACAGGATTGGTAGACCAGGGGTCAGGGGCAGTGGTTCACCTTCCCAAGTTCACCCTCTGTCTGTGAGGCTGTCTGTGGAAAAACCCACGCCGACATCCTGCACAGACATGTCAAAACATGTGCCAAACCTAGACGGAGCCGAGTCTCTTTGCAGCCAAATCGTGTGGCTGTGCATCTGCCCCCATCCCCTCCTCTCTCACCTCGGGGTTGTCTCCTTTCCAGGCATGGCGGCCCGCGATCTGGCCCAGGCACTGCGAGCTCTGGGCTCTGCGGCCCGCGGAGTGGCTGCCAACACGGACGACCCTCAGGCCCGCAATGCCATGCTGGACTGCGCCAGTGACGCCATGGACAAATCGGCCAACCTGATCGAGGAGACCAAGCGTGCCGTGGCCAAGCCGGGAGACCCCGACAGCCAGCAGAGACTGGCCCAGGTGGGTGGAGAGGCTGAGGTGTAGAGTGAGAGTGCAGTACTGGGAACCAAGATTCCTTATTTTTCCTGAGATGTACCTGTCGTTTGTGACTGTTCCTGATCCAAGCCTGTTTCCCCCGTGCAGGTGGCTAAAGCCGTGTCTCAGGCCCTGAACCGGTGTGTCAACTGCCTGCCAGGACAGAGAGACGTCGACAACGCCATCAGGACAGTGGGTGAAGCCAGCAAGAGACTGTTAGCTGACTCAGTGAGTGTTACTTGATGTAACAGCCCTTTGTTTTGCCAATGTGTATACTGTTTAAAATAGTCTATAAATCTTGAGTTTCAGGTCAGTCAACCTCGAGAAGAGCTTTATTATCCAATCCCCTTAAACAGTTTACATTGTCAGCGGCTTCAATGGCTTCAAAGCTCCCTGTGTCATCTCATTGCTGCTCTTCCGGTTTCCCTGCAGTTTGCGCCGAGCACCAAGAGCTTCCAGGAGGTACAGGGCAATCTGAACCAGGCGGCGGCCGGGCTCAACCAGTCCGCCAACGAGCTGGTGCATGCGTCTCGCGGCACCACCCAGGACCTGGCGAAGGCGTCGGGCAAGTTTGGCCAGGACTTCAATCACTTCCTCCAGGCAGGAGTGGAGATGGCCGGCCAGCCACAGGTAGGCATGTGTGATTGCGTGTGTGTGTGTCTGTGTTTCTGTAAGTGTATACATGCGTCTGTGTGTATGTGCACAAAACCTAGCATGTCCCAGCTTGCACAACACCACACACCCACTCCTGAGCCGGCATCGTGACGCTCTGAACTTGGAGGCTTACACTAAGTCTAAGTGTCTTAAGTGAACCTGCTCTTGTGTCTCTTGCCTGCAGTCCAAGGAGGACCAGACTCAGGTGGTCACCAACCTGAAGACCATCTCAATGTCCTCCAGCAAGCTTCTTCTGGCAGCCAAAGCCCTCTCCACTGACCCCAACGCCCCCAACCTGAAGAACCAGCTGGCAGCAGCAGCACGGTGAGGATTTAGCACCGATTCTCACAGCCGTCAGTGCGCCCCTTTCGCAATCCGCCTTCCCACTCAATAAAGTACAGGGACCAGCCCTGCAGATGAACCGCCAAACTCTTGTCATGTGCCGCACGCCCGCAAGAGCGACTACACATTAAAATAGCATTGGCAGTCCTGAATTAGTAGTTTCCTTAGTCCTGCAGTCTTGCCAATTCACACTATTGTTGTGGTCCTTTCGCTGCCAATGATAGTAATATTTCAATTAACTCGCACTGTGTTTTCCTAGCAACTAGCTCTGACGTCCCTCTTTTTATAAATGAATATGGATTATGTAATTTGGTTTTTTTTCTTCATGGGGGCACACATTTCCTGTCAATACTATTGTGTAACCCACCCACCCCGTCCCCTCCCCCACTTCCCAAATATTAACTTGGCTTATATAAATGAGTGAAATGAGCCGATGGTAAAATGTAGAAATGTACAGTGCCTGCTGTGAGCAATGCAGGACCCTGTGGCTGCAGAGAGAGGTAGGAGAACTGGTCTCTGTACTCCTGGTAGTGGGTGTTAAAACTTTAAAAGGAGAAGCTGCGGGGGGCACCTTTTTATGTATCGGCTGTGCCAATGCAAATCTCGGGAAGCACCTGCTACAAGAGGGGGGAAAGCAAAAAGTTGTGTAGAGATCTTGGTATTGCCTTCTTAAGAATGCTGTGCTGTGAAAGGTCTCCAGCGAGCTGCTCTGGTGGTATTACGTCTTCTGTAGGCTCGGCTACATCCATGCATGCTAGAGTTAAATCAGCACAGCAGCACTGCCAGGTACTGTATGTGGGCGAGCTGGAAATCTCTGCTGGGGAGAGTGGAGCAGTGAGCTCTGTGCGTGTCGTTTCTCATCCCTGGCTCTTCTCCACACAGCGCCGTTACGGACAGCATTAACCAGCTCATCACCATGTGCACGCAGCAGGCCCCAGGACAGAAGGAGTGCGACAACGCGCTGCGGGAACTGGAGGTACCGTTTCCATCGGCTTGTGTTTGCCTTCTCTCCTCTCTCTCTCGAATGTGTGTGTGTGTGTGTGTGTGTGCGCAGCGTGAGGCTCTCTCAGCTCTCATGCACGGCTGTGTAGTAAGCGTTCCCTGCTCCGTGGCTCCTGTTCTCTAGCCATGTGCCGATTGTGCTCGGAGATGTGCGGGCCCTGGAATCCCGTGATGTGCTACCGGTCTTGTCAACAGGTCTTTGATGGCCAGGAAAGAGAGCTGATCTCCGCGTGTTAAAAGAATTTGCTTTGAACGATTTTTAGATAAGCAGTTTTGCATTCCTGGAATAACTTTGCTCTGTTCCAGTGGCTCCTGTCTGAATGGAACTGAAAACAAGCATCTGTTCACAGTCATGTGCTTATGCCACAAATAGACACGATCTGTCTCTTATAAGAAAATGTAATTTGAAATTATACCATTTAAATGTTATTTTGAAGAGAGATTTCCTCTCAGAGGTGTGATGTTCATCTGAACTTTGTGTCTTCGGTGGACAATTCTTCAATAGTGGATTGTAAGATATATTTAGGTGTCAAAATTAATGGCAGCCGAAGCTTTTATCTGTTGATTATTGCTTACCGTTTATGTAATTGTTTAAACAGCATTGTCCTTGTTTGTTGGTTAATCACTTGCAAGCCTAGGGCATAAATAAAAGAATGGTTCATAAATAAAAGTCCAAAAGAATCAGCTTATATAAGATGTGGGGGGGGACGGGGGAACAAACTGCAAATTAAATAATTTAGTTTGATAGGGTTTCTAAAGAAGACCACATGGTTCAGAAGAGCAAATGTTTCCTACTCATGAATATTTCATTGTCAACGAGAAGGAGACGGTTAGATTGAGTGACGTCTCATCTCTGATCCTGCTGTCGGGAATCTAGGTGGGCTTTTGCTCAGGAACAATTCAAGGGAGCAGGTGAAAGAGAAGAATCAAAGCTAGACAGGAAGGAGAGTAAATATTTTATACTTTTTGGGCCTAGCTACTTGGCTGCTGGGAATTTTGGGTTTTACTTTTATTGTGCTGCAAGTGACAGGGACTGCTAAATATTTAACACAGGAAGGCTATAGAGTTTAAAGAAGAAGAAAAAGAAAAAAGCATTCGCTCGTATCGGACGACTTTCAGTCGGTGACAGCCGCCGTGGTAAATAGGCCTCCTCTCAAGGCAGGGAATATCCACGGCAGAGTTTGCTCATGGTTTTGCCTGTGGCTGCTTTGTTCTACTGAGGGTCTGAACTGGGCGGCTGCCGGTGCCGGGTGGCGCTGGTAACGAGTTGCGGCCTTAATCCGTGTGTTGCCTTCCTGCAGACGGTGCGCGGGATGCTGGAGAACCCGACCGAGGCAGTCAACGACATGTCCTACTTCGATTGCATCGACAGCGTGATGGAGAACTCCAAGGTGAGGAACCGTGGCAGGCAGCCGTCACAACCTCCCTCCGCAGGACATGTCAACTGTTCTTCTTATCTTTCTCTCTTCCCTCTACGTCCTGTCACTCCGGGTTGTTTTTCTTTCGTGTGTGCTCTTCGTTCGTCTTCATCGAAAACAGAATCTGAAGCATCTTCGTCATTTCATTAATTACAGATTAACTGTAACATTTGACATTTGAATAATATGAATTAAATAATATAGTTCAGAGTTGACTAAACATCTCTACACATCACAGACATAACACACCCTCTCATATACTACTGCTGTTGGACATATTTACACAGCCTCACGCTTTGTAAGTTCCAGAGAGCTTTATTAAAACAAATGAGACCGTTTACAACAAAGTGGAGGCCATTCAATCTCATTGTGTGTTTCTGATCTCTCTCTCTCTCTCTCTCTCTCTCTCTCTCCCACTATGTCCTTGCAGGTACTGGGAGAAGCCATGGCAGGAATCTCTCACAATGCGAAGAACAGCAACCTGCCCGAGTTTGGGGACTCGGTCAGCTCGGCCTCGAAGGCCCTGTGTGGCCTCACGGAAGCCGCCTCCCAGGTATGCCTTTGGAGAAGCTCTCAGTCTGTTTCTCACAGCCCAGACACTGAAACACTACAGACAGAACGTTAAGTGAAGCACTATTGGGCTGTTGCATTTGTTGTCCTTAACGCCCGATGCTCTTTTGCCTGTAGGGGGCGTACTTGGTTGGTGTTTCAGATCCCAACAGCCACGCTGGCCAGCAGGGATTGGTGGATCCAGCCCAGTTTGCCAGAGCAAACCAGTCCATCCAGATGGCCTGTCAGAACCTGGTGGACCCAGCATGCACCCAGTCACAGGTACAGCACAAGAATCACGGCAGGCCAGCTTTCGATCTCAGACCCCATGGTGATCGCAGGAGACTTTACCAAAGTTTTGACCATTTTCATTGTTTAAAAAATGTAAAGCTAGCAAGCAGAGGCATTGAGGCCAAGTTGTGTCTGTATGTTGGTGTCAGACTTTCCTGCTCAGACCGTGAACAGAATTGGCACAGCCAGCGCAGCAGTCAGCAGAGGATTTCAGGACACCGTGGCTGATTATTGTTTGATGTTTTGTATATTTTATGTCCTTCCTGTTGCTTTGTGTACCACCGCTCCATTCTGAAACAGATGAAACGCTTAGTTTTTCGCAGTGTCGTTAAAATGCAGCCAGTAACTGAAGGAGCTTTTATTCATCATCCTCTTGGCATGCCGAGTTTGGGATAAATTGTTTCAAATGTCACTGTGCCCTGTAATTATATAACAAAACAAAAAAACATCTCTAAAGGAAGTTTAATTAACTGTCTTTATAGCATTGAATTATTCATTTTTGTCCTGAAAGGGACCCTGCTGTAAAGGAATTACATAAGTATTGAATCAGGGGTGGGGGGAGGGGATTGCAGCAGCATTGCAGACTGTTGCGCTGAGTTCATGTCATTATTTTCTGTTCTCCCAAGGTTCTCTCGGCCGCGACCATCGTTGCCAAACACACGTCGGCCCTCTGCAATGCCTGCCGCCTGGCGTCGTCCAAAACTTCAAATCCTGTTGCTAAGCGACAGTTCGTCCAGTCAGCGAAGGAAGTGGCAAACAGCACGGCTAATCTGGTCAAGTCCATCAAAGTGAGTGTGAGCAAAATCAGAAACTGCTGTTACATCCAACGTTTCATTTTGTTTCAGGTTCTCATTCAGTCAGTGCTCTACGTCGGCAGATCCTCTTCATTCACGACGTCAGTCGTTGGCTTGTGATATAAAAAAAAGCATGAGCTACAGCCATGCGCCGAAATCATTCCAAATAGCTTACTGTCTGTGTGATGAAAACAAATGACCTCTTGGGGATAATCTGTGATTGCGACTCTGTGGAATTGGATTAATGCACAGGGGTTTGCAGGAGAAAACAACCTAAACACGTTAATCCTTCCCTCAGCCCAGCGATTACACTCGGATATTGTTGTTTCAGAGCCGCCACCAAGCGGCAGAATATAGCTAATAAAGCGGCTCCATCTGCTCGATACACATTTTAACTTCCTACTGCTTTTTTATTAGATTGTTATACCATCAGATAAAGATGTAGAAGAGATACTGAGCAGTTCATGCATATATAAACAATACACATTTTAAACAACCATGCATGTTTAATATATGCATCAGTGCATCGCAGTTCTTATCATAACTTACCAGATACTTTCTGTATGTTTCACAATTAACCATTGTTAGTGGTAAAAGTATATATGCATAGCTTGGACAGGAGGAAGAGACCATTTATCTTCTGTTTACCCCACACCCTTCACTGTGTTGTAAACTTGACATCCCTCTGCGCAGGCGCTGGACGGGGCATTCAACGAGGAGAACCGAGAGAAGTGCCGCGCCGCCACGGGGCCCCTGATCGAGGCGGTGGACAACCTCACCGCCTTCGCCTCCAACCCCGAGTTCGCCAGTGTCCCTGCCCAGATCAGCCCCGAGGTATGGGACCTGTCTTGTACAGTGATTTAGGGGTTATTTCACAGGTCTGTTCCCGGGGTCCTCCAGGCAAATCTTTAATAACGACAACAGTAATAATGATTCGGTTTACTGAAGATGATCTTGACGAGGCATGCTGTTACTTTTAGGGACTGGCAGCAATGGAGCCCATCGTCATAGCGGCCAAGACCATGCTGGTGAGCTCCACGGGTCTGATCCAGACTGCACGCTCGCTGGCGGTCAATCCCAAAGACCCGCCCAAGTGGTCTGTGCTGGCTGGTCACTCCAGAACCGTCTCCGACTCCATCAAGAAACTCATCACCAACATGAGGTAAGACCTGCGCTTGACCGGGCCCCACAGCGTTCATCTGAAACACCCGGATCAAACTGAATTATGCACGGATGTGTCTGCAGAGGACGTGAACCAAGTTCTGCTTTTTGTGCAGCAAGACCTTCTGCTTCAAGGCAGCATCTTTTCCAGCACTCAAAAGTTAACCTATCTTTATACACAGGTCACTTTCAATAAAGCATAAGTCATCTGCTCATTAATTCACTTATTCAGCAGATCATTTCCATTTGCATTTCTCTCTCCCTCTCTGTCTCTCTGTCTCTAATTTCCCGATGTCTCTGTTCCCTCTCCACAGAGACAATGCCCCCGGCCAGCGTGAGTGTGACGAGGCCATCGAGCAGCTCAACAAGTGCATCAGAGAGGTGGACCAGGCGTCCCTGGCAGCCATCAGCCAGCAGCTCACCCCTCGGGAGGACATCTCCCAGGAGGTAAAGACATTAACTGCTCCAGCCGCTCTGGTCAACACCTTGGCTTCCAGCACCACGAATTACTGAGTATTGGCTCGTCTAATTAGAAATGCATGAAGAAATATTAAAAAAATGCATCTTTTGTGGCCTTTAAAACCACGGGTAAATTAACAAATAAGTAGGTACCCTTGGCTCTGGGTGTTCCTCTACAGAGCTGGAGTGGTAGATGTCTCAGATGATGGTGGTCGGAGAAGGTGTGCGTTTTATTGTGTTTTAGTTTTGTTTATTCTTTTTAACTGGATTGAGGGGTCTAGTTGTTCAGGCATGGCTTCTGCCACCTCTCTCATCCCGCTAGTACTGATGTGTTGTTTCCTTTCAGGCCCTGCATGAACAGATGGCGGCGTCTGTGCAGGAGATCAGCAACCTGATCGAGCCGGTGGCCATAGCGGCACGCTCCCAGGCCTCGCAGCTCGGACACAAGGTCAGACCGGGCACCGTCGCCAGCTCCCTGCTTCCCCACCACCCGTCTCCGTCTCTGATGTCACGTGATCGAAATACATGATTTACTGATGTCACTTTAGACACGGTGACGCTGAAACGGGTTCTGGGACCAGTGACTCTCTGTATAAAACCCTGCAAGTAATGATTGCGCTTCAGTGCTCAACACATTCATGTCTCTATGCTAGTTAGAGCAACAGCTTCTAGTAACTAATATGTCAGTTTAAAGAGGTGTATGCAACCTGTGACGGCTCTTTGGAGTAAATTATGTGAAACGAAACAATGAAAATGAAATTAGTTTTGGCATTTGGGGGGAGAAGATATTAAAACTTAAAATGGCTACAGACAGTTACAGACTCATTGCACAACATAGTTTACAATGACCTTGTCTGAGTATAATTTTTGTCTTGTGAGGCCCATTTAATGTGGTGATTATCAACAACGTATTAACAAAGCCCTAATTAGTTGAAATTTCCTGAAAATATGCCGGCCACTGAGGAATTGCCAGTTAGCAACTCGACAATGGGTGACTGTAACAAAGCAGTCATATCAATCATTTATAGGAATCAAACCTTGCTACAGGAAGAAGCTTCAGTGGTTAACTGATGCATTGTAAATTGTAAAACCATGATTTTGATGTTTGATATCCGAATGTCCTGTATTAGACTCTCTGTATTAGAGGCTTCTTAAAAGCTAATCTATCCCACCATTTATTAATTGAATAAGCACAGGTTGTTGCTGTTGTTGTCGTCATTGTTTTTAATTTTAAATAGGTCAAATAACATATCTTTGTTAATCAAAGCCCACGGCCTATCAAACACTCGGCCAGGAAGTACGAGATCTTTGCAGATATAAATTCTGACCTCCCTTTTCACAGTCTCTCTGATAATTACATCTCGGCCTACCTCTCGGTTTTAAGTAATTTCCCTCAGCCGGTTCCAAGATTATTTGCATGCATAATTGGCTTCACAGTGAACCGCTAAGTGACAACAAGCTGCTTTCTGCCTCACATCCCCGTGGCGAGAGAGTGTACAGTTATGATATTAAAACAGATGGCTCTGCAGCTTTGACGGACTGATCCGAGATTCTGTAGTGAATGTGTTCTTGGCTCGGTGTGTAGGTGTCTCAGATGGTCAGCTACTTCGAGCCTCTCATCATGGCCTCGATCGGAGCCGCCTCCAAGATCATCAACAGCCAGCAGCAGATGAACGTGCTGGACCAGACCAAGACCCTGGCTGAGTCGGCACTGCAGATGCTCTACACCGCCAAGGAGGCTGGAGGCAATCCTAAAGTAAGCACAGGAACGAGTAGCAGAGCGGCACGAGAATTAACAGAACATATTTCTTCTCCTTCCTGTCTGCCTTTCAAATGGATTTTCTTTATATATAAAAAAATACATATCAAAACAAAAGGCGTGGGAGGAGGTTCTGTATTAGACGGTTTCCATTCAGGGGTTTGTAAGCCCTGTCAATCCATTCCTGAATTACACAGCTGGATTGGTGTCAAATAGGTTCACACACATTGTCATTCATTTGACATACAAGCACACACGCACACGCGCACACACACACACACACACACACACACATCATCCACATTGTGCTTTGGAGAAGTTTGAGTCAAGCGTTTGATGCCCAGCGCTGTCCCTCTCAACAGATGGCGTCTAGTCTTCCGCTCTTCTGCTGATGTGTCACGAGAGCGTTACTCTCAGGTGGGTGCAGAGGGGGTTTCTCCCGTGTCCGTTGAGAGTCTGTCTCATGTCCCCCCAGGCGGCGCACACGCAGGAGGCACTGGAGGAGTCGGTCCAGATGATGAAGGAGGCGGTGGACGACCTGGCCGCCACACTGGGAGAGGCTGCCAGTGCAGCTGGGGCTGTGGGTGGCATGGTGGACTCGATCACGCAGGCCATCAACAAGGTGAGAGTGGCACACCTCGCACAGGGGCTCACACAAAGGCATGCACACGCGTGTCCAGAGCTCATCGCCATCACATCTGCTGTTCATTCCCACAGATAGACGAGGGTCCAGGTGGTGAACCAGAGGGTAGCTTCGTTGACTACCAGACCACTATGGTGAAGACTGCCAAGGCCATTGCCGTCACTGTGCAGGAAATGGTAAGACGTCCCCCGGCCCATCAGGCCGACAAATCCAACGAGTAATCAAAACCCAGCAGCAGGCAAGTTTATTACTTCCTGTCTGTATATTTGGACATATGCATTCTATTTTGAGCTTGTTTTTAAAAATTAATTAATCGAAAGCTTTCCTTTGAATCTGTCTTTAATCAGTTGTCATTGCGTGTTTGCCTCGTGTGCATTCATTTGATCTTCATCTCGGTTCAAGGTTACGAAATCCAACACCAATCCAGACGAACTGGGCTCTCTGGCCAACCAGCTGACCAGTGAATTCGGACAGCTGGCGCAGGAGGCTAAACCGGCGGCCATCACTGCGGAGAACGAAGAGGTAAATGTGGTGAAGAGCTCGCCCATATCCCGGTCTTTGTTTACCATTGCTTTGGTTTTTCCTAAGACGAAGGACAGAACGCAGACTTTTCCTTTGAACGGACGTGTCCCTTTGCTTTGACAGATCGGATCCCACATTAAGAAGCAGGTGCAGGACCTGGGCCACAGCTGCACCAGCCTGGTGACCAAAGCCGGTGCCCTGCAGTGCAGCCCGAGCGACACCTTCACCAAGAAGGAGCTGATTGAGAGCGCGCGCAAGGTCTCCGAGAAGGTGCGCACTGTTCCTCCTTGTCCCTTCGCAGTTTGTTTTATCCCTTTAAAAATGAATAGGCTAAAATTACAGATAGGTTCTGTGTGTCTGAAACGAATCGATTGCTTTACAAATGCGGTGTGTCTTGGACTGATAGTGAGAAGGAATAGAGGAAAGCTATTTTCAGCATTTATTCTTCTTATCGCTATGGTTTTTGTAAAGACGTTCTGCTTCCTAATTACGGGGAAATTCTGTGCAATTCACGGTCAAGAATAACACAGTGAGAAGACTTACACACATTGGAGGCTAAACGAGGAGCATTTCAGTTCAAACAGGATCAGAGGGAATGAGGGAGTGATTCACTGCTCCGGTTAGCTCTTGTCGGGACTTGGTTATTAACACCTTTTGTAAGTGTACAGTTTTAATTAAGGCTCAAAATGCATTGAAGGATAATTGCTGATAATCTGAAAACACTAACTGGAAATAAGCCACATTAAAAATATGTGTGAATGTAGAAAAAGACTGCATTGTAAGCAGCTTCTTTGCTTCTGCTTCATACGAGCTTTATCGTCACGCTAAACACATGCCTCCTCCTGCCCCCCAGGTGTCTCACGTCTTGGCAGCCCTGCAGGCCGGAAACCGCGGCACGCAGGCCTGCATCACGGCGGCCAGCGCAGTGTCCGGCATCATCGCCGACCTGGACACCACCATCATGTTCGCCACCGCCGGGACACTCAACCGTGAGAACGCAGAGACCTTCGCTGATCACAGGTATGGGGCGGCCGGGTGGCGGTGGAGCTGTGGGATCCCGGAGATGGGGCTGGTGCAGGTGTGTGCTTATACTCTGGTGTAAAACCAACCCCAAAAAACCCTGTTGATTGTGTAACTGTCCTGCTGCCGGTTCCCAGGGAGCACATCCTGAAGACAGCCAAGGCACTGGTGGAAGACACGAAGCTCCTGGTGTCGGGAGCGGGGGCCAGCCAGGAGAAGTTGGCTCAGGCGGCCCAGTCCTCCGTTAGCACCATCACCAAGCTGGCTGAAGTGGTGAAGCTGGGCGCTGCCAGCCTGGGCTCTGAGGACCCCGAGACACAGGTACACGCCTGACCCTCAGTATCTGGCACTGTATCCGTCCTGTATGGCCCAGATAGCGTTTACACCTGAAGGCCTGCCGGACTCTGAACGAGTTTCCCCTGCAGTCTGTACACACACATTCTCTCTCCTCTCCTTTCCTCTCTCTGAAACTGTCACGTAGCAGCCAATAGATTTTCAGATGCCAGTGTAGTGAAAATACATGACATGATAAGATACTAGAGAGAATTTAGTTTCCCAGAGAGCACTTCTCCTTGTTCTCTCTAGCGTGCCCTTTTAGCGATCTTTCCTTGTTGAAGATCAGTTGGAATCGGAAGGCTGTGTTCTTTAGTTCTGGTGTGATGTTGACTCTTTGTCTTCACCCCCGTGTAGCAGATCTACAAATCTATATTTACATCAGAACAGGAAGAAAGAGCTCAATTCACAAGTTATTCTTCCTGCTGTGGTACGGTAGGGAAAAAGAAAAGAAATCAACAAAAAAAAACAAGAAATGAGGTTACAGATCTGATTTTGACACAAATAGAAGTAATAAGATCAATTAATACAGGCCGTTCCCAGACAAAACAGCACTGTGTAATAGGGTGATGCTGTTTTGAAGTGTGGCCTTTAAGACGAATATTGAGTTGACCGAATCCCACAATCAGACTCCCACTCATCAGTGAGACGCTTGCTATGAAGCCCGAGATGATTGCTAATGTGTTCAGTGCTTCTTCCACTTCCCTCCATAACCTCCTGCTGTTTCTTTCTTTCTCTATTGTATGTTTATCAAAAAGGAACTGTTTTCCACGGCGGGGGTCCCTTTCAGTCAGGATGTGGGTACCCTGTGTGTGTGAAGAGAATCTGAACGTCTGTTTCCTTGTTTCCAGGATTTGATTGATTTGAAAAAAAAAAAAAAAAAAAACAGAGACACACGCATCTGTCTGTCTGTGGTTGCGGGTGTGTCTCTCTTCTTGGTATCGTACCATATGAAAACATGGGGATGAAAAAAGACACTCGAGGTGCTAAAATCAGCCCTGGGAACATCTCTATGGGGTGCTGCTCCGAGGTTTTGTATTCCTTAGGCCAGCAGGGGGAGATGTCGTACAGCAGGGGTTTCATGATATACACGGCTCGGGCTTTGCTTTGTCCATGGCCTCACTCCTTCAGCACTACAGAGTATTAAAAAGTAAGATTTGATCACAATCAAGTCTTAATTTTACCTTTGAAATTTGCAGTTAACACCAGCTTTTACACACATCAAATAAATGTAAGATTTAACGTAAAGAAACAAAACACAGAAGTCACCAGTAGACTGGAAATGAATACTTACAGAAGAACATTTAAATACTCTCATATTGATCCATCCTGTCTTTACAATGACTAAAACATACTGTGTCTAAAAGTCATTTAAACCAATCTGAGGCCAAGACAGTGTCCGTTATCCGTGTTCGAAGCTTCCTTGAGAGGTGATGGTTTTAGCCACTGTCTAATGCCTGACCCAGCGCTGGGCTCATCACAGCGGCTGCTGCTAACACGCTGCTTTACGAAGGCAGACAGACCTCAGATGTGCTGGGCGCTGTGAGGGTCTTTGTTCATTCTGATGTTTTGGCCGGTGTCTCATGAGCACAAGAAGGCTTCTGACTACCATGCCGAAAACTAACCCGCTGGGCCAGCAGACCAGCGCCGCCTCTGTCTGCATCTTCTGGCTGCTTTTCCTCATGAAGTGAAGTGCGTTCTCCATCGAGCTTGGTGTTGCCTGCCGGCTTGTGCTGCTGTTTCACAGTTGTTGTCTTTGCCATCGTCTGCAAGACCATCTTCAGTCGTACTTAGACATCTAGCAGGAAATCCAGACGCAGGGTCTGTCTCAGTGTCTCAGTTTATTGCATTACACACCAAAATAGATATGGACATGCAAATAAATCGGTTTTGTTTTGTTCTCCAGTTAATTTCTCAAGGTCATTCTGTTGTCAGATTAAGAGTTGCAGCATCCTGTCTGTCGAGCCTCTCTTGGCATCTGTAAGGGCATGAAACGCCAAGCGTCCGTGTCGGTGTCGTGTGGCCTCAGTGTTTTGTTTCTGAATGTTTCCTTATGCATGCCTGACAGAAAGTACCAAAAGATTGCTAGGATTTGTTTGTTAAGCTATATTTGATATTGATTATTTGTAATCTATCCACTGAGTCATGATGAAACTGTATAGGGTGATAAAGGTATTGCTCTGTCATGTGATCTAGAATAAATCCATCCCATGTGCTTTCCTAGTGTGTGGAGTTTGCCTGTACGGTGATCTGAGCCCTGTAGCCTGCGATGCGTGTTGTGAAACACCAGGTGTCAGTGTAGCCCAGTTGTAGATGCTTCTCCTGACTCTGTCTGTGCCCCACCAGGTGGTCCTGATCAATGCGGTGAAGGACGTGGCCAAGGCCCTGGGAGACCTCATCAGTGCCACCAAGGCGGCGTCCGGGAAGCCGCATGATGACCCCGCCATGCTGCAGCTCAAGAACTCGGCCAAGGTAGGGGAACAGACCAAACCAGGTTACGGCTCACTGGGGACTTCCTAGCACCTCGTTCTCAGCCTTGTGTCATCACATATCCATGTTATGCTCCTGTGCATGGTCTCCTTGTGTTCAGTAAAACAAATTAACAGCAGCTCAGAAGCACCTTTACTCTTCACCTTGAAAAGAAAGTCTTCACAGCCTCCGCAATGTTTCTGTCCAGTGCGTTGCCTGCCAGTACAGTACAGACCCTGTACAGTACAGGCCTTTTTTTCAGCGGGTGGTGGCTGACAGTATTCTCGGTGGCTCTGCTTGTCCTCTCAGGTGATGGTGACCAATGTGACATCGCTGCTGAAGACGGTCAAGGCTGTGGAAGATGAAGCCACCAAGGGGACCCGAGCCCTGGAAGCCACCATCGAGCACATTAAACAAGAGCTGGCCGTGAGTATTGCACCCAGACTCCTGAGGAGGAACGACGAGGATTTCTCTTTGGTTGTTTGTTTGTTTCATGGGTTTGAACGTGCCAGCATCTGTAATTCTGACTTTTTTGTATTCATGTTAAAATGGTGTGCTTCTAAAATAGATAACTCACCCCCACAGCATTCATATATAAACTGTGTTTGTGTATGTATATCAGAAACCGATGAATACTCCTTTTCAAACACTTTGCGCTTGTCCTGAAGGTGTTCAGCAGCCCAGAGCCTCCCCCGAAGACAGCCACCCCAGAGGAGTTCATCCGCATGACCAAGGGCATCACAATGGCAACTGCGAAAGCCGTGGCTGCTGGGAACTCCTGCCGTCAAGAGGACGTCATCGCGACGGCCAACCTGAGCCGCAGGGCCATCGCCGACATGCTGCACTCCTGCAAAGTGAGAGAGACCTCAGTGTACTGCATCTGCAAAAGATTTAGGCAAACATTGGCCTAATCAATCAGAATCTATTGAAGACTGGCCAAGGCTCCAGTTTGAGGACTTGGAGAAGTACAGTAGATTAGATTAAACCATTCTCAGCAAGTGTATGCACCCCAAATGTGACTTCCGATTGTTGTGCTTTACACTTTCAATGGCTTATCAGCTAGAGTCTAGATTGATGTCCTGATCATCAGTAAAGTAGGAAACTTAATAACCGTCCTTCAACGTTGTCTTCATGCAGCAAGCAGCGTATCACCCTGAAGTCAGTAAAGACGTGCAGACCAGAGCGCTCCGATATGGGAAGGAGTGCGCCACGGGGTACCTGGGCCTGCTGGAGCACGTGCTGGTGGTGAGTGACGTCGACGCACCCTGTGTCTTTAACAACACCGGCACTGGCTCTCTTCACGCTGAACTGCAGTGTTGGACTGGACTGCCGAGTTTACAGTCGCAAAAAGGCAGATTCATGGGTAGTAGTTCACAAAAATGTGGGTTCTCTTCTAAAGGCTGTGAAGGTTGTGTTCAATTTATTTAATGTGCCACGTGTGTTGTGTAAGAAGTTTTCTGCAGTTTTATTCATGGTATAGTTCCTAGTTCCTGAAGCATCTATGTAGTGTTTTGTGGAGACCAGTAACACTTAAAGTCGATGTATTATGTTTATGTATTTATCTATGGATTAAACCCTGGTTTTCGAAGATTAACAAGTTCACAATAACATCCCTGACCCGACCTGTCCGAGTTCAGAGAGCAAAGTATAGCCAGTCTAAAAACTGGGTGTTGTTGTGAGAATAGAGATGTCCTCTTCCAGTAGGTTCCCTAAATAAGGCAAGCAAATGTTTCCTTCTTATAACCAAGCTGTGAAGGCCTGGGATTAGATTTGGCAAGGAGCTCTACTCGAACATGACGTAAGATTTCAAAATAATAGCTCAGTCAGGCAGTGGATTTGTTACAGTCAGTATTGTCTGAATCGTGTAGCCAAACAAAATGTAAAGCAAAGCCCTGAATAAATTAACTAAGACTGAAAATGTGTCTGGTGCCACACAGGATGAAGCCCCCAACTAAAATTAAAATGTGCTGAATCCTCTCGGTGTCAGCAGTTGTGGTGATTCGGTTTATTTCAGGGGGGGGCTCCTCTTAGTCTTAGTAACTGCATGATGTAAATCTCATCAAAGTGGACTAGGGACATGTCAAAGCAATACTCTTTGTACACATACCTCATTAATTAGGATACATGTACGGATGCCACATCTGTGAACATGTCTCTGTAGATTAGGAAGAGAGACCTAAAGATACCTGAATACACATTCCATATTGGATCAGAAATGTTAAAGGACTTGGTTTAGGCTTTGAACAAACACCAATTAATTTATATATTATTTAACAATGCTGCAATTAGATCAAATAAATGTATTCATAAATACACGTTGTAAATCCAGACAGGTATAGCTACAGCTCCTCTTAGGGAAAATAACTCGGTTGGCATGTTTTATTTTCTGCAGACTTTGATCGAAATGGTTTTATTCTATTTTTTTTTTTATTTGATGTCAGTTACACCACTAACTTCACTTTCACATTTGCCTTTCCTGTTTCCAGTGTTTTTTTATAAGGCACACACAAAAGTATCAGCGTCTCCGTCCACTTAGTACAAGTGTATTACTCCCCATACATTTTTTAAAAAGGTACGGACTTCACAAAAGTACAGTTAATGATCAGTCATTCCTCTCAGTGTGTTCCACAACAAACTAACCATTGTCTCTTCATTGGGTATTTCCTAAAACAAGCTACAAATGTTAGAAGTTTATCCTGAGATCTGCAGTAGATACCAAGTGAGATGGTAAAATCCTTATCCTTACTGCTGCATAATTCCAAAAATATACTACCTTTAGGAGTCGTGATACTTTTGGCCACTTCATTTCTGTCACCATGGTCTTGTACTGATTTTCGTTCTTGTTGTGTTTTGTTTTACTCTGTTTCTCTGTCGTTTTAACCACCTCGTTGTTCAATGCGGTAGCCGGTGAGTAGGAAGACCAGCGCAGCCGTTCGTCTGAGTGAACTGCACGAGAGTTTTACCTGCCGTGCCTTTCCACATGCACATCCTTTAGAGCAGCTGTGAAAAGAGACATTCATCGCTCATGTCCATTACTGCATCTTTTCCAGTCCAATCCCTTTGGGGTCTTTAGCGTTACCTCCAGATTAAGTCTAAGTCTACACTCCGACCCACCTGCCAACACCAAATTCCCAGCGTGCCACCGAGGGGTGCATCTGCGGGTGGGTGTAGCATTCATTCTGGCTATAGTGACAACTTTCTGTCTGCCAGTTGCTTTTTGCAGCTCACCAACAGAGACGGTGAGGGGTTTTGAGTTTGCAATTGGCAGGTGCGTCTCAGCTGTGCTGTTATACAAGTCCCTGGTCTAGTACAGTTTTCATTTAGCTTAGAGCATCCCTCCAGTATCCACCTGCATGAAAGCTAATGAAACTGAATGTCTTCTGTGATATATGTCGGTTTCTAACCTGGAGTGAATAAACTCGTCGACAGACCATTTGTATCCTTACTTAAATATTTCAATGTATTAATAGCATTCGAGTCAGTATTGTGTAGCTGTACATAATTTTTGCTGGAATTTCACTCAGAATGTGTGTGAGGTTTTCAGCGATAAATACACAAATTATCAAAGTAAAATCATGTCCAGCCCCCCAACCTCAGCCAGTGTGTGTGTGTGTGTGTGTGTGTGCGTGCGCTCGTGCTGTGTGTTGCTGATGACAATCCAAAGATTGTCAACTAACTGTACCCAGCTTGAGTTTCTTTTCCAGAATAAGAATGCATGTTTGTTATAAATATACAAAATATTAATGTCTACTCAGTTCAAATTTCATCCGTTGGTATTTTGTATGGTTCTCCCTTAAAATAGAGGTTTCTGGGCAGCGCGTGTGAGATGTATTGATTGGTTTTGTTCGTAATGCTGCAGTCATTCAAGGAATTCCTCAACGCACTCCTGTTCATTCTTGTTTGGTAGCTCATGTGAAGGATCTTGAACGTGACATGGCGTAAGATTGCAGGGCTGGCGCACAGAAGCACAGCTGGTTGTATGCACCTGTTGTCTGCTATGTGCCCGGCTCTGAGGGCCAACCAGAGGTCACTCCAAGGGCACCGAGCAGCCATTGGGAGACGTTTTCCATCTTGTTAATGTAGTATTTAGTCTCTTTTACACTGTTGTAAATTACTGAAAGATTCACATTCTTTTATATATAAACAATCTTTGTGTAAAGAGTTTTCTTGGCCAATTTGTGCCTCTGCAGTTAGGACATCGAAACAAAGCTTTCGTAGCCCGAATTAAGGTTTTTCCTTTTGAGTTGGGTATGTTTAGATAATGGACTTTTAAGGGCCACAGCTATGAAGCTCAATAGTATTCTTCATGTTAGTTTGTACGGACAGCCAGTGCAGCAGCTCAGTGACTCAGTGTGTCCCCTCCCCCCCACAGATCATCCAGAAGCCCTCCCACGACCTGAAGCAGCAGCTGTCCGGGTACTCCAAGCGTGTCGCTGGCTCCGTCACAGAGCTCATTCAGGCGGCTGAAGCCATGAAAGGTAAACCACCCAAACGCCTTGAAACCCTCTTTCTTCTCCTGCTCAGATTTTGCTGGTGTGAAACGAAGGTAGTTCTGACCAATTGTTGAGGTTTCCCAGGGTAACCAAGCATGTTACAGCGGCCTGCTCACGTTGTGTAGGCAATCATGACATCAGGTGGAAGGAATTTCAAAGTATGGTTCTGCCCTGACTGGACCGTAATCCTCTACCTCAGTGTTCCCACTGGAAATGTAAAGCTCTGCAGTGTTTTGGTTCAGGGGTACAGACAACGGTGTTGATTGCTAACTGGTGGTTGTGGCTGTGGCCCGCAGGAACCGAATGGGTCGACCCAGAGGACCCCACGGTCATCGCTGAGAACGAGTTGCTGGGTGCCGCTGCTGCAATTGAAGCTGCTGCCAAGAAGCTAGAGCAGCTCAAACCCAGAGCCAAGCCCAAGGTACAAGCTCTCTCCTTCCCCCATTAGGCGTGTAGTGGATTGGTGGCGTGTGCGAGGATAATGGCAGGAGCCGGTCCTGTGAAGACGCTCCGCGTTCCCAGATCAGAGACGCTATTTTGTTTTCACAGGCAGCAGATGAGAGCCTGAACTTCGAGGAACAGATTTTGGAAGCGGCCAAATCCATCGCTGCTGCGACCAGCGCCCTGGTGAAGGCGGCGTCCGCGGCGCAGAGAGAGCTGGTGGCTCAGGGCAAGGTAAACCCCCTCACTGCCAGCGACGTACACTCCCACGCCACACACCGCTGCACTGACTGCGGTGTGTTCTGACCCGCTGTGCTGTCTTTCTCTCCCATAGGTCGGTGCCATACCAGCCAACGCCGTGGACGATGGGCAGTGGTCTCAGGGCCTCATTTCTGCTGTGAGTTTCTCAAGCTCTTACCTTCATGTACTTTTGTTTTGCTCTTGAATATTGAGGCTCTGGCCATCAAGTCGGTCGCACATCTGTCCAATGACTCAACGCTGGCTTTTTTAGCTGGGAGGGTGTTTGAAGGGCTCTCTGTTTAAGCCTCTAATGCACAGGCTTAAACCTTGAATAGTGTCTTGCCCTTGTAACTGATCTGAGAAATGGGGAAGATGGGGACACTCGATCCCGGACAGCCCCCTGTGAGGCATGTACGACACTGCCCTTGTGTTTGGGGGCGACACTTGCAATTGTATCTCCCGGAGCTAAGTAGGAAATGCAATAGGAGTGATTGACTGTGTGTGACTGATGTTCTCTGGCTATAATGAGACAAGACATCAGGCAGATCTGTATGGAACTCTCCTCCCGTTTAGGTGAGCAAATGCGTGAAGCAACTTTCATCTTTTTCCCCTTAAAAGATTAATAAGAATCTGACCTAAGTTTGGGGAAACGTTTGCATTCATCTTAGCCATCAATGCTAGTTTGTCCTTTTAAGTATAAAATTCTCCCATTTAAGTGTTTATTAATATCTGCTCCTAATCTGAAATGTGAAGTTTACTGTACAATAATTGCGAAGGAAAACTCATGACTGACCAGGGGAATCTGCTGTTTAGGCCCGAATGGTCGCCGCTGCCACCAACAACCTGTGCGAAGCGGCGAACTCGGCAGTCCAGGGCCACGCCAGCGAGGAGAAGCTCATCTCGTCCGCCAAGCAAGTGGCTGCCTCCACCGCGCAGCTCCTGGTGGCTTGTAAAGTGAAGGCTGACCAGGACTCCCAGACCATGAAGAGACTGCAGGTCAGGGTCGCCTCTCTCGGGACGTTCGGGAATATTCTGTGACCAACATTTCAAGTGTTTGTGTTTGTTGAATATTGATTCACATTGTTTTGTTTGATTTCATCCGTGTGCAGGGAGAGAAACTCGATTCCTACGGGCTTCCCAAAACTGTCAGTTGTACATAGTTTGTTTTCAACTGTTTGTGACGTGGGGGTCGCACCAGAATAAAAAGTGAGGAGTGAAGTATCGGGCTGTAAATAGGGCGTTCGAGGAAATGCAAAGTCCTGTCTGTTTCTAGGGTTTCACCGCAACGCCCCTGTGTGTTCAGCTGTCATGTCGAGATTAGTCGACTCTCTATATTTGGGCTGGGTTTTGTGACTCTTTATCCCACCCATTGTATCTTGAGTGCTTTGGGATAAAGGGACGCGGTCGTCTCTGCCCCTTGATGGAGCTGATCGGCTCTCTCCAGCCAAGCAAAAGTTGTAATTTTTTAATGCGGCGCTATAAACTCTAATGCCCCTCCTGTCCAAGTCCGTTACAGCCTGAGGGAGACGGCCTCCAGTCTCTGTAGTGAGTAAAGGCCACGCTCTGATTGACGTCTCTTTTGGACACAACGTCCTCGCCAAAGAAGTCATCGTGTTACATTACAGATTCCCTCCAGCATCCCTTATTAAACACAAGGCTTTTAAAATGCCATTAGCTTCCACTCATCAAGTCGAAGCATGATACCAGCCTCCACTGTTTCCACTCCACACTTCTGTATGTGTATTGTGTGTCGTCGTGTAAGCCACTTGTCTGATGGGTGAGTGAAGTTTCACTCTCTGATCCCCACATACCCACACACGGTGCCAAGTGAGAGTGCAGCACAGGCACTATGGACAGGGCTCTGGTAGACGCTGAAAGGATAGTAACAGGTGGATAGAAAGGGCACGAGGGTTAAACAGAGCGGTTTAGTGGAGGGCACCTTTCTCGCTCGTGCACAATTGGGAACACAAAACCAGCCCCCTCTGCCCTGTAAGCTGAAGCAGTTTGTTTTGCAGTGGTAACCAAAAGTGCCCCGACAGCGTTCTGCTGCCGTGATGGAGAGATACTGCTGTCGTTCCTCTGCCACTGAGCCTCACTCCCGTACCTCCTGTCTGACAAGAGCTCACTACGCTTCGTATTTTCCTCTTTAAGTGATCAGTTAAGCCTCCTCTGTGTTTGAACAGACACTAAGGTAGGAATAGCAGTTCTTAGTGTAAACCTGAAGATTGCAAAAAGTTAACCAAAGAGGTGAATAAAATCACACCACTAGAAAAGATATTCCTGGTTTTTGGTCGGTATGTTTCAAAATTGGCTTTGAGCAACATGGCAAATAACTTCCACTAAAGTAAACGCTGTGGCCCCCCATGTGTATCAATCTTAGAACAATATTTTATTTAGAAAACACCTCTTTTTAAAACGGACACCACAATTGAGATCAATCTTTTAGCTGTAAGAGTCGGTAGGAGGCGATTTGGTGTCAATGAGATGTTCAGCCCAGTTCTAGTCATGTTCTCAGTAAGTGACAGCAGTGAATCTCTCCCTCGTTAGAGCATCGCCTTCTCCCACAGAAAACCACAAAAGGCAAAAACAGCCACAGGAGCCTCAGAGAGGAATTGTTTGTGTTTTTGAAAAGTGAATCACAGCGGGGCAGGCTTCTCCCACAGTCGACCATGACCATTTAAAGCCATGCTGAAGAGCCGAGAAAACGTTGTTTTCATTCATCGACATGTGACTTGGCACCAGACCGCATTCCCCTCACAGGAGCCTGTGTGAGCTGAGGTAACTGCGGAAAAAAAAATAGTCTCCAACCTCGGCTGCACAGTAGACACTGTTCCTGTGCCTTTGGAGCTCGCACGGCCCAAGAAATTAAAACTAGCGGTGGAGTTTTGGAACTGTTTAACACAGTTTAAATCCTGATAGTATTCAAGATAGCATTGACTCGTCTACAGGGGGTGGGTTTGGTGGGAAACTCTTCATTGTAGAACCTACCATTCCAGATTTCAGAATTTGATGTCAGATCCATGTTGTTCTCTGAACAGGGGATTTGTGCCCCTCTCTGCCGTTCATTACGGCCATTCGATGGATGAGCGGTCGGTTTCTAAACGTGCCATGTGTTTGTCTTTTCCTCAGGCCGCGGGCAACGCTGTCAAGAGAGCCTCAGACAACCTGGTCAAGGCCGCTCAGAAGGCTGCATTCGATGCCCATGATGATGAAGCCGTCGTGGTCAAGAGCAAGATGGTCGGTGGCATCGCTCAGGTGGGTGGAGACCCAGAAAGAGCTCTGCTCTGTCCGTGTGGATCAACACAATCCACTCTTTTCACTCATACACACCATCTCCTGAACCCTGGCCTTCTAAGTCCCACTAACTCGGTTTATTTTTATCCTGCAACTGAAGTATCTATCCGACTTCTTTATCAATATCTCGTACTCCCTTCCTGTGACACTCGACACCACAGAGTCGTGAAGCAGAAGGGCCGTCTTTAGGGCTTCTCTTGGGCGTGTGGAGGTTTGTGCCGACGCATCCTGAGCTTCGCCCTCTGACCCATGGCGAGCGAGTGTGTGCCAGGCTGTACCGGGCTGATCCGCTCTGACCCAAGTGTGTGTGTGTGTGTGTGTGTTGGCAGATCATCGCCGCTCAGGAGGAGATGTTGAGGAAGGAGAGGGAGCTGGAAGAGGCCCGGAAGAGGCTGGCGATGATCCGACAGCAGCAGTACAAGTTCCTGCCCACGGAGCTGCGGGAGGACGGCCAGGAGCAATGAGCAGCCATCGTTTACAGATATACAGTCGATATATATATATATATATATATATATATATATATATATATATATATATATATATATAATAGGTTTCTTTTATAATTAAAGTGGGATTCTTACAGTGAAATACTTTGAAGAGTTAACCAGGGCGGCAACAAAACTAATGAGAAATAGAGATAATCGAGCTTAACATTATATATTATTATTGTTATTTTTAATCCCAAAATACATTTTGGAGATCCTATGACAAAAATAGGATTAGGAGACATTAATTGATATTAAATAAGCCTATAGGTCAAAAGTGAAAGATTTAAAGATGTCTATTTTTACAGTTGTTAGATAATCAAGGTTATTTTATTCTTGCTGATTTCCACCCTTTTTTTTTAATCCACTTCGATATTTTGATACAATCATGTAAAATGTATACAATTCCATTTAGTTCAAGGTTTCTTTGATAACCTGTTGATATCTTGGGTGAGATCCATTTAGATGAGCAATTCTTCTTTCGTTTGCATGAGCCATTTCTTTGGCATTGGCTTTTCTCCTCGTATTTCACACCCTTTCGCTTATAAAGTACGGCTTTTGTTTTTGTACCGAGACTCACACGGCGAGAGTGTGTGCAAAACAGGGAGACTTCGGGGGTGCGAATTCCCCTGGCGTCCGGAAGACCTGCAGTCACCCGAAGGGCATGTCGCCCCGGAGAGTATTTACTGGCTGCGGCTCCACCTGCTGGACCAAAAAGACAACGCGATGATGCCGAGGGAAGGCGTTTCGAGTTAAGAGTGAAACGTCGGCCACAAGAATTCAGTCATTATTCAGCTGTCGTCAAAAGTATTCCTATCCTTCAGCTGAACCTGTGTTATTTTGAGGAGACGTTTAATAAATACAGCTCATTAGTGCACAGAACACTGACCCCACCCTGAAGAGCACACATTCAGTGTGTATGAGGTGGGGAGGGTAAGGGGGTCACATTAATTTCTATGCATTTATTTTTTCCTCGGCTGAATGTGTGTTCAACAAAGCTGGAAAACAAACTTAATAAACAATAATGTTCATGATAATGTGTTTAACTAAAGACATGCCATTGTTTCAGAGGCAGGGTGGGAATACTGTCAGAAACAGCTGTATGAGTTCCAAAGAAGGCCCAGATGTTTGGGATATGGAGTGCTGGGGTGGTGGGGTGGGGGGTCTCCTGTAAACATTCGCTAAATAGGCTTTAATGCATGTCGGTGCAACGCGGGCCAGAAGTGCAATGATGAACAGCGTTGAAACAATTCATTAAAGATTATATATATATTATATATATAATCATAAAGAATATATATATATAATCATACATATCATATTAGAAAAATAATAAAATGTTACAAATGTATCTTCTATGAAATTTATATATTGATAAAATGTTTGTAGGTATTTTTTAAGGTGTCTGGATTTGGATGCACTTGCCTTTGCCTGTTTAGGCCTGTATGAGAGAATGTGTTTTTCAGTTAAAAAAAATATATATATAAAGAATAAAGGTTACTTTTACATTCTGTGTACCGGATAATAATAAAATTCAAGAAATACAAAATGTGTGTGTCGACACTGGGGCTTCTATCGGATGTTGCACCCGTCTTTTAAAATGTATGCTTCACTTTCTCTTCGCGCCTCTTGAGGAAGCCACAGCCGGTGCCTGTATTGTGTGTTAGTCAGTCAGTATTGTGTTCTGCTCAGCGATGTACAACTGTAGTGTGTACCTTGTACTTGCAGTTCATGTGTTTCATACTGGCCAACTGTATAGGCACTGCAAAAATCCTCTTAACAATACGCCTGGGTTCTTAGTTTTACAGTAGGAGTCTGAGATCGTTCATTAAACGATTGACCTCAAACTTTCTAAGGTTTTCCCTGTTGCTGCCATTGTATTGCGGTTTGTTCTTTTGTTTCCCTTGGCCTGGATGTGAGCCTGTTTTTTATGCAACATATCAATGCGTCAACAAGTGCCTGCATATGTATTTTAAACTACCATCTGTGTATGTAATTATTAACAGTTGTCCATCTTTAAGTGCACTTATCAATATGTTTAACTTAAAATAAAATAAATTTTTAAAATGTTAAAGCATATTAAAGACATTTTTGCAGAGCTATTGCCGTCGTGTTCTTCAGTTGGCAAAGTGTGTTTTTGGCAGAATCTGCAGGCTTGGAGGCATAGAAACCGGCAGCACTAGAGTGACGGCCACGGACTGCCTCCTGTTGACATGAATGATGTAGGCGCCTCGCTGATGACTTTTCAATTTGTTTGATTTGTTTTGTTATTGTTTTTTGTTAATATCATCTTTTTATTTTGATACTCTATCAGCCTATTAACAATGCTAAGGGATACCAACTTTTTACCATTTAAAAAGGACAGGTTTTTTTGTGTGCGTATGTGTGTTTATTTGAAAGTATTAATGTTCAATAAAGTTGGTTTCACTAAAGACTAAGAAGTGTCATTTATTTGCATTTCTTTTCAGTATATTTCAAGACAGGAGACACTTCTTCACACAGAGAGGC